>NC_092429.1:27037744-27352327 GCF_036169615.1 Heliangelus exortis | reverse complement strand
CAAGCTTACCTTCCCCACAGAGGAACAATCCCTAATGTTTTTTAGAGGAAGGAGGTGAAGACTACAAAGACTATGAAGTGCCTGAACTGGGAGAGGGAGTGTCCTATTTTTGTTTGTTGGTCTTTTTGTTTTTGTTTGGGTTTTCTTGTTTGTTTGTCTGATTTTTAAGGAGGAGATAAGGTTGTTGGACAAATACAGGAGCCATTACAATACCCAGATGCTTCAGTTCCATTGTATGAGGCACAATAAAAACAAAGCACTCAAGAAAAAAGTGACAAAGGCCCAGGGTAAGTGTTGGAGAGTAAGCTGCAACGAAGAGGTGATGACTGCCCAGATGCATACAAGGAAGATCTCAGCAGAACACAGAATGCTAAGAAAGAGCCTGGTGGTGCAGGAAGGTGACTGGGACAGTGCAAGAGGGAATTTAGCAGTGGTGGTCACAGGGAGGGAAGAAGGGAGGGGGGAGCAAGAGCTTACAATGTGATCAAGACATATGCTAAAATACAAAAGCAAGTCTCTCACTGGTAGAGGAGAGCTAAGAGTAAGGCTAAAAGAGCTTTTTCCCTAATATAACCATAAAGAAAGAATGAAGAAGTTTTTAAGACAGCAAAAGTTAGCAGCCTGGAGAGGAAAAAGGTTCCTAAACTTGCTATTAGAGAAAATTATTGCTTTTTTTTTTTTTTTTTTTTTTACTTGAGACAGGACCTGCACTACCAGCAGGCAGACAGATACAAGACAAGGAGGAAGAGGAGGGTTTGGAGAATCAGGAAGCTGAGCCAGTGCGTTCAGAGCACTGAACAGAAACTGGGGGATTTTTTATAACATAAAGGCACATTACATTCACCCCCTAAAAATCCTTCCCAAGGCCTGAACTCTTCAGGAAGAGTGTGCATGCCCTTTTGGCACATATACACCTTTTCCATAAGCTCTGGGAAGGCTGGAGGAGACAACACATCTCAGGCAATGCAATATTTAGCATTTTGGAGTGCCTGTTAAGCCGTTTGTGTCTCCTTTCCCATCAGCACGGGAGACAGAGAGCTTCACACCCAGAAGAAAACCTCACCCAAAAGAGTTCTCCTCTATCCCCATGGGGGGGATCTCTTCACAGCCTTGGGAACGTTTCCTTCCCTTCAGAGGAGGATTTCAAAGTAGCATTTCCAGGCGGGCAGTGCCCAAACCCCATGGCCCCGTGTCAGCTGCCATGAGGACTCAGAGCAGGCCCAGGGCTGCTCCTGCTGCTCCCCTTCACCCAAAACTCCTCAGCGGAATTCCAGCCCCGCTTCGGCTCTGCCCTCGCCGTGACTCCGGGTCCTCCAACATCCCCACCACCTCAGTGCCTCAAAGAACATTCCCTGCCCTCCACACTCCTCCAAAGCACCCGCTTGACCTTGCTGGGGAGCCCTCGCCTCCTCGCTTCTCCCTCAGCAAAGCGGCACCCGGGGCTCTCCCTTCCGCGGCCCCCACTCCCCGACAACGCTGCGGGGCCCGGGAACGTGGAGGCCGAGTCCGTGTCCCCCCTTTTCCCCCCCCAGAACCCCCCTGAACTCCTCGCTACCGCCCAGGGGCCTCCCCACTCCTGAGAGGACCCCGCCGGCTGCGGCCTCGCCTCAGGGCAGGCGGCGATTTCCCCCCCCCCCTCCTCCTTCCTCCTCCTCCCGCCGCCCCTCCGCTCGCCGGCCGCTTCTCACCGGAGATACTGCGCACACAGCAGGCTCATCCTCCGCCGCTCGCCGCTCGGTTCCGCCGCGGGTCTCACAGCCCGGGCCGGCCAGCCGCCCCCACGCCGCCTCCGCTGGTGGTGGTGGTGCCGGTGGTGGTGGTGGTGCCGCTGCTGGTGCCGTTGCCGCCTCCAGCCGCCGCCGCCATCTTCCCGTGCAGGGCCTGCCGCTGAGGAGGAGGAGGAGGGGCGGCGGGGAGGAAGGGGCGGGCTGAGTGTCCCCTCTCTCCGCTCCGGATGGGCAGAGACGCCCGGCGCCCCGTCGGCTCCGGTAACACCGCTCCGGGTCCCTTCAGCAACCTCAGCAAACCTCGCCTTTCGCCCGAACCGCCGTATCCTTCTCCTCCGAGGTTTCCCCCGGGCCTCCCGCCGCGTTTCCGGGCCGGGCCGAACCGAACCCCACCCCCGCCAGCACTTCCGACGGTGCCACCATCAAACCCTTCCCCTTACCCCTCCGCTCCGCGGCTGCGTCCGCTTATTGGCTCCCCTGCTGCCATGGCAACCGAGGGGGCAGCGGGGCGTCGTCATGACAACCGCGGCGCCTTCCCTCCCGCCGCTGCCGGGATTGGAGCCGGAACCGGTTTGATACGGTCCGGAACCGGTTGATACGGTCTATCCGGTCGCGGGCCCTTCGTAGGGACACCTCGTTGTGTCGGGTCCCCCTTCACGGAGCGGGAGGAGGCGGCGGGGATGGAGGCCTCGTCCCTCAGCACCGGGGGCCTCGCACTTTCCTGACAGCGAAGGTTTTAGGGAAGGACGCGCGGGTCAAGCAGGCTGCCCCTTTCCACACCGCAGGATTCCCAGGATTTAGCGACGGTCACCCCGCCTCTCAGATTGCCACCGTGCCGATTGCCACGGGTGGCACTGTCCGCAGAGCCTGGGGGGCAGAGAGCTCAGGCTGTGGGTAGATGTGACATTGGGGACACAATCCACAGCCCCAGAGCTGGCAGGGGTGGGTGTGGAGCCAGGACATGGGTGCATGTGCCTCACTACAGTAGTTTATCACAGAATTTTTAGGTTGGAAGAGACCTCCAGGATCATCCTGTCCAACCTTTGACCAACACCATAATCCAACTACAAAACCATGTCCTTAAGGACCGGGTCCAAATGCCTTTTAATGCCTCCAGGGATGGTGACTCCACCACTGTCCTGGGCCATTCCAATGCCTGACAACCCTCTCAGTGAAAAAATATTCCCTAACATCCAGCCTAAACCTCCCCTGATGCAGCTTCCATCCATTCCCTCTGGTCCATGACCTCACAGCTGAATATTTATTCTATTGACACCCTGTGCCCCTGCCTCCAGCACTGACCTTGGGGCTTGCTTCATGCTCAAATTTGTCTTTTGGGGATCAGATGAGCACCGAGTGGTTAATGCAGACTGTGTCCTTTGAGCATGTAAGTGACCTCGAGGACAAAATGACAGATAGAATTTCAAAAATAAATCCCTTCGGATTTTTTTTTTTTTTCCCCCTCAGGTTGAAACGAGAACGTGTTTTAGAGAAGTGATTTTCAGAGCCCCACATGTCTGAGCAAGAAACCTCCAGAGGCTGCAGCATATTTGTTTCCTGGTTTCAGTGCAATCAGGGCTGGGCAGGGAGCCATGCCACCAAACCTCCCATCCAACGCTGCACAGTGCCTGGGGCAGGCACCTCAGCAAGGGCTCTGGGCTCAGCTTCAGCCTCTCTGGGCTCCCAGCTGCAGAGCAGGAGGAAACTGGTTGAGTGCTGGGCAAACTGGGGCTGTTCCTGCTTGCCCAGGACATGTGTTGGGCTAAAAGAGGCTGAGTCTGCAGAGCTGCCACAGGACCCTGTGAAATTCTATCTCCTGGGTCAATGCACAAATGCAGCTTAGCTAAGCTCTGTCTCTCAGAGCATTTTGGCCAGGGCTTTCCCTGATTCCAGTTTTCTACATGATCCAGAGCCTTGGCCATCCAGCTCCTGAGCCACATTTTGGGGAGCCTGCACCTTGGAGGAGTCCCAGCAGGCAGCATGTACTCCTGTCCATGTAATTTTCCATCCATTCCTTCTTATTACAGAGGTGCTGAGCTACTCATGTTTCCAAAGCAGAAGCACCTTAAGCTGGTGCTGCTTCCCCTCCCACCAGCCCCTCACTTCCACCCCTTTTTTTCATCCATAATCCTTCATTAATCACCTGTTTTTGCAGCACAGTGATGCTGACTTGGGATTTTCCTCTTGGCTTTCTCCCTCACTCTTCTCCAAGGGGCTGATCCCAGTATTCCAGTTCCATTCTTTAGCCTTGGCCAAACAAATGCTCACTTTTCCACCTTTTATCACCTTTTTTTTTTTTTTTTTTTTTTTTTTTCCTGGAGAGAATCCCTTGCTCCCAGGCAGAACAATATCATTCAGCTTGCCTATGAAGTGGCCACCAACCTGCAAAGAGCACTCTGGTATCTTTTCTTCCTTCCCCCCAGCAGCAATCTCACTAAAATAAAATCCTTAAAAATACAGTTATTGTTGATGTGCACTGTTAACTTGCACCAGCTTAAAATAAAAGGTTGTTGCCTATTTTTTTTCAGTCCACTTTAGCATCATGCCAGACCTTAAATGAAGAAACTGGAGGAGAGGCCACTGTTATCTGCCTCTGCAAGTGCATTTCTGAGCTCAGCAGGTTTGATAAAGGTGAAGAGGAGTTTCCAGGGCAGCCTCTGTGGCTGCATGGGGATAGGAGAGGGGAAATATAAAGGCAGAAGCTTGATCTGGGGGCTTTTCAGCCAGGAAGAGGGTGGCATAGTCTGGTTTTCTGCAGCAGCTCTTCAGATCACAACCAGATCTCATCCAGGAGGCAACAGGCAGTGTTTTTCTCAGGTGTTCTTTCCAGAGCCCAGTCCATTTCCAGAGCCACCCCAAAAGACCTCAGAGGTTCACTGCTCAGGCCTGGGCTGTAGGGAACTCCAGGTATTTTCAAGTGCACCTGAAATGGGTTGTTGCCAGCATTATTTAATCCCCTTAATGCCAATATAAGTGCTGAGCAGATCCTTTCCTTGGGGCAGCTCTATGAGGGAAGCTGTAACCCATCAGGGCAATTTCCCCTTTACCTCTTCTCACTCCTCTTGAATATTTTCCAGCCACAGCAGCAAAAGATGTCAAAGCCTTCACAGGTTTTTTGTGGCTTTTCATCCAAATTGAAGAATTTTGTGCTTCCCTCTGAGTTTCTGCCCTGTTGGAAGGGTTGTGTCCCTGAAGACATCATGTCCATGAATTTCTCTCCCCTGGCCACTCTTATCTCTCACAGGGCTCTTCTGGATTCCCTTGCCTCTGGACTTGTCCTCTTTCCCCCACACAGCATTTTTGAGGAGTGGATGTGACTGCTGATTGGTCTGCTCTGCTTCTTGTGAAATTCTACTGCAAATGTTTTTGTGCCTGGGGGCCAATTAGGGAGCCAAAAATCAATCTCACCCGCCCCCCCCCCGAGTTTTGCTTCCAGTGATTTCTGATAAAAGTCTTATCATAAAGCAGATTTCTCAGGGAGGTCAAAGCATGTTGTCATTAATGAGTCAATAACTGTGGCTTACAATTCCATTAATTACACAGGATTTGATCCCTGGGTGAGGACAGCAGACCCAGAGAATGACAAAATACCCAGGCCAAAATGCCCAGGAGTGAAGCTGATCTGCTCTGCTCCCCAGAGGGAAAGTCTCATCGTCCCAAGCATGGAGAAATTTTACACCTTTTGATAGCTTCTCTTGCTGTAGAAGCTCAGCATTTCACAGACCTTTTAAACACTGATCTGGCTTGACCATCCCCACTTAACAATCAGAGGAGAAGACATTTCTTCAAGGCTGCTTAAGACAGGAAGAGGGAGGTGGATGAAATCAGAGCCTAATCCCATCCTTCTTCAGTAGCACAATTGCCAGGAATATCCTCTCCATGTTGCAGAGTCCAGCTCTGCAAGTCCCTTTTTTTGTGCACAAACTTTTTCCCTGCTTCCACAAACAGATGTGGCTGCATCTCTGTCTTGGTGCCAAGCCTTACATCCTTGAGACACCACGTTTTCCTGTTGCTGTGGATGGAAACTGTGAAGGAAAGATGAAAGTCCAGCTCAACTCAATGGTAAAGCCTGAGAACTTCTACAGGTTCAATGATTATTTCAATCTAAATATTGTGAACCTGGAAAATTAGCATTCAAAAGCAACTGAAGAACTCCAAGGCAGAAACAAAGCATGAAGAAACCAAAACAATCTTAATTTTCCCCTGTATTCGTCCTCAGTAATTATGCTACTGTGATTAAAATGTATTTGTTGTCATCCCAGATTATACTACTTTGATTTTTAATTGTTAGTGATGAAAGCATCATCAATTATAACCTCTCTCATTGAAATATAGCCAATCAGAACACTGCAGGAACTTTGTATAGAGAGAGGTTTGTCAGGTCTTCATTATTCCCTCACAAATGTGATTCAGGACAAAGAAAAACCAAACCACATAAAAGGCTGCATATTTTAAAGAATTCCCTTTTAATCTTTATAATTCATAAGGTATCTAATAGATTTACTTTTTATTCCCTGAGAGCTGTGCATCCTGGGAAGAAATACCCTTTCACAGTAAAAAAAAACATCTAAATCCTTCTAGGAAGGGAGAGAAAAAGCCATCACAAGTGCCTCTGCCTCTCATACCCATCCCACTGAATGCCACTCCAACCCTGACTGTGCTGATCCATCCCCCCTGCACAGCTGAGCTGTAACTTCAGATAGAATCATTAATAGATGATAATAAATAGAGATAGATAATAAACAGAGACATTAAAATGCTGGCAGAACTCATTACACCAGTGGCCAGTGTTCAGCTGCTGGATATGGGGGAGAAAGAAACATGTTACTCCACTCACCCTGCCAAGGGGATATCCTGGAAAGTCAGACCAGTGTCCTAAAAATGCTGCACAGTGCTTGGGATCAGCTTGTAGAGGCCACCATGACCTGGGGGATGGGTCCCACAGCCTCAACAGATCTCCAGGAGCCCACCCATGGAAGTTTTATTCCACATTACCCTTTGGCACCTTCTTCCAGGATGTGATCAACTATGGTTCCAAGAGAGAAACTTTTGAGCTGGAAGAGGCAGCAACCTGGCCATGATCCCCAGGATGCTGATGAATTTTCAGACCTCAGTTTTAAGTCTCCTCTTTAAGTCCAGCCCTACTCACTCTTTCCTTGTTCAAGTGACTGCTTCTTGGTTCATCAGAAATTGAAGGTTTCTCCCACCCAGTGTGGCCTCAGAGCTGGTTCAGCAGCTCAACCAGGCTCACACCATGGCAGCTCCCCCAAGCCTTGCCCAGGTGCCTCCATGCACTGCCCTGTAGGGTTGCTCCATGATCAACTGGTTCAGCTTGGCTGGCTCAGCCTGGTCAGTCCAGTCTGGTTTCCTTATATTTGCAAATCCTTTCCCTCCCAGGGTCTGGGTTGGAAGGTCTGACTTTTGGTTGGATACATTCAGATTGTATCTCAAAAATGCATGTAAATGAAAAACCTGCTTTTGTGGGAACCAGGGATTTTACTCCAACTGGGCCATAAAGTGAAGGGCTCCTTAATTCAACAGCTTTTGATCCTTAATTCTCAAGGAAAGGTCTTTTTTATTTATTTTTTTTTTAATGGGGATTGCTGCATTACCAAAACTTATTTACATGTGGGGAACAGAGCTAAGCCCCTTGACAACTCCAGACAGCAAAGGCTCTGAATTGCATGGAGGTGGCTTCATGACTGGTTTCAACCCCTCTGACTCCTCAGCAGGATTTCATGGTTTGTGTTTGCTGGGTCCAGCAGCAGCAGGGGTCAGTGAAAGGTGCCCAAATTCACCTGGGAACAGCTTGCAGGGAAAGGAGCTGGATGAGCTGGGAGAAGCCTCCATGGGACCTCTACCCTCTTCTCAGGAGACACTTCTAAGCTCAGTCCTTGCCAAAGACCCCCCTGTTCCCAACGCAGGAATTTGCCATTTTCTCCAATAGATTTGGCTTGTTATAAAGAGTTTGCAAACTGTCAGTGCAAAAGGTGGAAGATTTCTTCCAAGAGGAAGAAATCCAAGAGGAGAGACAAGGTGAAAGGCAGTGCCAGGAAGACCAAGGAGCCCCATCCCTGCTTTCTACTGTGCAGCCCCACTGCTTATGGGGCTCAACTGGCCAGATGGCAAAGAGCCAGACTGATTCTGGAGCAGAAATACCCTTCAGTGCAAACCACAGGCAAAATTAACAAAAAAATTAAACAAACCACAGGCAAACCACAAGTTCAGGTGAGCTTAACAGGTCCAGCCTCACTCCTTCAGTCCTTCAGGCAGCAATTTTGCAGCACTGCTCCAAGACACCTGTGTCATCGTAGAGAAGTTGCTGGTTTTCTCCATGCTATTTTTCAGATGATAGAACCAAGTGAATCATCTTTTCTGCCTTCTGTCTATCCCTGCTGTACCAGGGCCACAGATGGCAAGTGGCTGCTTGCCACCCTCTGCTGGGTTGGTGCCCAAATCAGCTGAAGATCTCGGGGCTCTCTGGTGCTGCAGGGCAATGGCAGTGAGGGCTGGAAAGGGAGCATCTGGAAGGGAAACCATTGGGGAAAAGAAGGTGAAATCACCTCCTCCCATGCATATAGGGTGTGCTGGAGGTGAGGAGCCTCTTCCTGTGCGTGCTGTTGTCTCTGTGCCCTGGTGACATTTCATCATGCTGGCCACTCTACTGCAGCTTGGCAGGCATCACTCCTGTGCCCAAACCCCATCTGGCAGCATTGCTAAGTGACAGCTGATATACCATATCCCTTACCCACCCTGGGACTCAGCAGGGAAGCAAAAGTTCAGACAGCACTGACCAAATCTTCTCCCCACCATGAGGAGGCAGTGAGAAACATCTGAATGAGCCACCTCAACCATTCACTCCCTGGTGTTTAAGGTCAAAGCCTGGCATGAAATGGAGCAGGCAGAGTTTTGGACATGCACACCAGGAGCTGGGTTGTGATGGGGATCATCAGGCAGTAAGATAGTTTAGCCACCCATGATTTTTTTACCTTTGTGCCCTTTTCCTGCAGCAGCAGCAGCACCTGATGGTCCTACAGCTGCAGGTGGTAAAAGCTACAGAGGAAGGCTGAAGAGAGAAGATGCCTGCCCTGCTGAAGTTCCTAGGCAAAATTAGTGGGGATTTGGGTTAGAATTTAAAAAAAAATTCGTTTTCAGGTGTCTCACCTGGGTTTCAATCGCTTCTCAATGAAAGGAACCAGTGAAAGATCCTTCTAGTAAAGGGCAACCCCCACATCTCATACCAGCACAGAGTTGCACACCCCAAGGGTAGGGGGTTGCACATCATCCCAGGTGGGAACATGCAGAAGAGAAGCACCATATTTCCTCTTGACAAGACCTCTTGCAGCTCTGGAGCCAGACCAGTGATGGCACCAAGACATTCCCATCCCAAACTCATGCTGACATCCAGTGGGGTGAGCTGAGGAGCTCTGGGCCCATCACCAGGGGAGGTGGCTGAGCAGAGAGGAGCTCAGAATTGGTTCCCATGCAGGAATTATGGCAGCTTGAACCTTGCTCCATCACTCTGTGTGAGCACCAAGACTGGATGAGACAGCAGAGCTTCTGCAATGGGCAACAAGTACCACTATACACACTTTGCCCGTATGGAACCAAGATTACCCAACAACAGCTCATAGTTCAGCACCAAACACATGAGAATTGCACTCTCTTGGGTTTCCAAACAAAAAGAGGTTTCTGTCCCTTGGTGTCTTAGGTTCCAGCTTGTGAACTTGTTGCCTAATTTTTAATCAAAGTGAAGAAGTTTTGTGAAAACAAAGGGAGACCCCTACACGTGTGCACAAATAGCCAGTTGGTCACCAGATATTTGTGACCAAGAGAGGCTTCAAGAACGTCCTCTTTGCTGTGACCCCCAAGTAAAGATTTGCACACGTGTGTGTATGTACAAGGGATGTCCTTGCAAGTGTGTTCACGTGTGTGCACATGGGCTTGTGTCTCTGCCACTGTGTGAGCACCATTTTTTGCTGGTGGAGGTGGATGTGTGCAGTGGTTGTATGCACGTGTTTATGTGGACGGTGCTGGAGCTCTCAGCACAAGGATGTGGGAGCCCTTGGAGCAAGGGCAGAGGAGGCCATGAAGGTGATGCAGGGCCTGGTGCACCTCTGGTCTGGGTACAGGCTGAGAGAGTTGGCTGAGGTCAACCTGGAGGAGGCTTCAGGGAAACCTTGGAGCACCTTCTAGTACCTGAAGGGGCTGCAGGAAAGCTGAAAAGGGACTTCTTAGAAAGTCATGGAGTGATACAACACAGGAGAGCCCCTTCAAACTGAAAGAGGGGAGATTTAGATGAGATATTAGGAAGAAATTCTTCAGTGTGAGCGTGGTGAGACACTGGCAAGGGCTGCCCAGGTAATCAGTGGCTGCCCCATCCCTGGAAGCGTTCAAGGCCAGGTTGGATGGGGCTTGGATCAACCTGGTCTAGTGAGAGGTACCAGAGGGTCTGAGGGGGGTCGGAACTAGGTGACCATTAAGGTCCCTTCCAACCTGGGTCTGGGATTCTCCATCTGTACGTGTGTACCCGCGCTGTACGGGGCAGGGCGGGGCGGGAAGGCGGCCCCGGTTCCTCTCCCGCAGCCGCGGCACCGCCTCCCGCTTCGTGCCTCCCTTTTCCTTTCCTCCCGCTGCCACCACAGCCGCACCGAATCACACAAAGAGGCTGGGCCGGGCTGGCCAGGGCCGCGCTGAGCTGCCACCATGACGGAAAACACAAAGACCCACGTTATCCTGCTGGCCTGCGGCAGCTTCAACCCCATCACCAAGGGACACCTCCACATGTTCGGTCAGTGTCGCCGCCGCCACCCTCGACTGCGGGACAAGGGAGGGGGGTGTCGGGGCTGCACCCCTGGTTGCGTGTCTCTGGGGTCATCCTCAGGGATGTGGGGGAAGGGGAAAGATTTGGGGGTGCAGCCCCTCTCCGGTGGCGGGGAGGTCGCGGCTTCCCCTCCGCGGGGTGTGGAGCGGTTTTGGGGTGCGGGGCGAGGGGGGCAGGTGGGGTGTGCGGCTCCTGTGGCATGGGGGATCAAGGCTGCGTTCCGGGGGAAGAGGAGAAGTTTTGGGTGCAAGCTCGGGGTTGTGGGGGAGAAGTTTCGGGGTGCGGGAGGTCCGGGGGAAGGGGGGATGCAGCGGGGCCTTCCCCGGGCGCTGTCCGCGTCCCCTTGGTTTTGAAATCGCGGCCGCCGCCCCGGGGCTGAGCTCCGCCGCGACCGTGGCCATGGCCAAGAGCTCCAGGATGCCATCCAAACCGGGGGGGGGGATTTCTTCCGCTCCGATTGCGGGGTTCCCCTGCTCTGCACTAACCTTGTCACGCTCTTGCCCCCACAACTTCCCCCTGGGTTCGGTCCTGGCAAGTGGTCCTGGCAGGATTTTTTAAGCTGGGAGCGTCCAGCTGGATCCGGGAGTCTGCGGTGGCTGCAGCACTTGGAGAGCAGTGGGGGGAAGGAGGAGGGGAAGGAGGGGGAGACCCAGGCAAGCAGTATGGCAGAAGAGAGCAAAAAAAATATAGACAGCTAAAACTGGAATAGTAGAATCCCCAACCTGTGCTAGGTCAAGGGAATCAGCAACCTTCACGGGATATTATTATTGGTATTACTGAGCATCCGTGACATAATCCAAATGATGGGGCTGCTGGAATCACTGCTACAGCCTGCTCAGGCAAGACAAGAGAGAGGGAGGGATGAAAGGAAGGAGGAAGGGCAGTGGCTGTCACAGGCATTCTGACATACCATAAATACTGATGGTTTGGGTAGAGCTCAAAAGGCCTGGAGAACACTGTGCAAACAGCAACCTACCTGGGGTGGGGAGGAGTCCTCCGAGTGTGAAGTGATCTCTGCAGACCACTGAGTAAAATGGAAGCAGAAAGATCAGCTCTCTTCATTTCCCTTCTTGGAATGCAGACAGAGGAGCAATCCTTGCTACCTGATAGGAGATTTGATGCCTGGGAGCATATGCTGAAGGTCTTGTGCTACAGCTGGAGAAGCATCCCTCGGGTTGCTAGAAAGCTGTACATAAGTTTTTAAGTGGAAAAACAACAGAAATCAGCTTGGGGTATTTCTGTGTCAGACCTTGTTTTTGTAGATCATAATTACTCGGTAAGCAGGCTAGAAAAATGATGGTTTTCTAGATGCAAATGATGATGTTGTTAAGCCATTTCATTAATGCCAGCAGTAATGCCAGTCCTGGGCACCAGTATACCTGGAACTTAAAAAAAAAAAATCATCTTCCCTAAACTACTTGCAAACAACAAGGAACAAGAGGAACTATTTAAAAATAACAATTTAATGAAATTACAGGGATTTGGTTGATGGAAGCTGATATAACCTCTGTAATCCACATTGTCTAGTCCAAGGTGGTATTTTGATTAGAAAAATAATACTAAAAATAGCAACGTGGCCTACATTCAGTGGACTAAAAATCATTAACAAGGTACATTTTAGAAATAAGGATTGATGAGGTAGTGGATTGTGATTGTCTGTAACCAGCTGAACACAAACTCCCTGTGTGACACTGTAAATAAAGCAGAAAATGTAATCCTTGGAGCAGTGAGCAGAGGTATATCGAGCAGAAAAAGAAAGGTTGTGTTATTTTCATCTACAGCATTAGCAAAACCAAGACTCCTCTTAGAGGAGCAGTCACAGGAATGAATTAGTTCCAGAAATCAGGCTTTGTGCAAAAATCTGGAGAGGCTCCATCTAGATATATCCTTAAGGATGTCAAGGAGCAACTTGGCCATGGCCTTGAGGTATCTGCCTGAGGGAGGGACATGTAGTATGTGATGGAAGTGGGCTCCTTCATTCAGCAGGAGAAGGGCTGGTGGGATGCCAGGAACAGGTTTGGATGCCACACAAGTTCAAACTACAAATCTGCTGTGTAGCTTTGAGTGATGGTAATCAGGCAGGAGGAAAAGGTGTTGGGATTATCACCTGGAAGCTGTGAGTCAAGGCTCAGACATCTCTCAGGAAGATATGTTTTAGGTCAGTGTGAAAATTTTTTATCTACATGCCCTGGAATAAAATCTTGAAATACCTGATAGGGATAAATGAGTCTTCCACAAGGAGTGACACAGAATTTAGCTTCTAAATCCCTGCTCATTTTTGTTTGAGGAACACTTCCCCTCAGGTCCAAAAGAATAATCATGTGAAGCCATGGGAATCAACTAAAATTCATTATATTCTTTTAGCTCTATGATACATGGGTCCAACCTAAACTGAAGCTGCATTTCAAAGAACTGAATTTGTGCAAAAATATTGCCTTATCTTTCAGATAGAGACTGAGCCTGACAGGAAATTTTTTCCTTAACATAGAGATGGAATTGATCACTTTCACTCATGACACTAAGAGAGGAAGAAGAAGGTTTGCAGTGGGATCACAGAACCACAGAAAGTGAGGGGTTGGAAGGGACCTCAAAAGATCATCGAGTCCAGAGCAGGGTCACCTACAGGAGGTCACACAGGAACACATCCTGGTGGGTTTTGAGTGTCTCCAGAGAAGGAGACTCCACAACCTCCCTGGGCAGCCTCTTCCAGTGCTCTGTCACCCTCACAGTAAAAAATTATTTCCTCGTGTTTATATGGAACCTCCTATGCTCAGGTTCCCCTTGCCTCTTGTCCTACTATTGGGCATAAATGAGAAGAGCCTGGTACCATCCTCCTACCTCTCCCTTTCTTTATTTATAAACATTTATGGGGTCACCCCTCATTCTCCTCTTCTCCAAGCTGCAGAGCCTCAGCTCCCTCAGCCTTCCCTCACAAGGGAGATTTTCCACTCTCTTCATCATCTTGGTCACTCTGCTCTGGACTCTTCCAAGAATTTCCCTGTCCTTGAACTGAGGGGCCCAGAACTGGACACAATATTCCAGATGCAGCCTCACCAGGGCAGAGTAGAGAGGGAGGAGAACCTCTCTTGACCTATTAGCTATCCCTCTTCTAATGAAGATGAATAATGATAATGGGAGGACATTAAATGAATATCACTGGGTGCCAGCTGTCATTTTTCTTACTCTGGATCTAGCATGTTTTATTCAGGCCCAAAGTCAGCCTTTTCCCCTAGGATTTATGCCTGAATATGGAACGTGGTAATTATTTGGAAGTCTCTTCTAGCAACCATGTTAATTTAAGCTCCAGTCGCATGGTTATCCTTTCCAGAAAGCTGGGACACTTCTTATAACCTCAGACAAACCATAACCCTGAGTAACACTGAGCTGAACTTACTCTGATGGGACTCTTTCTGTCCTCTGCCCGTGGCAAGGCTGGGTCACCAAGGCTCCTTGAGTGAGGTTGATTCATGTCTGTGCATATAAAAATAAACATAATTAATATATAGCAGATAATGAAAAAGGAGCTGGGGCACTGCACTGTTCAGTGATTGCCACCCAGAGGTTGAGGCAAAGCCCCACACAGCCCTGAAAATACTCAGTTATTGGTGGCATCATATGTACTCTGAGACAGACACATATGTTCTGACTCACAATTTTGAGTTGTTTTTTAGCTTTGTGTGGCCATGAGAAGTAGTTTAGTGTGAGGGGGAGGAAAGGCTGGAGTCCAGAAGAGGGCAGGGCTTGTTTCTGAAACTTGATCTGAACATTGGTGACCTGAAATGAAAGCCCATTTGTATCTGAGGGAGGTAGAGAGATGTAAGAGCAGATCCCATGCAAAAGTCTTCATAATTGGAGAAAAATAAGATTCAGAAAAAAGTTCTGCATTAAAGCCCCATGGACACCCCACCAGGTGCTTACCCAGCAGACACTCAAACTCCAGGGGAATAATTCACTTTAATTTCCCAGTGACATTCAGAGCAACACCAAGCATGGGGCAGATGCTTCAGACCCCCTCCCTACAGCAAGATTTTCTGCCCCAAAGACCTCCCCTCCCTCCATTTTAGCCTCATCACAGTTCACCTCCAGCTTTCTGCTCCTAAAGCCATCCAAAGGACAGGTGCCAATGAGTCAATGTCAAATGCAAAATCAGATCCACCCAGCCCTGCAAAGACACTGAGGACCTTGCTGGCACTCTTTCAGCTGATGAGCTTGTGCTTTCTTTGGGAATTAAGTCCTTTCCCCACCTTATTCCAACTCTACACCCAACACTACAGCATCCTCCTCCTGCCTGGCCCTCAGAACACCAAACCCAAGGGCAGCCCTGCATAACTAGGCAGAAAGTGCTTTTTTTAATTTTTTTTTTTTTAATAATAATAAAAAAAATGTTCACTTTGGTCTTGGGTAAAGTAGTGGGATTAAAACTCTCACTATGCAAGGTCAGAGGCTCCAGAATTTGTGGGATTCTCCCTCCTGGTGTTGCAGGATTGGAGAGGGAGCCAACAAAGTGCCAGAGCTGGAGGGAGGATGCTGGGTGAGTTCCTTCAGAGCAATTCATGGGAAAAAGGCTTGTCCTGGCACATGGAAAGATATCAGAGGCTCCTTTAGATGATTGCCTCAAACTGAAACACGAGGAGTTTGGTGAGGAGAGGGGAGATCAGGTTAATCAAGATGCAGTGTTTTGCTATTGATTTTTTTTTTTCTATTTTCTTTTTCTTCCATTGCAGAAGTAAAAGCCTCACTGTAAATGCCCACATTCCCCGTTTTGGCACCTTGGGCATTTTTTTCTTGCCTTTCTAAAGTTCTGCAAAGCTTTGCCTCTGCTGTCTGCACCTGTAAGGCTGCTGCATGTTTCCATTTTATCTCCAGCCTCAAATCTGAATTCATAATTAGCCTGAGCAATGGCAGAGGGAGCAGTGGGTGATGGGACCCTGGGAGGACAGGAGGGACAGGGAGGGCTGGATTTACCTCCCTATGTCATCAGCAGAGCAGTGGAAAAGATCCAGCAGAGCCATGACAGACATTGCTGATAACACCTGGGTGATTCCTTTGACCTGGGGAGTTGGAGCATCCCTGCTTTTAACTTTTTCATTTAAAACTTGCTGGGCTCTCCTCCTGAAGGTGAACTCCACTGCTGTGTGGGCTTGCTGAAGGCACTGGAATCACAGCAAATAGCTGAAATATTTCACAGGTGGAAGGTGTTGGAGGCCCTGCCTGCTCAGTCCATCCCTCAGCCATGGTGGGACAGTTACCCACACATCTCCACTCCCAGTGCTTGCCCAAAACTGCAGCTTCTTGGTCCAACAGGACTGCAGAATCCAAGGGTCTCTTGGGTCTCATCATGTATCAATTAATGTCCCATTCCCCTCCCTGCACCTTGTGCAACCTCTTTTTTTCATGGCTGTTATCACCTGCTTCCTGCATCTTGTTTCCCCTTGCATTCCATGTCCCCTTTGTGACCCACAGAAAGGAGGAATTTTTGACAAGCACCAGATTCAACTCCATCAATGACTACCCAAGGATCCTCTTAAAATACCTCTCAGCTCTTAAATATTTAGCACTATTTATTATGGGCTGCAAGACATCCCACCTCCCAAAATGTGCCACGTAGCTTCTCTTACTTTCTCTGACTATAAACAAAAATCAGTAGTAAAAAATCCATCCCTACAACCTCATTCAAGCAAGAAACCACTTGTGCTTGCTAAGACTCCTGCATCTCCCACGTCACCTTCTCTCCCACTTTTTAAGAGCAGCCCCCTACAATGCCAAGGGGCTCAGTTAGCCAAAATTCCAGCAGTGCCAGCCCATAGCTCTTATGCCACCTCAGGCAAATCTCTTCATCTCCCTTGACTGATGCAATGGGGGGGATTGGATTTCTCTGCTAGGCTGCTGTGGGTTTATGTCAGGTATCAGAGTGATGGGAGACGTGGGTTGGAGCTGGTCCAAAGTAGCCATCCTCACCCCTGCGTGCTCTGCCTCTGAAATCCCCGATGGCAGCAAGGCCAGGGGTGTTGTAGGGTGTCTCCTGGGTGTTGAGGTGCATTGGAGATGGGTTTGAAACATTCTACCACCACTTTTGGCCAGGGGGTAAGGGGCAATCAAAGAGTCCTGCTCTGCTCAATGTACAGCATGAACAACCCTGATGCTAACTTGGACCCTGATCCTAACCCTGACTCCCACCTAGGCCCAAAGCAGCTACAGAAAAACAGGAAAATCAACCTAAGATGAAAACAAAGCCGGGGGACTTCTGGCCTTTGAGATGGGGACATCCTCTCTGGTGTCTGTAACCCCTGAATCTGAACATTCCCTTGGTGCGAGTGCTCCAGCAGGGCTGGATATTTGGGGTGGCCTGCATTAAGAAAGTCAGGCAAAGTCCATGGTATCCATCACAGCCCTGAAAAAAAAACCCAAAACCAGGACCAGGATAGAGCTCCCATCCCTCCAAGAGAGCATTCCATCACCTGTGGTCATGTCTGGAGAAGACAGCCTAGGTTGGGAGTCCATTTTCTTTCTCCCCCTCTTCAGCATCAACTCATTTCCTCCAATAAGCATGAACTGCTGGAAGCAGCTTGATTGTGCCAGCAGAAAAGTTGCTAAAACCATGTTTTGGGAACAGAAGAAAAAGAGTGCCTAGAAATATGTAAATTTGAAAACCAGAACAGGGCTTGGCCCAGAAGGAGATGACCTATGGTGCATCTGGGGTACAAGGAGGCAGATGGGGAGTTGCTCCCCATGGGATGGGTGGGGAATCAAACTCTGAGCTGGGCAAGGAAGGACTTGCTCAGCCCCTGTTCCACAAAGGTTTTTTTACTTTCATTGAAAATTCCTAATTGAGTTTAAGCCTTCCCTAAAGAGACCATGTTTTGCTGGGGCTTGTTGGCAAGGGAAGAGAGAAAATCCAGTTTTTCCCGAGGTGTGTGGGGCTGGGGATGCTGGAAGGCAAAGTTTTGCTTCTGGCACCTTTAGTCTGTGCAAAGCTGGCATCAATGGTTCTTTCCAGAGGAGAAAAGGGTGGGGTCTTGGGAACAGATCTGCAAAAAGAGTGGAGCAAGCAGGTAAGACATGGCTGGGGGAAGGTGCTGTCCCTTCCTGTGGGGCTGTGGGGCTGATGTCCTCTCTGAGCACTTGCATGGGAAATTAGGGCAGCTGGAAACAAGCAAGGAAAGCTGCTGAGGATGTTTTTTTTTCCCTACCTTTAAAAAAAAAAAAAAAAATACTGGGTAACACTGATTTCCCTACCTGTGGCTTGCTGAGATGGGGACAGGACCTCTTCAGGGATGACCACTGAGGTCCATGTCCTGTTTCAGCCCAGCCACCTGCCTGCTGGTGGAAGCAAAATAAGACTCTGCAGGATAATGAAAACCAGTGAATCACAGAATTGTCTGGGCTGGAAAAGACCTTTCACAGAATCACAGAATAGTTGTGGTTGGGAAGGGTGTCTGAGATGACCGAGTCCAACCATACACACAGAAAAACAACCCCCCTACAATCTCAGCCACTAGAACATGCCCTAAAGTGCCACATTTACACATTTCTTAAATACCTCCAGGGATGGTGACTCAACCACCTCCCAGCCAGGCTGCTCCAGTGCCTGACCACTCTTTCAGTAAAGGAATTCTTCCTAATATCTACTCTGTTGCAACTTCAGATCGTTTCCTCTGGTCCTGTCATTACCTGGGAGAAGCGTGGTTCCAAAGAATGTTTATCAGTATGGTTATAGGCACTTTATGTATATAAATACAAATATATTTATATAAAAAATATAAATATATATATTGACATATATATATATATTCATATTTATTTATATATGGGGGAAGAGGCCAACACCCACCTCCCTTCCAGGTAGCTGTAGAGGGCAATGAGGTCTCCAAGCTAAACATGCCCAGATCCCTCAGCTACTCCTCATATTCCTTGTTCTCTAGACCCCTCACCAGCTTGGTAGCTCTCCTCTGGACACATTCCAGCACCTCAACGTCCTCCTTGTAGTGAGAGGTCCAGAACTGAACACAGGATTTGAAGTGTGGCCTCACCAGTGCTGAGATCAGAGGCACAACCACTTCCCTACTCCTGTCCAGGTCCCTTCCTATGCTCAAACAGATCAATATTCACACCCAATTTAGTGTCACCTGCAAACTTAGTGAGTGTGTACTCAATCCAGACCATTGATTAAGATATTAAACAAGACTGGCCCCAAAACTGAGCCCTGAGGGACACTCCAGGTGGCTGCCCACCAACATGATTTGACCCCATCAATCACAACTCTCTGGGCACAGCCATCAAGACTATTTTTTTAATCCAGTGAAGGGTTTATGCCATGGTTTGCCAGCTTCTCCAGGAGAATGCTGTGGGATCTGAATTGATCTGAACTGATGATTGAATTCCTTTCAGATCATCAAGGTCACCAGTTAACCCAGCACTGCCAAGGCCACCACTAAACCACAGCCCTCAGCACCACATCTACACAGTTTTTAAACCCCCCCAGGGATGGTGACTCCATCACTGCCCTGGGCAGCCTGTGCCAGGATCCTGACAACCCTTTGGGTGAAGAAATTGTTCCCAATATCCAATCTAAACCTCCCCTGGTTCAACACTTTGGGGCCATTTCCTCTTGTTCTATCACTTGGGAGAAGAAACCAACCCACACCTGGCTCCAACCTCGTTTCAGGGAGTTGTAAGAGGGTGATAGGAATTTGCTCAGGCAATAAAATTTCAAAGAGCAGTTCTGCCCCAGAACACCCTCCCTTTCACTTGCCAAACAGTTTATTTATGCTCCTGATGTTTTGAGCCTCACTGAAGCTGAGGTGCAGCCACAGCACAGCAGCCCTGGGCCAGATTTGTGCCACAAATTGATGTCACTTTACATTTCCATCACTTTATACTATCTGAAGAGCCATCACCCTCCAAAAACCTTACAGGAGAGAGGGATTTCAGCTAAAACCACTCCAACCACTTTTGGTCTGCTCAGCTGCAGTGGTGGCCATTCCACTGGTTTGTATTTAAATAAATCTCAGTGCTCAAAGGGACGTTTTTACACTGAGCACTGGCAAATACACATTTTGGTACATTTTTCTTAAAAAAAAAAAAAAAGGAAAATACTACACTGGAAATATAAAACTATCTCCATCCACCATGCTACAGGTCTTGTTGTACCACCAGGTGCATTTCACCACCCTGTTTGGTACAGACACTCGTCTTACCTAGAGAAGCCTCATCCTCCTCCAACAGCTTCTACACAAGGTGTTTCAGTGCTGTTCTGCAGCCAGGAGCTCAAAAAGTGTCCTTCCTCACATGGAATCATCTTCTTCATCCATTTTTTTATCTTCTCAGAGCTGCTTCTACCAGGTTAGATGCTTTCCTGGACCTCACTGGCCCCAAGACCTCTGTGCTGCCCAGGTTCTGGGTGTTAATTTCTAGGCAGTGGGTGGTCCATGATTCAGCTCCAGATCCTTCAGGTGAGACCCAGCAAGGTCCTGAGCCTGTTCTCCCTCTCCCTGGGCTAAAAGGATGGAGATAAATTACATCACTTTTCCATAGAAGTGGTGACAGTGACAGCACCATGCTCATCACCCATGGGACAGAAATGTGGGTCCAGTCCCAACCTGGAGGAGCTGGTTGCAACTTCAGCTCAAGGAGCAGTAATTGTCCTCACCTTTCTCACCTGTTGGGCATTGCCTGCTCCCACCTGTTTCATCTCTTCAGGGTGGGATGGGCCAAGGGAAAAAAACTTTGGCCTGGGTTGTTTTGCCAGGCTCTTGCTTAGATGTTTCTTCTCCAGAAGAGAAGGTTTCTCCCTAAGCTCCTGTGTGGCTTCTCACATCCACTTCTCTTTGCAGTTCTGAGAAAAGAGAGAAAAATAAGATACCTTCAATTTAAATTTCCTTTTTTATGATATCAAATAGCCTGCTCTTCTACAGCTTTGTCTAAGAAACCCTGATCACCTGGGACCAGCCAGGTCCCCTGCCCAGGCCCCATCTTTTTGGGTTTTGTGAAGTCTCCAGCAGATCATGCAGAGATGGAGCTAGAGGTGGTGAGAACACCAGCAGCATCCCAGTGCTTTCTGGCAGAGAGGAATAAAAGGGGATGAACATCTCCCTCCCAGTGCTCCTCCCAGAGAAGCCTTCTTCATTTCCAAAATAATGACACACAAGGTATGGGTGTCACAGTGGGGGTGGCAGGGATCCATCTGTGCTCAGATCCCATGCATGATGGCACTTCTTATTTAAGCTGTCAATCAAGAACACATCTTCTAATTGCAGGCACCCAGTTTGGTGTGGTCTGGGAGAGACCTTCAAAGATCACCCCATCCAAAGCCCTGGTATGGCCATGGACACCACCCTTAGACCAGATTGCTCCAAGCCCATCCAACCTGAACACTTCCAGGGAGTGGAAGTAGCCACAGCTTCTCTGGGCCAACTCTCTCCGTGTCCTGGGTTTTTTTTTTTTTTTAGTCTTGCCCATCTCCAAGGATCCCTCTTCAGAAGTGATGGTAGAGGTCAGGAGAGATGCTGGTCACCTTCCAGCTGCTAAGAAACCTTTTGGCTGGTAGGCAGCAGCAGGCCAGAACAGGTGAAGAAGGAAGGTCATGGGAAAACAAAGGATGGATGTCGTTTGTGAGCAGAGAAAAATAAAAAAGGAAAGATTGGTCTGCAAACAGTGGATGAAGCAGCTTCATGCATCACCTTGTGAGCTTAATCTGGCTCCACCAGGGCTCCTGAAGGAACCTATTTCTACTGAGCAGATCCCAGGTGCCTGCCTGGTGCCCTGGCCAGGTGGTGGGAGATGCTAAATCATCTCCTTTTGCTAAGGTGGTGCCCTGTGCTAGGATGAGGGGTGATGAGCACAAACTGAAACACAGGAAGTTCTACCTCAGTATGAGAAAAAACTTTTTTTACTATAATGGTGACAGAGCACTGGAAGAGGCTGCCCAGATGGGCTGTGGAGTCTCCTTCTTTAGAGACTTTCAGGCCCATCTGGATGCATTTCTGTGTGACTGTCCTGGGTGACACTACTTATGTGGGTGGCTTGGACTTGATAATGACTAGAAGTCCCTTCCAACCCCTAACATTCTGTGATTCTAAAGATCTCCTTTCCCCCCACCAATTTCTCCTTTCTGCCAGGTTTGTGGGTCCCTGGGTCCCTCTGTGCTTCCCATGACCAAAGATGAGATGAGCAGAAACAATGAAGCCAACCCTGCCCTTGCTCACCTTCCCCACCCAGCACTCTCCATGTGGGTTGAGCTGCTCCACAGCCATTGAGCAAAGCTGCTGGGTGGCAGTGGGATATTCCAGGGCCCAGCCAAATATCCTTGAATTCTTTTTCCTCCTCCTTCAGAACGAGCCCGGGATTACCTGCACAAGACCGGACGCTTCATCGTCATCGGCGGCATCGTCTCACCAGTCCATGACTCCTATGGGAAGACGGTGGGTCTGTCCCCACTGTCCCTTTCTTTAGGGGCACCTTGAAGGCTGATGGTGTCTCAAGGCAGGGGAAAGCACTGGGCAGTTCAGCCCCTACCCGTGGTCCTTCCTCTTGGATATCCTCTGCCTGGGACAGCCCCTGAGCATTGAAAGGTCCCCGAGAGGAGAGAGAGGAGGAAACCACTCAACCACTCAACTCTTTAGATAAAAACTGTAGCAAGAAGCAGGCAAAGTGCAGGCAGCAGAGAGAAACATTCTCATGTAAAATGGTGGTGATATTGTTGGATTGGGGTTTTTTTGTTGTTGTTCAAATTATTCCAGATTATCCCCTACTTTCATTGTGGGGATGGCGATGATTAAAAGCATTTTCTTGGGGGGGAGGAGACCTAGGTTAGGAGACAGTTTCCTTCTCTCCTGAAAGCTGGGGGAATGTCCTCAGGAACTCATCATCCCTGAGGGCAGTGCTGAGCCAACCTCACCACCCAATCTGTAAACCGGGGCTGAAGCAAGGCAGAGCTTTTTCCGCTCTAGCAAACAGGAGCCAAAATAACCTTTTTTGGGGCAAGAATGACTCGTCATGGCCTGTCTCATCTGAGCAAGCCTGACACTCTGCCCCAGGCAGGTTTGCAAGCCATCCAGAGCAGGATATTTGCCTCTTCCCAGTGACCATCCCTTCCATCATCCTCTCTTGCAGGGCCTGGTCTCAAGCCGGCACCGCCTGACCATGTGCCAGCTGGCTGTCCAGTCCTCCGACTGGATCAGGTGAGTGCCAAAAGTCTGTATCCAAAGCAATGATGCCACCAGCTGCTGGACCACCAGTCTGGGCTTTCTCCTTTCCCAGACAAAGCTTGGTTAAAACCCAGAGGTCTTCCTCTCCCTGCCTGGCAGAGCCCCACTAAGGAATGTGACACCAACCTTCAAGGGGAACTTTTGGCTTCGTGGGTTTTTTGCAAGCCTTTTTCTGAGTCTCTGGTGTCCATGTGAAGCAGATGTTCACTCATCCCTCCCCCAGCCTTAAGCTCTGGGCACCTTCCCTTTCTTCTCTTTCCCTGGCATCTCCAGCACAAGCCCCTTCCCAGCACTGTCCCAGGGCTGAGGTGGGAGCAGAAACATCTCCAGGCTGCAGGGTCATCAAGTGTAAATACATCCAAACCAAAAAAAAGCTGGTTGGTTGGGTACCAAAAGAAGAAAACTGTCCAGGAGCATGTTCAGGTCTCCAAAACCATTGGGTGGAAAGGCTGGAGGCAGGACATGTTCCATGGCAGAACTGGAGGGGAATGGTGGTGACTGCTCCCAGTGCCAGCTCTGTGGGGAGGAGGCAGCATGGCCAGGAGGTCCAAGCAGTAGCCAGTGGCCACAACTCTTACCCTGCTGTGCTCCCTGCAGGGTGGACCCCTGGGAGTGCTACCAGGACACCTGGCAGACCACCTGCAGTGTGTTGGAGCATCACCGTGACCTTATGAAGGTAAATCCATCCCCCCATGCTTTGGGGAACTCCTTGGGGTGGGGGTCCAGGCAGGGTGCAGGAACAGGGCTGCCCTTCCACCAGCTTGGGAACACCAACAGCCAAAAGATGATAGGGACAAACAAGCAGCTCACAGGAACGTGCCTGAAACCCTGAAGGGGGAAGGGGTGTGAAATACCTCATCAGAGCTGCTTCAAGCTCCCAGATTGCTGTAGGAACCCAACAGAATAGTGAGGTGAGGCAGGAAAGTTGAGCAGCTGGGGAGGCCCTGGGGAGCACAAAAGTTGGGAGAAAAGTCCCTTCAAAGCCCAGGCAGTCCTGGGGGTCTTTTTAGGAAGGCAATTGCCCCTGGATGTCTGCAGGGATGGGGAGGGAAAGGCTGATGCTAAGCCTTTCCTTAGCATAGCCAGTAACCCAAGGATGGTAAATTAACACCACAACATCAGCCAAACCCATGGGCAGCCCCAGGAGGAGCAGCTTTATCCATCAGGATGCATGAAGGAGCTGGGGACCAGGGTTTGGAGCTGTAGGACCACAGTGTGGAGCTGGGTACCACGGTGTCAAAGCCAGTGATGCTGATCTACTGGAGGAACTGGTGGAGGAGACATGTGGGCATTTAACCCCCAGGGTAAGGTGTAAAGTGCTGTCTTTGCACCTCTGATTGATCAGCTGCTGTATTTTTATTTATTATGAGAATTTATGAGCACCTCCAGGCAATGAGGGGAATGCCTGCTTAGAGGCAGTGTAGCTGCAGCCTTGCCAGTCTCATGCATCAACCTCCAAAATTATTCCCACCATTCCCAGCCTTAATCATGAATCCACAAGGTCCTGCAGCAGCCCCAGGCCCATCCAGTGGGGACTGGATGAGAGCAGGGATCCTAAAGTGAGCCTGGATACATCTGTCACTGGAGATAACCTTCAGCCTGGGGGGGGAAGGCTCACAAAGGTTTTTGGGAGGCAGCTCAGGTGAAGGCACATCTCTCCCTTCTTGCAGAGAGTGACTGGCTGCATCCTCTCCAATGTCAACACCCCCTCCATCACACCTGTGATTGGTCAGCCCCAGAATGAGTCCTCCCAAACCATCTACCAAAACAACAACTTCTCCAACAAGCCCATGGCAGGTAGGTGGCCGTGGGAAGAAAGGGATAACCACCACCCCACCCCTTAGGAATGATGTTCCATCAGTATTTTGGGGCCACGTCACTCCTCAGGCTCCTTAGAGCAAACCCTAGCTCAGATGGGGATGAGCAGGAGGAGTTACCATCCAGCATGGCAAGGGGAGCCAAGAAGAGCTTGGACTGGCTGGGAAATCTTGAGCTGGGTGATGTTCAGAGAAAGGAGATGTAAGGAACAAGCTGGCAGGATGGGTGACACAGCTGGATCCTCCATGAGCCAGCAGCATGTGGTACACTGAAGTATTGGCTAGGGAGAGGTGAGGGCATTACTTAAATCCCATCAAATCCAGAGATTTTTAGGTCTTGGAGTGATTTTTGCTCACCTTCAAGGTCCAGTGTGGCACCCTCAGGAGTTAATACCACAGGAGGAGGTGGTGGGAGATGCTCCTGCCCCCAGACACAGGAGGATCTTGTAGGACTAGGGTGGCTGAAGTGTTCATGTGGATGACTCCTCCAAGGCATCCTCAACTCTCTGGTTCATTTTCCTTCTTCTCCACCTTTAGCAAAAATCCTGGGGAAGGTGGGAGAAAGTCTGAGCCGGATTTGCTGCGTTCGCCCACCCATGGAGCGCTTCACCTTTGTGGGTAGGTAGAGGACAGGAGTGGCATCACTTGGGCTCTGGTGTCAGCCTCCAGATATCTTCCCAGCCCCCTCACCCATCTCCTTTTTGCTTCCCTCCTCCAGATGAGAATGCCAACCTGGGGACAGTGATGAGATATGAGGAGATTGGTGAGTGTGCAGCCCCCTCTGCATTGCTCTGGCTCGTCCAGGCTGGCACTACCTGGCTCGGAAGCAGCTGAATGACAGATCTGGTGGTGAGAGAAGGATGCCAGACCATCATCCCACCCCAGTGCCAGCTCTGAGGCCTTGGGAGTCAAACAGGAGCAGTGTTAAACTGGCCTGAGCCTGTTCCTGCTGGCAATCAGGCCCCCTAAAATAAGTGAGAAAGCAGCACAGACCTGCTGTGCAGTCACAGAAGCAGAGTGGTTTGGGTAGAAGGGACCTTAAAGATCACCTAATTCCATGCCACGGGCAAGGACACCTCCCACTAGACCAGGTGTATCAGAGTCCCATCCAACTGAACACTCCCAGGGATGAGGCAGCCACAGCTTCTCTGGGCAGCCTGTTCCAGACTCACCACCCTCACAGCAAAGAATTTCTTCCTAATGATTAACCTAAATCTACCCTCTTGCAGTTTAAAGCCATTACCTCTCATCCTATTGCTACACATCCTTGTAGAAAGTCCCTCCTAAACTTTCCTCAGGCCCTCTCCAGGCAGGTTTAGGGCTTTCCTGCAGGGGCTGTGCAAAGCCACCCCTTGAAGCAGGCTGCCAGCAAGCACCAGTCCCAGCCCAGAGAGGAAACAGAAGGACATGGAAGTCCTCCAAGGTGTACAAGAGAAACCACTGGTGCTTTGTGATCAGTTTTGCTAAAGCAAATACAGCCATGGCCAGGGCTTTTTGCAGTCCCCAGGGCTCTCTGACAACAACCCAGCATCATGGAAGAGGAGGCAAAACCATAGTGGGCTGGGGGGTACTTGATGTTTGCACCAGTAGGGATTTGACAGGGACCACAGGACCTGTCTGGGGAGGGGAGAATCCCCCAGAGCAATGCAAGAAGTTGGCAATGGGGGGGAACCCTTTGCTCCCACCTCTGAGCCTTCCCCCTTCTTTGCTTCAGAGCTTCGCATCTTACTGCTCTGTGGCAGTGACCTGCTGGAGTCCTTCTGCATCCCTGGGCTCTGGAACGAGGCAGATGTGAGTCCCCACCATTAAGTACCCACCTCTCCATGCTCCTCCTTTTCCTCAGGCTCCCTTCCTCCTCTTCTTCCCATACCCAGCACTCCTGGGTCCCTCAGGATGCCAGGAGTCATGCCCGCCATCCCCACCTTCTCCTCCATCCCTGCCTCCTCCTCCATCCTCACCTTCTCCTCCACCTCCACCTTCTCCTCCATCCCCACCTTCACCTCCATCCCCGCCTTCTCCTCCATCCCCACCTTCACCTCCATCCCCGCCTTCTCCTCCATCCCTGCTTTCTCCTCCATCCCCACCTTCACCTCCACCCCCACCTTCTCCTCCACCCTCACCTTCTCCTCCATCCCCACTTTCTCCTCCATCCCCACCTTCACCTCCACCCCCACCTTCTCCTCCATCCCCACCCTGACCTTCACCTCCCCTACACACTGGCAGGACAAACAACAGGGTCTCCTGCACCCAAATCACCAGCCCTGCTTGGCCTCCTCTTCCCCAGCCCTGGTCCAACTCACCACATGAGCATCCCAGCACCCACTGGTGCTGATGATCTGGTCCCAAGGGATCTCCAAAGGCTTTGCCCCCACTCCTTGGTCTCCTGGAAGAAACCAGCATCAAGCAGATGCAAGTCCCAGTAGAGTGAGGTGCAAAGGTAGGAGACAAAAGGTTTATACAAGTTGGTGTGACACGAGAAATTAAATACATTTACAGCCAAATCAACAGCTTTATAAATCAAATTTGCTGATGCAGTGCTCGTCTGGATGAGCCTGGTTTGTCCTGAGATGTCTGAGGCGGTGGGAGCTGTCCCCATGTGGTGGGACATACTCTGCAACCCCAAAACTTGGCCACCAGTTTTGGGTCAAACTCAGGTTTTCCCTCCTGAACAACCCTACCTGACCTCTGTCAGGACCAACATGTCCATCCTGCCCACATTCTGCAGGGCAGAGGTTTTGTCCTCCTTGGGCAACCTCTTCTGCTGCCACCCTCTTCTTACCATGGCGTGTCCTCCCTAAAGCCCAACCTCAACACCTAGTAATAGGATTTAACCCTATGTCTTTTATTTTGTCCACCAGAGACCACTCACCATGCCCAGATAAATCCAAAGTTCAGCCAAAGACTCTCTGAACACCTACAAATCCATTTTCTGTCTCTATCCAGACCATGGCACAATGTTTCATGGCAGATGGTGGCAGGTTGTGCAGGGGATGGTTATAAAACTTGTTCTCTTTCTGGGTTGCTCCTAGATGGAGGTGATTGTTGGGGAGTTTGGGATTGTTGTGGTGCCACGGGATGGAGCAGATCCCGACCGGATCATGAACCACTCCTCCATACTCCGCAAGTACAAGGTCAGTGGGTTCCTGTGTGCCTGGGGAAGGATTTACAGCCTCCCTTTACCCAGGGGAGCACTTCAGCTACAGGGCATAAAATCATAGAACCATAGAATTGTTTTGGTTTGAAAAAGACCTTTCAGATCATCAAGTCCAACCATCAACTCAGCACTGCCAAGGCCACCACTAAACCACGTCCCTCAGCACCACATCTGCATGGCTTTTAAATCCCTCCAGGAATGGTGACTCCATGCCTGTGCCAGGGCCTGACAACCATTTGGGTGAAGAAATTATTCCCAATATGCAATCTCAACCTCCCCAGCACAACTTGAGGCCATTTCCTCTTGTCCTATCACTTGTTACCTGGGAGAAGGGACTGAACCCCCTTTCTCCAACCTCCTTTCAGGGAATTGTAGAGCACAAGAAAGTCTCCCCTCAACCTTCTCCTCTCCAGGCCTGTTCTGCCAGTTCCCTTATCCACTCTTTGGAATACTTGTGCTCCAGACCCTTCCCCAGTTCTGTTGTCCTTCTCTGGACATGCTCCAGCTCCTCAATGTTCTTCTGGTAGCAAGGGACCCAGAACTGAACCCAGGATTCATGGTGTGGCCTCACCAGTGCAAAGCACAGGAAGATGGGTCCTGCTGACCCCACAAGTGCTAATAAATGGCCAGATGCTCTTAGGTGGGATAAGCAACTTTCAGGCTATCTTTTCACTCCTCTCTCCCTCCTTCCTCCACAGAACAACATCCTGGTGGTGAAGGATGATTTGAACCACCCCATGTCAGTCGTCAGTTCCACCAAAAGCAGGTGGGTGATGCGGAGGGATTCCTGGAGGGTGGGGAAAAAAGTGCCCCCACCCAGGTCCTCCATTTGTGGAGGTGACCAAGGTGTCACTCCAGCAGCCTCTGACCCTTTTTTCTCCACCCCCACCCCCAGACTGGCCCTGCAGCATGGGGATGGACACGTCATGGATTACCTCTGCCAGCCCGTCATTGACTACATCCTCAAGAGCCAGCTCTACATCAACACCTCTGGATAAGTGCCAGAGGCCTTGCAGTGAGACAGTCCTTGTGTCCCACCTGCCTGCAGCTCTCCATCACTCTCTTCTCTCTCTCTCTCTCAGTCCATATCTCCATATCTCTCCCCACCCCATGGTGTCCTGCCTGTATCTGCCTCTCCCTCCCCAGCACCAGTGCTCCATCATCAAGCTATGTCCAGGAACCTCAGCACAGCCCTGAGGGGAACAGGTTGAGAGGAACTGACTCCCCCCCACACCATACACAGGGAGGGAGGGGGAGCTGGTGAAAGGGGGATGTGCTCTGGGGACTCAAGGGAGGCAGCTGCAGCACCAACCTCCCAGCAGCTCACTGGGAAATGGTCCCCATAGTTCATCCTCCCAGCATGCTCAGAGCAGGGGCTTCCTCCTCCTCCTCCTCCTCATCTCACAGTACCTAAGTTCAATAAATCTAGGTGGACTTCTTTTTTTTCTTAAATAGTTTTAGTGCAAGCCCTTTGGACCTCTCGACACAGTGACCAAATGCATCCTGGCTGGCAGGGGGCAGCTGTAATCCAGCTGGTTTAGTGCCCTACTGTGCATGGACCTCCTTAGGCCAGCAGTAGGATAATCCATTATCCAAATCCTACTCCTGGCCCTAAAAAAAACCCACCAAACTATACAAAGAGGGCATTTTTGAAGAGCAGCAGAGGCCTTGGCAAACAAGGGGAGATATCACAGAATCATGGAATGATCTGGGTTGGAAGGGACATTAAAGATCACCTGGTTCCAATGCCTAGGGTTGGACTTATCAAGGGTATTTCAGGGAAAGCTCTGCAATTACTTTTTCTTTCCTTTGACGTCTACAAAGCTGCTCTCACAGGACCTAAACTTGGTGATCTGCAGGATGCTGCCAGCATCTCTGTTACAGCAAAAGCCTTTGGCCAAAAGAAAGAGACTCCTTGCAGCAGGCAGGGCTTTAGGGCTCCTTCCCAGAAGAAGCCAGAGAGAGGTGACATGACTTGTCCCAGGGCAGTGACCAGCAGAGGTGGTGACAGCAGAAAAACCAAGGTAAGCCCAGGGGTTTCTGAGATCAGGGCAACACAGATCCAGATGTCTCCCCCAGACATGTGGGGAGCCAGATAAATGATCTGCTCAGCATGGTTACACAGCTAAAGAGGAATTTGAGAGGCTGAGGAATATCAGGGGGTGGGAGAGGGAGATAGACCCTTGGTGTCATAATTCAGCCTCCCTGAACCAGATTCAACCATCAGGTGAGGCTCATGGCTCAGAACTCTCCCTGTCCCCTCTCTGCCTGGTTGAGAGCAATCACAGAATCATTTGGGTTGGAAAGGAGCTCTGAGACCATCAACTCCAACCCTTGATCCACTCCCCCCGTGGTTCCCAGCCCATGGCACTCAGTGCCACATTCAGTCTCTTCTTAAAAACCTCCAGGGATGGAGAATCCACCCCCTCCCTGGGCAGCCCATTCCAATGTCTGATCACCCTCTCTGGAAAGAATTTCTTCCTAATGTCCAACCTAACCCTCCCCTGGCAGAGCTTAAGCCCGTGGCCTCTTGTCTGACTGATGTCTGCCTGGGAGCAGAGCTCGAACCCCCCCCTGGCTCCAACCTCCTTTCAGGGAGTTGTAGAGAGTGATGAGGTCTCCCCTGAGACTCCTCCAAACTCATGTCCTACAAGCCAGTGAGCAGTAGCAAGAAGTCCCTGCACAGCATAAACACCATGAGAAGTGTGGCCCTGGGGTGTCTGTTCCACCTTAGATTCAAACTCTGCAACAGGAGCCAAATGGTGGGGAGGATAATTCACCAAACTTGGAGGTGCCTCTGAGGCCAAGTCAGACTGTGCCTTGCATCAAAACCTCCTCAGTTAAGAAAAAGAAAAGATGTGTCCTTGTCATAGGTGGATGGAAGGGAGTGGAAGGCCCTATGTGCAGACAAGATCCACTTTTTGGAGAAGTCTGCTGCCTCCCTGGGGCCAGGATGAAGGATGGAAACTCCTCACCCCAGTTAAACCCACAGATTATTACCCATTACTTATCTTTCAAGTAGGCAGGGATGAGGTGACCACCAGAAGTCTAGAGGCAATGAAGAAAGACTTCAGGGCTCCGAATCAGCTGGTTAAACACATCCCTGAATGTGTTTAAAAATTGTCTGGATGTGGTGCTTGGGGACAGGGCTTAGTGGTGGGTCATCAGAAATAGGGTAAAATAGGGTTAGGATGAGGCTGGATTCAATGATCTGAAAGATCTTGTCCAGCCTGAGCAACTTGATGATTCCATGGCCAGAAGAGGTCTTTCCTTTCTCAGGATTTGCCTCCCCATGAAGAGGCTTGGTTGGGAACTGTGAAAATTCACTAGCTGAGTCCCTCAACTCTTGTATCTCCAAGGTAGCTGCAAACATTCCCTGTGGGATGGGGAGACACAGAGAGGCCAAAGCGGAGAGGATGGGCCCAAGTGTTGCAGAATTCCCTCTTCTCCAGGGAGCTCCTCTCCACCACCCTCCTGAGCCCCCCCAGCCAACACACAGGACAGGTACCCATGGAGGGACATCTCATCCATAAGACACCCAATGTATATAACCTGTAGCTAGACTCCATCCATCATCCCTGCATGGGTTTTGGTTTTTTTTCAGTCTCTCCTCCCTCTCTACCCCAACACACAGAAATTATTTCAGGCATCAGCCTCCTGTCCTTGCCAGATGCCACCCATGCTCCAAGTGGAGGAGAAGCAGCAGCTGTAGAAACCAGGCTGAGAAACACAGAAAGTGGGTATTAACTGAGGAAAAGGCAAAGGGAAATAAAGGAAAAGTGAGGAAAAAGCAAGGCAGGTGGCATGTCCAAGGACCATCTCAGATCCTCCCTCAGGTACCAAGATGGGACTCAGGGGAAGCATCCCATTACATCATGTGGCAAACCCTAGGGATGTGTGTCCTGTCTTACCTGCATTTTTGCCCAGTAAAACTCACAGCACAGGAGGTGGGCTTTGTAATGGTTCATTCAGCTCAAGGACTGGTTTGGAAAAATGTCTTTGGGTGGGTATGAAAAAAAAAATTATTAATCGTTGGTGGGGAGGATAAAGGTTTGGAAGGTGCAGGGGAGGGGTGAGACAAAGTTTGTGGGTTTTAGTCTTTGAACCTCTGCTTTTAACGAGTGTAATTTGCTGAAAGAGAAAAGAATTTCAATTGCATTGTGGAAAAAACTGAAAACAACAAAACAAACCAACCAAACAAAAAAATAACAGGGGGGAGAGAAAGGGGCTGAAGTTGTGAGGTTGCCATGCCACCAATTTCACCTTTGTCAGAAGTTTTGGAGCCTCATTATTTTTTTTTTTGTTTTGTTTTCTGTTGCTATATGAAAAACAAAACAGTAATTGAAAGAAAAAAAATTTATCGGCAAAATATTTAAATTGTGTAATAAAGAAACCAAAATAAAATGCTGTTACTGGTGTCACTTGAAAAGAGCCCCAAGAACAATTCCACCTGAAGAGCTGCTGGGAGTGGCCAAACATCCCCAAAACTGGGAGCTGGGGAAAAGAAATCAGCAGGCAAGACCCAGCTCAAAGTATTCATCATTTATTGACCTTCTGCCTTTCAAAAAACCCAACTCTTGGAAAAATAATACTCAGGGCTGTAATACCTGTCCCTGTGCTGTACAACAGGAGGAAGACATGTCAGGGGCAAGAACACATCTCTCTTAAATGATGAGGCAGATGTAGAACTTGGGGGACCCTTTTCAAGAGAAATCATGGTCACTGCTATATCAGAGAATCAGAGGTGTGGAGGATCAGACATCCATCCAGGACTTTTTTTTCTTTTCACCACCATGCAAGGCCAGGGGGCAGCATCCACAGGTTTGTTTTCCCCCTAAAATGGCATCTCAAGGAAGCTGGGAGGTGTTGGGATGGAGCTGGACCTGCAGGAATGCAGCAGGTCAGGAGCACCTGTGGTCTTCCAACTCCTTCAAGAGCTACTCAGGTGTATTTAAGCCTCTGAGAAACATCCAACACCATTTGCAGTGATGGAAAAGGGAGGGGAGAAATAGGCAGCACCAAACCAGATGTGGAAACACTTAATATCTATAAAACCTTGCTCTTCCTGGGCTCTGGGACAACCTAGTACCAAACTGAGTGGGTTTGGAAGGAAAGGTTGCACCTGAGAGTGTAAGGGGATGGTAGGATGCTTGCCAAGAAGGAGTTTGACAAGAAAACCATCCCTCAGGGTTTGGAAATCAGGAAGAAGTCTGGCAGAAAGAAAAAGAGGGGCACATCCTCCTGGGTGAAGGGAGCAAATGGAGCAGGAGAGTGTTTCCATTTAGAATCATAGATTCACAAAGTGGTTTGTGTTGGAAGGAACTTTAAGGATCACCTTGTTCAGTCCCCCGGCCATGGGGAGGAACAGTTCCCAGTAGATCAGGTTGATCAAAGCTCCATCCAACCTGACCTGGTGACTATCTCCTAACTCTGTTAGCCTGGGTACCCCCTTCTTCCTCCACGCAGCACAGCACCCTGAGCTCAAAAGCAGTTGGCACCCTTATTTTTTTTTCCTGTTAGCAGTAACCACCTCACTGAGAAGCACCACGAAAGACCTGCAGCTTCATGAAAAGTGTCAGCAGCAGTGTCCGATGCTAAAAACACAGCAAAAGCCACACCAGCACCACCCCTTCCAATCAAGGACTGGGACTGAGCAGGCTGGGAGCAGAAAGGCAGCTGAAGCATCACTGGTGTCAGGCTTGCTCACTCTCTGCCTCCTGAGCTACAAAAGGCAAAAAAAAGACCATGTGGAGAACCTGAGGTGGTGGTAGCAGTGTCAAAAGCAAGGACAGAGGCTCTAATCCTTCTGTGTGTGCCAGACCAGGAGAGAGGATCCACAGGGGGTGGGAGAACCTCTGAGCTGTGAACTTCAGGCTCTCAACCCTGCCATCTCCCAAGGCTGGCACCAAGCAACCTCCACATGCACCTGAGAACTGGTGTAGGAATGGGATCTGGGCATCTCCTTCCTCCTGTGGCCAAGGGAAAAGCCTCTCTGGAAAACCAGGGACTCTCCAGGGCCCCAGGGCAGCCACCACGTTGGACTTGAGGGCAGAGGTCAGTTCAACACAATCAAACGCTGGATTTGGGAAGGGAAAGTGGGCCAGGATCTCCTGGCAGCTCACTCATGGTAATTCGATGGCTTTCGTGTTGTAGCAGCCTGAAGGAAGACTCTTCTGGATATCCTCCAGGTTCTTAATATCTGCCAGAATCTTGTCAATGTTGCTCTCCAGCAGCTGCACCCCATCCCTCTGCAGCACAGCTCTCTGCTCCAGTGCCAGCATCTCACCCTGCAGCTGGTTGCTTCTGGTTTTGGCTTCGCTAAAACTCTTCTGGAGCTGCTTCAGCCCATCCTCATCCACAGCATTCCACTGCTGATCTGTCACACAGGAGGAGGAAAACAAGGAAGAGGGAACCATTCATGCAGTCTGAGGACTTCCTAGATATTTCATCTCCATCCTGCTGCCCAGGCCCATTTATAGGGGCCACCTGAGCTTCCCACACAACTCCCAAGCATCCCTGCCTGGATCCACACCACACAGCAGTGGGACAAAACTTACTCATCAGATGCAGCAGCTCTTCCATGGCACTCAGTGTCTCCTGCACAGCCACCCCTGCCTGGCCAGCCTTGGCATGGACCCTCTGAGCTTCCTGAGCTGTCTGAAAAAGGCAACGCAGGAGTTGTAAAACAAATTCTCACCCAAATGTCAACACAGAATGTGGCAAGGATACGGGAACCCACCTCCTGGATCACAGCAGCATCTGCCTCAACCTCCAAGAGCTTCCTCTCCAATTCCCCATCCCTTCCCTTGGCCTCACGTTGCAGGGTGGCCACTGCCTTCTCCAGGGTGAGGACACCATCAACTGTCTTGTTGGCTTCCACTTTCAGCACTGTGATGTCCTGGGGAAGGCAAAGGCACTTTCAGAGAGGTAGAGAACAGCTGAAATCAGATGTGGAGCTGCTGGAAATTCCATCCTTCCACAGGCACCCAAAATTATGACAGGTTTTTCCTTCTCACCAGTTGCTCCAGAAAGTTGTGACTATGATTATGGCTCACCCCTTCTAAAGATACCAGCAAATGCCTTGGGAATTATAATAGACAGTCCAAGCTGAACCCACCAAGGCTGGGAGTTCACAAGCCTGCCAACACCTGGGACTGGAAGTGAAAATCCCCTCAGTCACCAAAGGGTGGGTAAAGAGAGCTGCATGGAGATCCTCATGGGACAAAGGTAGCAGCAAAGGTTCCCATGCACCTGCTCAGCTATAGCCAACTCTGGTGGCATTTTTGCAGAATCATCTCCAGGCAATCATCAGCCAAAAAGCTCAGGTCCCTCAGTCAATGCATCAGGTTCACCATTAAGACCTTTTGGAGTTGCCAACCACCTTCTCTTTTTAGGTTTCCCTTCCAAACCCTTTTCTGCCAGCATTAAGAACAGGGTTTGCCCTCACCTGCTGGATCCCCATGGTGATCTCCTTTGCTTCCCCTGCCACACTGCTGGCTGCCTTGGATTCAGAAGCAGCAGTGCCCAGGATTGCTTCAGCTCTGCCCATCTTCTCCCTGGCACTTGAGATGATGCTGCTGATAACTGGGAGCCTCCTTATGGCATCTTCAGCTGCCTTTCTCTTGTCCTCTGCTTGCAGGTTAAACTCTGGAAGAGAGAAACAGGTGTGGAAATGAAGCTACTTTTGGGAGGTCCCACAGGGAGGGGAAAGGAGAGGTTTTTGGGACAGTACCTCGGAGGCTCTTCAGGATCTGTTCCACCTCGTAGAAGGTGGTATTGCCAGCACTCACAGCCTGCAGGGCTGTGCTCCTGGCAAGGTTGGCTCGGGACAGCAGCTGCATCAGCATCTGGGACAGGCCAAGGGGACACAACAGGCAAATAAAGACATTGTATGGGAGCATTGAGTGGTCCCTCCACCAGCTCCAGCCACCTGGAGTCATCTGAGCTGTCATCTTCCCCAGTGGATGGTGAGACTCTTCACCATGGGCTCCAGCAGATCAGCCCTGAGAGGCCCTTTTTCCAAGAAAAACCAAGGGGCCAGGACAGCAGAGTGCCGTGGGCATCCCAGCAAGGCTCCAGGTGATGCTGAAGGAGGCTCCATCCCCATCCCCATCCCTCTGGACAAACCCCTTACCGCTCTCTCGCCCTCTCCCCTCTGCAGCAGCTCCTGGATCTGCTCCTCCCACCGCCCTGTGTGGCTCTGCAGCTGCCTGTACTGAGCCATGTAGGTGTCCATCAGGCTCAGGAGAACTTTGGCCTCCTGCTTCAGCTGACTTTCCTTCCCCTGAAACACAGAAACACAACAGTGCCTGGGGGTCCCAGCATCTAAGTGAGCAGCAGCGGGTGCTCGTCACTTGCTCCTCCTGCCATAGGGGCAAAAAAGGGAGGAAAAAGCACATCTGATGTCTCTCCAATATGGATGGAGCCTTGGGAAGGGCTGAGCTGCTGGGAGACAGGGGACAGAGAGAGTTAAAGGGGGTCTGCTGGTCCCCCAGGCACAGGGCCCTCACCTCAAAGGCCCCGATGTCAGTCTTCATCAGGTGGGACAGGGAGTTGAGGAGCTCCAGGCTCCCCTGATAAGCAGTGTCTGCCTCAGAGGCCATGCCATCTGCCTCAGCCTTCAAGTCTTCAGCCAGCAACCTCAGCTTCTTGTGCCTGCATGGACACCACATTGAAAAGCCACCTCCCCAACGCAGCGCTGATGCTACTCCTGCACCAGCTCCTTCACACTCCTGGATCCCTCCTTCCAGGGGCCATGCAGTTGTATCATGTAGAAAACCTACTTGGAAGCATCCCCCACATCCCAACCCCTCTGTCAAGTGGTGTGTCCACTGCCTCCTTGCTCCTGCTCCAGAAACCAAAGGTAATTTTTGGCAGCTGAACCCTTGCTGGCTGCACAATGGCTCTGCTAATCCCTGCCTGCCACTGGGAATTTCCCCCTGCATAGCCCTGTTCAGCTCCTTAACTTCACTCAGGGCTCTTACTCACACCCCACCAGTGGTGTGCAAAGTCCCAGCAGCATGGGAGAAGCACCAGCCAAGAGAAAGATCCAGATAACATGGGGCTAAACCCAGCCCAGACTTGCAGCCAGGCCTGGAAGGCACCCCCAGGAGCTGGTTCAAAAGCACAGCATTAAACCCCTACCTCTTCTGCAGGCAGCCCCCTCCCCCTCCAGCAGCATCCTGGTCTGGGAGGTAGGAAGCAGCTGCTCTGGAGAGCTGCAAACCCTCCCTCTCCATCCCTCAGACATTCTTACCCCTCCATCTCCACCCCTCAGACATTCCCACCCGCCCATCTCCATCCCTCAGACATTCCCACCCCTCCATCTCCACCCCTCAGATATCCCAGTGAGTGACATCCAGGCAAGTCCCTGCCTCCAACCCCGTGTTCCCACGTGGGAATGCAGGGAAGGGAACACGGAGGCATGGCCAGACCCTCATCCCTGCCATGTTCCCTGCCCTGGACAGCTGTCACTCACTTGTCCAGCAGCCTTGTCAGGGAGGCAGAGGTGGCCATCTCTCCACTGTCAGCCCCTTGCAGCAGCTCCATTGCCTGCAGCCCATCCTCCCGTGCTGCCTTCACAGCTTGCTCCATGGCATTGGCAGCTTGCAGGTGGCTGCAAAGCACAGGACAGGCTCAGGGGAAGCATCTTCCACCCAAGTGGCCTCCACCAACCTCCATTTCCATTGCATTCAGTGATGGTGGACAGGACAGGTTTTCCCTCCTGCATCTCCCGAGGGCAGAGGAGCACGAGGGGGTAGGGCAGATGTTGTCTGTTCCAAGTGGGTGTTCTTGTGTCAAACTCTGACACCAAAGATGTTTTCAAAGTCCACCCAACACCACCCTCAGAAGTGACTGAGGACAGCTCTGCCTTCCCCTCCTTCAGGACCAGCACAGAGGTCACAACAGCTGCAGCTTGGGGGTGAAGCAAGGATGCCCCCCCAGAAAAAGACCTTCTGGGCACCCAGAAGGATCTGAGTCCCCCTCTCCTCTCTCTTGGCCAATGGCACAAGTGACTTACCTGTTGGCCAGTCTCAGAGCCTCCTGGGCCAGCATCAAGAACTCACTCAAGCCCCCGGGGAATCTTGAAACAGGGATGTTCTAAGGAAGGAGGGGGAGAGGTGTGAGTCCTCTTCTCTGCCTCCATCCCATTCAACAGCAAGAGGCAATTGCCTTTAAGGCAACTTAAACCTCCCCAGTTCCCCCCAGAGGCCCCCAACCAGGTCCCAGCCCTAAAGAAAGGGTGAGCAGAACATCTTCTGCACTCTCAAAAAAAAGAAAAACAAAAAACCAAAACCCATCATAAGTGGAACATCTTAAATTCTTCCTCTCTCCATTAATTTTTCCATCCCTGGTCTAGACTAGGAGCACATTTCCCAAGGATGCTCTCACCACACGATGCAGAGCAGCTCCACTGTGGTCCAGGTCCATCCTGGCTCTCTCCAGCACGTGCCAGGTGTCCTGCACCTGCCTCTGATATTGCTGTCCCAGAGCCCTCAGTGCCTTCAATGTGGCCTTGATCTCATCCACACAGCTCTGAGAGCTGGACCCTCTCCCCTTCATCCCGGCCAGGCGGCTTTCCAGAGACCTGTCAGAGGCTGGTGAGAAGTAAAGAGGAAGGCAGAAGAGAAACTCCATCACTCCATCACTCAACTCATCACTCAACAAACCCCTCTCCTGCCATGGCACCAGCAGCTGCCTCGGGTGGTACCTTCGAGGCTCAGGGATTCCCCAAGGATGTTCCGCAGCATCTCCTCGGCCACCTGCATCCTCCTCTCCTGGTCCTGGCTCTCCTGACCACCAAGCAGAACCTCTGGGAAGAGCAGCTCCAGCTCTGCCAGCTGCTGCAGGTACAGGGCCACCTGAAACCACAGCAGGCTGGGCCATCAGCCAGGGGAACATTGAGACCACAGTGGAAAGACCAAAGGCAGGAACAAGGTGCAAAGAGAGCTGGGGTTGTTCAGCCTGGAGAAGGCTGCAGGGGAGACCTCAGAGCAACTTTCGGTACCTGAAGGGGCTACAGGAATGCTGGGAAGGGACTTTATACAAGGGCATGGAGTGACAGGATGAGGGGAAGCAGTTTCAAGCTGAAAGAGGGGAGATTTAGATGAGACATTAGGAAAAAATTCTTCTCTATGAGGGTGGTGAGACACTGGCCCAGGTTGCCCAGTGAAGCTGAGGCTGCCCAGGCCATGGAAGTGTTCAGGGCCAGGTTGGATGGGGTTTGGATTAAACTGATCAAGTGGGAGGTGTCCCTGCCTGTGGCAGGGGGTGGAACTGGATGAGCTTTAAGGTCCATTCCAACTAAAACCACTCTGTGCTTCTAGGACAGAGAGCAATGCAAGGGCTCATTTTTGGACAGGGCACAGTCAGCCAGCAGCTCTGGATCATTGGGGGTTTTATCAGTTGGACAAACCCAAAGCTCAGGTGCAGCCCCCAAAATCACTTCTGCCTTGCAGCAGGAGCTGCTGGAGGAGGCCAGGAGGAGATGCTGGAGGGTAAGCAGACTGCTGCATCCCTTGTCACTCAGTGTCCCCGGGGCTGGCACAGACACTCACCTGGGCTTTCACCTGGCTGTAGCAAGCTGGGCACACACTCTCCTCACAGCCAGGACCCTGGAAGCCAGGCTTGCAGATGCAGCTCCCATCACTCCTGCACCTCAGTGGCTCAGCAGAGGCCGAGTCCCAGGCAGGGGCTGCAGGGCAGAGCATCACAGCTTCACAGCCCATCCCCACCTCCAGTCCCTCCTCCCATCCACCCTCTTCTCTGCTTTCCTCCCACCCATCAGCCCCGTGCTCCACTTCCTCCTCCCCACCCCTGGCTTTGCAGCATCCGCCAACCCATCCGTGTCACCCTGTGCTCTGGCACGGATTTTCCTACATATTCCCAGATGGAGCAGCAGTGTCTGGCTCTCACCTCTGCACTTGCCAGCGGGGTCAGGGGCCAGGGGGTCACCATAGAAGCCGTCCTGGCAGCGGTCACAGGAGAAGCCAGCAGTGTTGTGGATGCACTTGAGGCACTCTCCTGTCCTGGGGTCGCAGTTCCCCACGGCGTTGGGCTCCACGTTGCCGTTGCACTGGCACGGCTGGCAGGGCCGGGAAGCAGCTGGGTCCCCAAAGTAGCCATCAGCACAGAACTCACAGTTGGGCCCTGGGAAAAGAGGGATGGGGCAAATGGGAGGTGGGTATCGGAAAGGTGGAGGCTGCCTGGTCCCCTCTGCCCCTCTGAGACAGGGAATTCAGGGAATCAGAGAACCATAGAATGGTTTTGGTTGGAAAAGACCTTTCAGATCATCAGTCCGACCAACAACCCAGCACTGCCAAGGCCACCACTGAACCAGGTTCCTCAGCACTACATCTAGAAAGCTTTTAGAACCCTCCAGGGATGGTGACTCCAGCTCCTGTGCCAGCACACTTGCTTTGGGTGAAGGAATTATTCCCATTATCCAATCTAAACCTCCCTAGCACAACTTGAGGCCATTTCCTCTTGTCCTATCACTTGTTACTTAGAAGAGGCAGACTTCCCCCTTGCTCCATCCTCCTTTCAGGGAGTTGTAGAGAGCAAGAAGGTCTTTCCCTTGGCATCCAGGAGTTGTAGAGAGCAAGAAGGTCTTTCCCTTGGCATCCAGGCTAATCCTTCATTCTTTCAGCCACTCCTTTTGAGACTTGTGCTCCAGATCCTTCCCCAGTTCTGTTCTATTTCCCTTTTGCCCTTTGCTGGGTGTACTCCAGCCCCTCAATGTCATCCTTGGAGTGGGGGGGCCCAAATCCTGAACCCAGTTGCATCCTCCCCAGTGCCCACTGGGCCTGCCACAGCAGCATTTCCACTCTCCTTGCTGCTATGGCCAACACACAAAGCTCTGAGCAGGCTCTCAAGGGCTAAGCACAATGACTGATCTTGGGCATGTTGTTTCCCATTTGGGTTTTTTTCCTATTTTTCTATTCCCCTCCCTCCCCACCCATCCTTTTTCCATCCACGTCATCTTCTTTGATGAGAACCTTTCCCTCTGCAGGACAGGGAACGTGTTTGCACAACCCTTGGGACCCAAACACCCTGTGACAGGCAAAGGGGGGCTGAGAAGATGGGATGATTCACCTGGCTCCAAGCATCCTGGCTTGCTGCCACCTGCGTCTCCCCATCCAGCTGCTTGAAACTCCAGGGAAAGGCAAAGTAGAGGGGATCTGGATAAGGGAATTACCTGCAGCTCCAGGAGGGCACTGGTCACAGATGATTTCCTCACTGCCTGGCACCACGGAGCAGCCTTGGCCATGGTGGCAGGGACAGGCCTGGCAGCCCTGTGGGTGCTGGGGGTTCCTGTAGAAACCCAAGGGGCAGCTGAGGATATTGCCCACGTTTTCATCTCCTGAGTAGCATTCACCTGGAGGAGAAAGGAAAAGGCTGAGGGCAGTAGAACTCCCTCCATCAGGCCACCTCCCAGCCATCCAACCTCCTGTAGCACAATCTCCCGGGATCCAGAATCCTCCCCCAGAGCCTTTGCTGTCCCCATTTTTGCCCCTTCATTTCTCTGTGTGCCACCACCTGTGAGGGACTGGGTCCTGCTTCTGTGATGGGAGACCAGCAAGACCCCACAGAGGAATCAGGGAAAAGAAACCAAACCCAAGTTTTGGTTGGAAAAGACATCAAAGTCCCTCAGCACCACATCTACACAACTTTTAAATTGATGGTGACTCCATCAATGCCCTGGGCAACCTGTGCCAGTGCCTGACAGTCCTTTCAGGAAAGGAATTGGTTTTGCTATCTAATCTAAACATCCCCTGACACAACTTGGGAGTAAAACTAGAGGTCAAGGCCCAAGTAACAGGTGAGGAGCCCATCCCACATCATAAAGGCTGGCTGGCATCCCCTAAAGGGCTGGACCACATTTTTCACAGCTTCTACAGTTCCCAAGGAGACCCATGTTGCCATTTGCCCCTCCTGATCAATGCTCAGGTGTTTGGAAATTCACCCCAATTCAGACTTGGAAATAGCAACAGCTTAATTTCACATTGCTTAACTTTCTATGGCAACTCTACTTTAGCAAGACAGGTACTAAACAGTGTTTAAAACATTTTTAAATTCTATCCAAGCAGGAGGAGATTGTTTTTCTCTCTTCAATGAACATCATCTACGCCCAATTTAATCCCAATGCAGGAAAATCCCAATAGAGGAAAGATTTTCTGTATTTTTGGCATCAGGGCTATGCATCTTCCCTGTATTTTTGGCAGCAGGGCTTCCAGGCTTTTTACCCATGAAGTTCCCCACACTCCAGACCCCCCCAGGGTTGGTCACAGGGGTAGGATCCCCCCAAGCCAGGGATCCCACCCCACTCAGTGCCCCCTAATAACTCCATTTTTTGGGATGCAGGCACACAGCAAGCACAACGTGGGAGGGGGGGGGAGGGGGCTCCTCTTACCAGTCTCAGGATCACAATTTCCTCCCTCCTGGCAATCACATCGCACACAGATGCTGAAGGGCCCGAGGTTGGGGACATCTCTGCGGTAGCCAGGGGCACATCTCTGACAGAACTGGCCCCCATACTCTGCTGGGCACTCACACTGCTCCACCCAGGGGGCAGGGACCCCAGGCACTGGTTGTGCTGACACCAGGGTCACATTGTCGAGGTAGCCGATGCCTGGAGGGAAGAGATGCAGTGGGTGACCTCTGGGGGGCAGCAGGTTCTTCCTGCAAGCCCCCTACATCCAGAGCCTCTACAACAGGTCGTGTATTTCATTACCTCTGCTCAACCCCTTCATAATTTAGTTTTGCCCGTTTTAGGGCACTGTTTAAAATTGTTTTCATCATTATTTTGTTACCTTTGCTCCATCTGGAGACCTGGCATCTCCAGCAATGAGGAGGAACTCACCCTGCAAGCTCCCCCCTTCCACCCCCGCACTTACTGTACTGCCCAGAGGTGGCTTGGATCCAGAGAGCTGTCAGGTTTCCCAACAACCTGCGATATTCCAAGTGATTCAGCCTTGGGCTCCACTTGCTGCTTGGGTGCTCATCCAGCCTGCCCATGGGAGGAGAGAAAAGTGTGACCACTTTCAAGAAAATGCCATGCATTCAGCTGCATTTCAAGAAAATGCCAAGAAAAATGTGGCAGCCCTCCCCATCTCCCTCCTGAGCTCAAGGGTTTGGGGAACAACCTCCACCCCTGTGACCAGCCCTGGGAAAAACACCCAGCCCAACCTCAGGTCAGGTTTTCTACCTCCTTGCCTAAGAGAGGAACACCTGAGATGCACCCAGGCCATAATTTGTCACCTCCAAGAAGTCACAGCTGAATCCGGGAGCTCCTTGAAGCTGCAGTTTTTCTTGCTCACCCTTCCCTTCCCCTGTACCTGAATACTTCCCTTCCCACCCATACCTCAATGTGTATGTCTGGCTGATGCCACAGGGCAGAATCTTCCCCTGGGGCAAGAAGGGAGCAGTGATTCTCAGGCCAGCTCCTTCCAGGACCACCTCGTGTGGAGATGGATGGTGACCCCCTCGGTCCAGGCGATAATCAAAGGAGAGCGTCTGGCCGTAGCTCAGCTGCTGATTGCCAAGGAATTTCCCTGAGAAAAAAAAAAGAAGGAAGGGAGAAAAGTGAAGGTTTAAAACCTTGCCTTTCTTCTGAATGCTTGGTTCATGGGATCAGACCCTCAAAGGGATGACTCCCCCCTTCACTGCCCCTGCACCTACCAGGTGCCACAAAGTACAGGGGCTCCGATCTCCTTGCCACTAGGAAGGTCTCTTCATGGTGTGGGGACCACTGGAGCTGGGCTGGGGAGCCACTTCTGTGGATACCACACCAGCCCTCAGCACCTGGAGCACCAACATGGAGCAGTCAGCAGGGACAGGGAAGGTGTTTCCTCCAGCATCTTTCTGGAGATGCAGCTTACCAAAACCCTCCAGCTTCCTATCCCCTGGACATAATACCTTATGTTCCCTCTGAGGGGAAAATAAACATAAAACTTCCCTCCCAAGTGGAAGGAAAGACACGTTGAAGTAAGGCCACACACCCTCCCAACCTTCCAGAATACATATGATCAAACCATCCCACCCATCAAATTAAAGGGATACCCAGCAGGGCTATTCCAGCCTGTCACAGAGCAGGGATAGCAAACACCCCCAGGAACCACAGGGATGTCCTGCTTGGGCTTCACCTTGCTGGAAGGTGGAGGTGATGTTGTGGATGCTGTGGTTGTCTGCACTGCTGCACACAGCTGAGTGCCCATAGCAGAAACAGGGGGAGCATCCTGCTGGGTTCCTGGAATCCAAGTTATAGAAGTTTTGCTTGCACCTGGGAAAAAGCAAGGCGGTGACAACATTCAAGTCCCTTTTCTCCTTCTCCGTGCAACACAGCCACCACGATGGCTCGAGGTCACTGCCAGGGGATGCACATCCAGAGAAATGGAGGCCATGCAGGGGTCTAGGAGGTCCTCCTTCCACCCACCTCTCACAGTGCTCCCCTGTAGCTCCCTCCTTGCAGACACAGCGGCCGGAGATGCAGCTCCCTGTGCTGCCAGCAGAGTCACACTCACACTGTGGGGTCCTGTGACAGGGGGAATCTCCACTTGAATCTCCAGATGTTACACAAGACAGCAGAGACACACACCCCCCTCACCCCAGCTACAACCGTGCTGAAATGGGGAAAACAACTAGCAGAGCCATCTCTAAGCAATCCAGCTGCAGCCAGATGTCAAAACGGTGCCCGATGCTACTGCTCCAGGACACCTCAGAGTACCAGCTTACAACCATCCCAGGTGCCTTCCTTCAACCCATACCCACTTGCAAGAGCAAAGTGAAGTTGTGCTGAGTTTAATAACAGACCCTGGCAGAGCTCCAACAGGCAGCAACCCCTGGGGAGGCCTGGGCAGGAGGCCAGGAACAGCAAAAAGCATCCAAGCCCTTGTTCCCACCATTTGCCTGCTGGGGGACAGTCCTTGCAAGTGGTACCATGTGTGGTCACAGCACAAACAGCCCCTGCACGAGGTGTTTGCAGCCACTGTGGGTTTTCCAGAGAGGTTGTGGGTCCTGCAGCTCTTCCCACCCCACCAATGGCCACCAGCACTTACTGCCTGCTCTTCTGGCACCTGGCCTCAAAGCCTGGCTGGCACTGGTCACACTTCTCACCCCTCATACCGGGCTTACAGCCGCACCGACTGTCACCGTCACACCGCGGGATGAGGGAGCCTGTGGGGAGAGGGGAAGGAGGGGGTCAGATGAATACCACACTACACCTTCCTACTGGGCACCTGGGACAGTCATTGCAGGAACAACCCAACCTCAGCAACAGGTCCCCCCTTGAGGTACTGGCCTGAGACACCAACTCTGGCTCTTACATCTCCCCCAGCCTCCCCGACTGATGCCAGAGTGACCTGGAGGAGATAAATCCCAGCAGGCATTGACCAGATTCCCAGGACAAGAAGCTTCTTCCCTTCTATAAAGGTCACCGAGAAGGACAAGACAGGTGCCAGGGCACACAAACCGAGCAGAGAATTACTCCTCCTTTACCATCTCCTCTGCTAGTAGAAGTCTGTCCATTTTTATTTCAGTCTCACCACAAGGAGTTTGAGGCTCTTCTGTTTCTGGTCTAACACTGTGCACAGACCCAGGCAGTGAGGAGAGGGGATGCCAGAGCCATGGGCACCTGTCCTGCTGCTGGGGACCCCCCAGCTGGGCCAGCCTGGGGCACCCATGGGGATATTTGCCCTCCTGCCACCTCAAAGCCTAAATCAGATCCTGGTCTACATCACCAGCAGCTGAAGGGAGAGGATTCTATCCCTCTACTCCACTCTCATGAAATAACCTCTTGTAATTCTGGGTCCAGTTCTTGGGTCCACACAGGAAGGACACAAAGCTGTTGGAATAGGTCCAGAGGAGGCCCTGAAGATGATCAGAGTGCTGCAGCATCTTAGAGAGTTGGGGTTGTTCAGCCTAGAGAAGGCTCCCAGGGAACCCTAAAGCAGGCTTTCAATATATAATGGGGCTCAATATATAAAGGTAAGTCCTGCAAAGACTTCTAAAAAAAAAGCTGGCAAAGACAGGTAGGAGAAAAAAAACACCCTGAGGGAAAGATAAGGATCCCCAGCTGTGCAGAGCCTGGGGCTGAGCTGCTCCAGCCCACCTCAATGCTGCCATGGGTTCCTCAACCTCCCTCTGTGAAACTCCACTCTCTGCTTCCCTTGTGGGCCATGAGAAGCAGTCCCAGGCTTCCCATCCCCAGCTGGAGGGTGGAAGGATTCCAAGAACAAGCCAAAACCTGCAGCATGGCTGTGGACAGCAAGTTCTACTTGATCTATGTGGAGGCTCCTCCTTCCCAGGAGCTCTTCTGGCACAGCTGAGCCCCACAATAGTGTGGTCCTTGTCATCCACAGCTGGGATTCCTGGGATCAGGCAAATCCTCTTGCACTCCTAGCCCAAGCACACACACTCCTGGGCACCCGCCCACATGCCTACCACCAAACCAACACCTTCAGTACAGGCACTCAGCCAGCAGTGGCTGAGCCTGCTGCCAAGAAGAGAGATGACCTCATATCCCAGCAAACAGGGAGAGAGGTTTTTAGGGCCCTGGCAAACATGATTCTTCCCTTGCAGCATGGCTGAGACTCAGCTGCAGGTTTTCTGCCACCCCAAGCTGCTGGGAAAGGCACCTGTGAGTGCTGAAGTCCTGGCTGTCAGGGTTTGAGAAAGCATCTGGAGTCTGAGGGGATATCACCAGTCACCAAAAGGCAGGGACAGAATGAACAAACCACCAAAAAGCAGCAGTGTGGGACCCTCTCAAGGGGTTTGCCCTCACCTTCCCAATGGGACTGCTGGCAGTCAATCCCTCCACACCAAGATCAGAACATCTCCAGCTGGAAGGGACCCAGAAAGAGCATGGAGCTAAACTCCACCCCTCACCCTACATCTACATAATCCTGGGTTGCTAAATTACAGGCACAAAAACTGCTCCCCCAGGGAATGAAAACCTTTTTTTTTTTTTTTCAGGTCTTGCTCTGACAAAGGCTGAGAGAAGAAGACAGGCAGATCCAGACCTCTTAAATTGTCATCTTAAAGTCACAAAACCAGAGAATGAGCTTTGGGTCTTCTATGAGCAGGTCTGATGGGTCTGAAATAAAGTTTCAGATAAGCCTCCTTTCAGCAGGGTATCAGCAGAGCTTTCCAGGTGAGGAACCATCCATGATAACATAAACCATTCCCTGCTCCTTGCTTTTGGGACAAGAAGCTGTTTCCCATCTGCTCCACCAAGACCTGGCTTTACCCATTGCCCTTCTCCACAGCATTCTTGGTTCTGGCAGCTGTGCCTGGGGCTCCATCAGCACTGGCAGAGAACAACCCCACACTGAGAGCTGAAATCTGGAGTTTGGAGTCTTCTTCATCCCAACACACCAACCCAGACATCTCATTAGTACTGTGGAACTCTGACCCCCATCTCCTGGTTCTTTCCCAAACCCAAAGAAATGCCTTCAGCCACCATGGGCAGGTGTACACACACCAGCTTGGGCAGGGACACAGTCCAGAGTACAAGCACCCTGACCATACAGAAATCCAATCCTAGGAGCTCCTTTACAAGCAAAAAAAAAAAATAAATTACATGTGCTAATTGCAAGCACACATCTAGTGCAAGAGTTGGAAGAGTAACACCGTAAAATACCAATTTACACTACTGAGCCAGCTTGGGAAAGATGTAAGTGTGGCAGGTTATCAACTCTTGTTTTTACACACATAGAAAGAGGTCCAAGGGTCCATGGAAAAGCAGCAGTTGTCTACATGCTGCCAGAAAAGGGGGAAAAAACCCATCCACATCAGTATTTTAAAATGTTCATGCGAGGCAGGCTGCTGTTTAGTTATCCAGGTAACAAGAAAAGAAAATCAGGTTTGGTGGGGATTTTAAAATTTTTTTAAAAATAAAACTACACACAGTTATTCAGCATTTTTTCCCCTCTCTCACATTGCATTACACTCAAAGAGAAACTGAGGAAGGACCAGTTCCAGCCCACCAGTGCATTTCAGAACACCTGTACTGCAGACCCTGCCAAAACCTGAAATGCTTCAGGATTTGCAAAATACACAAAGACCAAACTTGGGCCATCCAGACCCATCTCCAGACTGGAAGCCAACACAACTGAACCCCCAATATTGAATTACCACGGGGCTGAGCATCCCTGCATCAGCCTCTTCACTACAGTTGGGAATGCCATGGGATGCTCTGGATTTTTTTTAAGCAGTGTGCTGCAGGACACTGGCTGTAACCCACAGGCAAACATGGCACGTCTTGCTACAGCAAACTGCATCCCAGATGCTTCCAGCTCTTCCTTGGGCTTAGGGAATATTGTGGTTACAGATAATCTGCCTGGGAAATGCTTGCGCCCAAATCCCACCCGAGCTTTATATGGGAAGCAATAAAGGATTTAAGTTATTTAAAGAGGGTGTCAGTAAAAGAAAATTAAACAAACAAACACACAACAGAAACACACACACAAAAAAAAAAACAAAAACCAAAAAACAAAACCCCCCCCCCAAAAATAATAATAAAAATATAAAATAAAAAATAAAAAAATAAACCAACAGAGAAAGAGGAGAGCTGCAGCACCCTGCTGTGTCCCAGCTCCCGGCTCTCTGGGGCACCAGGACACCAGCGGGATGGGACCCAGCTCCGGAGCAGGGACCCCGACCTTCCCCAGGGCTCACCTGCTCCTCCGTGGGTGCTCAGGACCGCAGGCAGAAAGGAGCCCAGGAGGCAGAAGAGGGAGAGGAACCGTCCCGGAGCCATCCCGTGTGCCGGGGAGCACCAGGAACCCGCTCTGGCACAGGGATGGCCACCACCCACCGATCGCTTCCCTGTGTTGGGCCTTTTTTTTTTTTTTAATTATTCGATGGGTGGTTTTTATCGGCTGCTCCACCTGAGTCACTCGCAACAGGAAGAGCGTGTGCCGTGGGCTGAGTCACCCCGAGCCCAGCCCCATCCCCGGGGTTCAGCACCCCGAGGGCTCCCGCCTGCATCCTCCCCGGGGCTGGCAGCTCACGGGTTGGGGGGGGGGATGAATAAAGCGGAGCCTCAAGGCTTCAGGACGCTCTATCCTGCCCATCCCGCTCGCCCAGCTCCATCTCGGCCTTGGTGCTGTCTCCAAAGGCAGAGCTGAGACAAGCGAGGGCTGCCCGGGCATGCAGGAGCTCCCTGGAACAAGCTGAGCTCCCGGGAAACCTGCGGGAGCGTGGGTAGGGTTGGAGGGGAACGGTGATGGCAGAGGGATGGGCTGCTCAGCAGGAAGGTCCAGTCACCCAAACAGCAAAAGCAGAGCTCAAAATCAAGCCAGGGAAAGGGGAACAGCAGGACCCGGCCACGGGTTAAAGGTGATCCTGAGGAGAGCTTGGACACAGAGAACAAGAGGATAAAATCACGGAGTAGAATCCATGGCAGAGCACAGGGTGACACGGACGGGTCGGGGGATGCTGCAAAAGGGTTGGACTTGATGATCTCTGAGGTCCCTTCCAACCCAGCCAATTCTATGATTCTATGAAAAGCCAAGGGTGGAAATGGAGTAGGAAATGGAGCACGGGGCTGATGGGTGGGAGGAAAGCAGAGAAGAGGGTGGATGGGAGGAGGGACTGGAGGTGGGGATGGGCTGTGAAGCTGTGATGCTCTGCCCTGCAGCCCCTGCCTGGGACTCGGCCTCTGCCTAGCCCCTGCAGGTATCAGTGAGACAAGAGGCCATGGGTTTAAGTTCTGCCAGGGGAGGGTTAGGTTGGATATTAGGAAAAAATTCTTTACAGAGAGGGCAATGAAGCATTGGGATGGGCTGCCCAGGGAGGGGGTGGATTCTCCATCCCTGGAGGTTTTTAAGAAGAGACTGATGTGGCACTGAGTGCCATGGGCTGGGAACCACAGGGGGAGTGGATCATGGGTTGGACTTGATGGTCTCAGAGCTCCTTTCCAACCCAAATGATTCTGTGGTTCTGTGAAGTGCAGGAGTGATGGGAGCTGCATCTGCAAGCCTGGCTTCCAGGGTCCTGGCTGTGAGGAGAGTGTGTGCCCAGCTTGCTACAGCCAGGTGAAAGCCCAGGTGAGTGTCTGTGCCAGCCCCGGGGACACTGAGTGACAAGGGATGCAGCAGTCTGCTTACCCTCCAGCATCTCCTCCTGGCCTCCTCCAGCAGCTCCTGGTGCAAGGCAGAAGTGATTTTGGGGGCTGCACCTGAGCTTTGGGTTTGTCCAACTGATAAAACCCCCAATGATCCAGAGCTGCTGGCTGACTGTGCCCTGTCCAAAAATGAGCCCTTGCATTGCTCTCTGTCCTAGAAGCACAGAGTGGTTTTAGTTGGAATGGACCTTAAAGCTCATCCAGTTCCACCCCCTGCCACAGGCAGGGACACCTCCCACTTGATCAGTTTAATCCAAACCCCATCCAACCTGGCCCTGAACACTTCCATGGTCAGTAGTGTAGCTGTGGCCTCCCCCTCTACTCTGCCCTGGTGAGGCCATGGCTGGAATATTGCATCCAGTTCTGGGCTCCCCGGTTCAGGGAACTACTCAAGAATAGGGCAGCAACAGGGCAACCAAGGATGGAATTAAGATACCCAACAGATTTGCCCCCAGTTCAAGACACAAGTTGCCTTTGAGGTCACTGAAACTCAAAGCAAAAAAAAAACCCCACCAAAACAGTGCTGAGATGCTTCTCATTTCAGAGCTAACAGAGCTGGGGTAATTAATATTTAGGTCCCCATCCAAATGTGTTCAGCTGCCCAATCTCCAGACAATTGTGCACCTGGAGCTGACTCAGATGGTTTTCCTCTGTTGCTCCTGGTAATCTCATGGGTGTAACCATCCCAAATACACCATAACTTTGCACCTCACTTTTCTGAGCTTACCTCTGTCTGCTGACTTGAGTCAACTTTCTTTTATAAGCAGACTGTTTCCTTTTAATTTCACATGCTGCATCTCAGTATCATACACGAGGAACCCAGCTTTAAGAATGCTCTGGTGCCACCTGGGTTTTAGCATCACCCAAGGTTGTCTTATATGATTTTTATAATTTTTTTTTTTTTTTAAGATGATAAAACCCCTTAAGGTGTTCCCAGTGATCTGGCAACTCTTAGGGGTCTGCTTATTCCTCTAATGAAACACACTTAAACCCATCTACTCTAAAGCACATCACTTGCCCCAACCACCTCTGCCATCTCCCTCCTCCCTTCTGAGAGCTCTCTGCACAGGAAACATCATCTCTGGCAGTGTTGGAATTACAGAAGCTCCCTGCCTGGGTTCCTGGATGATTCTTCTTTTGAGATATCACCTCTCACCCTTAGGAAACTTCTCACTTCTCTGGCTCCTCTATGTCACCCCTTATGTCTCATGGTTATCACCCCACCTCTGACTTCACTCTGCAAACAAGGCCCTGGCACAGCCTCTGTGTGTTTACTCATCTCTGGGTGTTTACTTATGTTACTCTCATCCTTGTCATCCTCCACCATCCTTCAAGATCACCTCTGACAACCACAGGAATGCATGCCATGACACTACCAAAAAAATACTTCCTGGGGCCCCGATTTTCTAAACACACCAGATTTGGAACTAACTAATGCCACCAACCTCCACAGAGCAAATGCTGCCATCAAACCCACCCCTTACAGCAGCACTTTTACTAAAAGGTCTCTAATAAACATGGTTAAGAGAAGTGCTACCTTTGAAAGTGAGCAGAAGCATCCTGTGATGGGAGGCAGGAAGAGCAGGAGCACTCAGATACTGCAGGAAATCAGCATTTCTTCACTGGAGAGCCTGGGTCTTTCCATCTGCAACTTCTGAAGATGGCCAATGCTTGTTCTTCATCATGGGGCTCAGCAAGCTGCTACTGCAGGGAGATGATCCTGGCAAGTTTATTGATGGAACCAGGGGAATAAACCCATTTTTATGGCTCATGACCAATAAACAACACCAGGATGCTGTAGATGTCCTTGCAGCCCAGCTAAACCCTGGCACCCCCATCCGTCCCTCTGCCAGAGACCTTTTGAGCTGCAACATCCTCCTGTAAATCCTGTCCTGGGCTTTTTCTGCAAGTGGCCTGGCTTCTCCTGAAGGATTTGTCCAGAAGTGCCTTATCCTGACCTATTTTATTTGCTTGCCCACTGTCCTTGCCATGATGAGCATGCACACAGTCACCACCAGCCTCTGAGCCTGAGGAGTTTCTCCTTCAGCTAAGCAGCAGGCCTGGATATTACCAGCTGAGAATTCCTTGGCATGGAAAATCCACAATCCTGCCCAAGCACAGAATCACAGAATCATTTGGGTTGGAAAAGACCTCTGAGATCATCAAGTCCAACCCTTGATCCACTACCACTGCAGTTCCCAGCCCATGGCACTGAGTGCCACATTCAGTCTCTCCTTAAAAACCTCCAGGGATGGAGAATCCACCCCCTCCCTGGGCAGCCCATCCCAATGCCTGAGCACCCTCTCTGGAAAGAATTTCTTCCTAATATCCAACCTAACCCTCCCCTGGCAGAGCTGAAGCCCATGGCCTCTTGTCTGACTGATCTCTGCCTGGGAGCAGAGCCCAACCCCCCCCTGGCTCCAACCTCCTTTCAGGGAGTTGTAGAGAGTGATGAGGTCTCCCCTGAGCCTCCTCTTCTCCCGCCTGAACACCCTCAGCTCCCTCAGCCCTTCCTCACAGGACTTGTGCTGGATCCCTTCACAGCCTCCTTGCTCTTCTCTGGACCTGCTCCAGCACCTCAATCTCCTTCCTGAGCTGAGGGGCCCAGAACTGGACACAGGACTCAAGCTGTGGCCTCACCAGAGCTGAGCACAGGGGCAGAATCCCTTCCCTGGACCTGCTGGCCACGCTGTTCCTGAGCCAGCCCAGGATGCCAGTGATACAGCCTGGACTTCAGGTTGTCCTCCACCCTAAAGGTGCCCTGGGCTTCTCAACTGCCTAAATAAACAAATAAAAGATTCTTGTCTCTCTCAGGCAGGGCCAGTGGGAGCTGAGGGGCTCATCCCAGCAGTGAGCAAGCAGGGCAGGGCTGGGCAGTGGCAGCAGAGGGAGGAGACGCTGGGCTCTCATGTCTGGCTTTGCCTCAGCTCTGCCCTGCCCATACCAGCAAAGGGTGAGACAGAGACATGAGGGAAAGAGGCAGTGACTCCCCCTCTGCAAACACCTCCTCTGCCCCACCTTGGAGATGCTCCCAGCACTTAACAACACCTCATCCTTCCCCAGAATCAAAGAATGGGTGGAAGGGACCTTAAAGACCATCTCCATCCAACCCCCTCCCTGCCCATGACACCTTCCACCAGACCAGGCTGCTCCAAGCTCCATCCCACTCCACCTTGAACACACCCAGGGAGGGGACATCCACAAATTCTCTGGGAAAGTGAAAGAGATGCTGGCTCAGCAGCCCCAGAAGCTCAGGATTTCTGATCTTCAGCCTCTCCAGAGCAGCCCAAGAAGTCCCCATGGAGCACCAAGGCTCCAGCAGCTCTCTCCCACTCTGCTGGCAGAAGCATCCCAAGGATTTTTAGCCAGCTGGAAAAAAAACACATCTGACAACCAGTGACCCATTGCCAGTCTCTTGTTTCTCCAGAAAGCAGGTGAGAGATGATGGACTGGGACTTGGACAGTTAGAAAAGCCACTAGAAATCAAAAAGAAAAAAAAAAAAGCTGCCAGAGTATGGCTCTGTCCCATCTAAACAGCTTCCTCCTCCTCCTCCTCCATCCTGAGGTCCAGTTCAGCTTTTCCACTGCTGCTGAGGAAGATGCTTCTACCTGGACTTCAAAAAATTAATGGAACATTTCAGGGAGCTGGAGGCAGCAGCTCTCATGCTCTCAGTGTCTGCTCCTCCAATTGCTAAAAAAAATTCCTGTGCCAGGCCAGCATTTGTCCTCAATTTGGGATTTTGCCCAGGTCTCACAGGACAAGCTCTGATGCTGAAGACCATAGAATTGGCCAAGCTGGAATGTTCAATAAAGATCATGGATTCATTTCAATCTTTTAGCTCCAAAGTAGTAAGAGGCTCCTTGTCAAGCCCATGCAATGTCAGCACCAGCCCACAGCCCAATTCTTTGCTCCCTGGCTACTATCTACAGCTGGACAAGCCAGGATTTGTTTAAAAAGAAAAAAAAAGTAAAAAAAGAAAAAAAAAGGTTAAAAATAAGTAAAAAGAAGACGTAAAAAGAAGAAGACATAAAAAGAAGGAAAAGAAGGAAAAGAAGGAAAAGAAGGAAAAGAAGGAAAAGAAGGAAAAGAAGGAAAAGAAGGAAAAGAAGGAAAAGAAGGAAAAGAAGGAAAAGAAGGAAAAGAAGGAAAAGAAGGAAAAGAAGGAAAAGAAGGAAAAGAAGGAAAAGAAGGAAAAGAAGGAAAAGAAGGAAAAGAAGGAAAAGAAGGAAAAGAAGGAAAAGAAGGAAAAGAAGGAAAAGAAGGAAAAGAAGGAAAAGAAGGAAAAGAAGGAAAAGAAGGAAAAGAAGGAAAAGAAGCAAAAAGAAGCAAAAAGAAGCAAAAAGAAGCAAAAAGAAGCAAAAAGAAGCAAAAAGAAGCAAAAAGAAGCAAAAAGAAGCAAAAAGGCAAAAAAGCAAAAAGGCGCAGAAGGGGCAGAAGGGGCAGAAGGGGCAGAAGGGGCAAAAAAAGGTAAAAAAAGGTAAAAAAAGGTAAAAAAAAGGTAAAAAAAGGTAAAAAAAGGTAAAAAAAGGTAAAAAAAGGTAAAAAAAGGTAAAAAAAGGTAAAAAAAGGTAAAAAAAGGTAAAAATTTGTATTAGCGACAACTCCAGCTGAAGAACAAGAAGGTTAAGTTAAACAAAATAAAACACCCAACTTACCGATTGCTCTGGTGCAAGTCAATAAGTTCAGGAATAAAACTGATCCTGGGCTCAGGAAGACAAGATCCACAGAACAACACAGGGTACCTGGATTTCTGACAGCTCCTGGTAGAGAAATTTCAGTTTATTTATTTAGGGTTTTTAGTTTTATTTCCCAGGGGCCCCATCCATTTCCAGGTGCTCAGCTGAAAGCAGGAAGGATTTTACTCTTATATTGTTAATAAACACACCCTCAACCCCCTAGGGATTTCCAGGGCAGTGCAGCTTCAATAGCATCAGCACCAATAACCTTATTTTTTTAAGGCCTGGAAAACCAGTGATATAAAACTGATTGTAACCATGGCAACGGAGCAGTGGACCCAGGGAGAAACCATCCTCATCATGGCCCACATGGATTTCCAAATTTCTTTTTCCCCATCCGATTAATTAAGCAAGAGGCAAATCCAACTGAATCCCCATCAACACCCCCACCCACCCCCCAAAAAAAAAAGCCATTCAAAAGAATGCCAAGGTATAAGGGGTTACAAATATTCAGACTTTATTATAAATAAGAAATACTGTATTATACATAAAAACTGCAAGTGTTGCATTTTGTTCACTGCCCCAGACAGCAAGACCACGTATTAAGGCAAAAAAAAATGGAGTGAAGGCACATACTGAGGGGCCCACAGTCAGGAATAAGGTGATGAAGGGACTTGTCACACATCACTTGTGACATCCAGCACTCCACCAGCAGCTGTTGCATTATCACATTACGTAAAGAAATAACTGGACTTATACAATGAATAATGACTGTAATGCAGTAGTGATTAAGAGGTTGCTTATAAAGATTATTTTTTTTTTATTTAAAAATAAAATTCTGTTAAAAACAGTTTAAGAAAAAAAAAAAAAAAGCTAAGAAAGTGGGAAAAGTTAAGCCTGAGATCAGCCACAGCATGCACACATCTTCTCATCTGCACCCACCTCAGCATCCCACACGTGGGGGGGGAGCACAGGTCAGGCTCTCCTCCCTGTAGCAGGGATGTTTGCAAGCAGAGGAAGATCCCAAGCTGGTAAACTGTCAGTATCTCTAAAAGGAGGAGGTACAGGAGAGCTGCAGGATGTGCTGGGAACACCCCCTGCCCAGCAGCACCATGCCCAGGGAGGCACCAAAGCTCCTGCCTCACAGTGGTATCAGGATGTCTCCAAATCCAGCTCTGCCACCACCTCAAGGTCCAGTCCCCTGTCAGTGCCACGGTGCCATCTGCAAAGCCACAGCCCCTCCTGCTCTGGGTACAAGGGACACAAAACAGGGTGCTGGGGACATCCCCCCCTTCTCTGGGATAGCTTTGGAGGGAGGGCTAGAGAGCACCCACCCATGGGGCAAAGTGGTTATTGCTGGTGCCCACAGGGGTGCTGAGGATAGGGAAGAAAGGAAGAATCCAGCTAGGAGAAATTCTTGAGGTCTGCATGAGTAACATAGAGAGATAAGCAATATATGGTGGGTGCACGTGCCCCAGTGGCTACAGGGTAAAGAAGAGAGGAGGCCAGGCTGTGCCACTCTGGAGAGGTGGCTGAAGGTATTTACACACACATCCACACACAAGAGAGACTTCCTCACACTATAAATCATGATTTAAAAAAACAAAACAAAAAAAAACCCCAACGAAAAATAAAAACAACCAACCAAAAAAAAAAAAAAAACCCCACAGGAAAAAAAAATAATCACATTCACACACAAAAAAAATATAAATTTGAAATAATTAATAGCACCAGTGTGTGTCAGAATAATAATTTCTTCCCCGCTACGCAAACGTATAAAGTTGCATAGTGTTTAAGGACAGATAGATACTGGGTCTGGAGGAGCTGGGGGTGGGGGGTACCCAGCTGGAGGCAAGGAGGAGGCTGCAGAGGATGCTCTTGTCTCAGACTGGGGCCAAAGGAGAAACAAGGGGCTCCCCACTGCTCCCACCAGCACCAGGCAGCAGCCAGGAGGCACCACCTGGGGAAACGTCCCCAGGCTGGGGTAGCTTTGTGGTGACCAGGAAAGCAATAGGCCAAAAAAAAAAAACCAAACCAAAAAAAAGGAGGGTGCTGGAAAAGTCCAGCTCCTTTTGGCAGATTAAAAATAGGCAAAAGGCAAGAGCAATGCCAGGAGATATAAAAATGCCACTGTTCTTCTTCAGGAAAAAGATGAGGAAAGAGCTTTTCATTTCCACCTGCACATCCTCTTCCTTCTCCACTCAGAGACATTCAGGATGAAATCCAGTGCAGCTGTCAGAACTCTCTGGATGATGGTGGTAGCTCTCCTCTTCAGCAAGGCTTTTCTTGCTTGAACAAACTAAAATGTCAATTAGACATTCACAGCCTAAACAAACAAACAAACAAAAAAGATCCTCTGGCAATTCAATACCTGTAGAGGAGAATGCAGCTACCAGCTTCCACACTCCAAATCCTGGACTACCTGGCAGGAAGCTGCTTACAGAGCAGACCCCAAACTTCTCTGCAGAAAAAGAGCAGAGCTGGCAGGACCCACCACTGCACCAGCATCCCAGCTTCCCAAAGAGCTCCTCTCAGAGGCTGCCTGTTTCTCAGAGCAATGCATCATCACAGAAAGCATTTCAGAGAGAGGCTTCAGCTAGTTTGTCAAAGGCTATCAAATGCTGTCAATTGGCCATTAGTTAACATTTAAAAAAAAATAAAAATAATAAAAATTCACAGGGTTAGAAGTTGGGAAGAGGGATCTGAGTGAGTGCAGCTCTACTGGCCATTACAGTAACACTTCAGTAGCCAGCCCCTTCCTTTGTGAGGATAGAGAGCACCAGGACTGAGGATTTTACAGTTGAGGGGTAAAGAGAGAAGAGAAAATAGGGTTAGCTTTGCCTTGTTGTATACAGCTCACATGATTATTTCTGAACCACAGTATAGAGTCCAGAGCATCTCCCATGCTTGCACTAATCAAAGGAAAACTGTGTTTGAGAAAGGGTCAAAGGCAGAGTGCTCAGAAAGACAATTTTATATTAAAAAAGCCCCTTTGATGCCCAAAGACAGAGATTGTTTCTCTTATTAAAAAACAAACAAAAAAAAAAACCCCAAAAAACAAACCCCAACAAATAAACCTTTTAAATTATCCTGATTTGAAAAGGAAATAGTGGCTGTGAAGACTTGGGGATCTGAAGAAGGTAAAGTGTGTTTAAGGCACTCCATAGCCAAACCACTGCTCCAGCACTCTCCCCCAGGGGAATACCCCCCAGCACACCCTTAGGGTTTCTCAATGGACGGGGTGTTAAAACAGCCAGATGGCAAGGTCTTCCTGATGTCTTCCAGGTTGCTGATGTCCTTCAGGATCTCTTCAATGTCCCTGTTGTAGGCTTGTATTGCATCATCTTGCTTCCTGGCTTCTGTCTCGAGGAAAGACACTTTCTGGTCCAGGTTGCTGTCTTTCATTTGGTCTTTGGCACTGTTCAGGGTTCCCTCAATTTCATTCAGTTTGTTCAAGTCCACTGTCTCCAGTTGCCCTGTAAAGGCAGAAGCAAGCAATAAAGCCCATTAAAAAAAAAAGCCCACCTTTTTGATGCACTGTTTTCGGTTGCTTACACAGCTGAGCCCCCATCAGCACAGAGCCCTCCATCAGGCCACCCCTATTTTAGAAACCACCTTTCAAACAGAACCAACCTCCCCTGCCTTCTCAGCTGACAGAAGAACAGTACCAAACACGGCACAACAGCTCTGAGGCCACCCCAGGGTTAAAACCAAACACCTCCCTGCTGAAAACACACAAACCCCATTTCTAGGAGTGAATGGACCCATCCCATCTGTGGCACAGCACCAGCAGGAAAGGCAGCACCCCCTGTGCCAGCTCCAAGCACTGCAAGGTCAGGCAGCAGGAAAACCATAGAATCACAGAATTTTAGGTTGGAAGAGACGTCCAGGATCATCCAGTCCAACCTTTGACCAACACCATAATCCAACTACAAAACCATGTCCTTAAGGACCAGGTCCAAATGCCTTTTAAATGCCTCCAGGGATGGTGACTCCACCACTGTCCTGGGCCATTCCAATGCCTGACAACCCTCTGAGGGAAAAAATACTCCCTAACATCCAGCCTAAACCTCCCCTGGTGCAGCTTCCATCCATTTCCTCTGGTCCTGTCACAACTTACTAAGGACAAGAGGCTTTTTCCCTCCTCACTCCAGCCTCCCTTGGGGGAGTTGAAGAGAGCTCTAAGGTCTCCTCTCAGCCTCCTCCAGACTGAGCAACCCCAATCCCTCAGCTGCTCCTCACAGGACTTGTGCTCCAGGCCCTTAATGAGCTTTGTTGCCCTTAAAACATCCAAAAGCATAGAGCCTGTGAAGGGCAGCATTACCCAATTGATCCAGCAGGTTGTTAATGACAGCAAGCAAGCTGTTCACAGAGTTTTTGGCTTTTCTTGCATTGTCTTCCGCCTCCTGGGCAGCCTGTGAGGCCTGCAGGGGATAAAAAAAGAGAGTACAAACAGGATCTAGGGATTACAAAACCCATCTGTCCAAACAGTCCCACCTGGTGTAACACCCCTGCAATGAGATTTTTCAACACAGCTCTGGCCAAGACTGAAAACCTTTCAATAAGCAGTTCTCATGATTTCAGGATGGGAATTCCTAATAACTGTGCAGGATTTTGCAGAAGACAGAGCAGAGTCAACAGGGTCACCATCAGGTTTCAGTTACAATAAAAACATTGCATTATGAAAGCTAAGCTAACTCTCAAAATACAGCAGGGAACCTGTGCTAATGTCACCAGAGAAACTCCTTTGCTCCTTTTCAATCCCACTTAAAAATCTGAAAAGAGACTGAACTGTGGCTGGAGTCAGTGCTGTCTTTGCACAGAAGCAGCACCAGCATCACCAGGGCAGCTTCTTGTGACTGCTGCCAGCATTACTTACCATGCCTGCCATCATCATATCCTGCTCAGCATCATCCTGCTTCCCCTTCAGCTGTTTTTCTGCAGCCTGAAGCTGCTTCATCATGTCATCCACCTCTCTGGCCAGCCCCGTCACATCAGCAAAAGTCTTGTCAGCTTCAGATTTGGTAGCAGCAGCACTCTACAGCCAGCAAGGGGAACAAGATGGAAAAGAGATGGTGAAGGTGAAGAACTTCCTTCTGTTCTTCTATCCTTTTCATCAAAATGCACCTATTTCCTATCACACCCGATTTTGCATTCCCCAGTGGGGGAAATCCACCAGAAAGCACAAAGGGCTCAGCAGGAAACACTGGAACAAAGGGGTTTATGCAGCTCCACACCAATAACTTAGGAAGGTGGCTTCAGAACCACACAGGACTTACCTTCTGAACAGAACCAGCAATTTTCTCAGCATCACCTGCTTTAGCTTTGGCTTCCTGGGCATCAGCAGCAGCATTGCCAAGCATCAGCTCTGCCTGGCGTGTTTTATTGTTGGCTTCAGCAATGGTCTGGGTAATGGCAGGAATCTTCTTCAGTGCCTCCTCTGCTGCTGTCTTATTGTCATTTACCCGTTTATCAAAATCTAAGAAAGGACAAAACACTTATCACTGGCTCCAGAAGAACCTCAGGATGCTTTTTTGACCAAGCTTTGGCACCCTGACACTTTGAGGGATAAAGAGCAAACTGGGGTGGGGGTGTGTTTGCAGCTCTCCCTGTTACACATCTTCTGATGTGAAATATGTAGCTTAAAAAAAAGAAAAAAGGAGATTTCTAATCACTGAAAACATTTAAACTTTTTTCTTTAAAGGAAATAAAAACCAAAAGAATGCACCCAACACTTGTATCCTCACAACAGCATAGCCTGCTTGACCAAGATATCCTATGGCCACATGACTTGTCCCAGAGGAACTGAAGGATTCACTGCAAATGTTTTCTCTTTACCTTTCAGGTTATTGAGAATGGTATTGGCTTCCTGCAGTGTGCCATTGCCCTTCCGAGCAGCTTCTTCAGCCATGGCTTTAGCTGCATCTGCTCGAGCCAGGAGCTGGTCTGCAGTCTAAGGAGACACAGGAGTCAGTTTTACCTCATCTTTGGAGGAACAACCAGTTAGGTGTAGCAAAAAGCATCACTCAGTCTCAAAAACTAATGCCACGCAAAACAGCATTCCTGCCTAAGTGGCATGAAACAAGGGAAATTCAGGGATTTCTGGAATACTGAATACAAAGATGACACCACACCTGGTAAATATCCCCTCTTCTCCCATATAGCCTCACTGCCACTATTTTTAACAGATTTTTCCATCTCCTTTGCATTCTTCAGTATTCTTGTAAGTAACAAGCAGCACTGAATAAGACCAAATATTTCATATCTGGCCAGTCACTTGTCTTTTTTTTTCCCCCCAAGGAACAAAAGCCTGCACAAACCAGAACTGACCTGCTGCTCTGTCTTCCCTTTCTCCAAGAGGTTCTTCACTTCTAGCTCCTTTCCTTTCATGTCTTCTCTCAAGTCCTCATAATCTTTCAGCTTTCTGGCAATCAGCTGATCTAATTCCCCTGCTTCCTTCTTGATCTGGTTTGCTTCATTCTGCCAAACAGAAACAAAAGAAGATTCCTCAGCATTAAAAAATTTCTAAACAGATGGCAAAACACAGTACAGTTTCTAATGGTCAAACAAGCAGAAGCTATGATAGATTCCCATCTTTTACAGCTGCAGTTGCAGCTTTGCCTTCAAAGCTCTGAATACTACAAGGGTCAGTGCAAGGAAGGACAGAGGTTGGAACCAGTTTTGCATGAGGGAAAATCTGCTTCACTACAGTGAGCACAGCAGAGGGAGCAGTTCTCCAGGGTACTGAAATTTTTGCATTTCTCTGTTCAAGTCAAACATTCACTCAGTTCTTTTGACCTCCAGAGGGTTGGGAAGGGGAGGGTTTATGTATGTAGTTTCCTGCATGTCAGTCTCCTGCATAAAAGCTGAAGTCATAGAATCATACAATGATAGAATCATTTTGATTGGAAAAGACCTTTAAGATCAGCCAACTCTACTGAGTCTGGTGAAAAACGATGTTCCTCAGCATCACATCTACCCATTTTTTAAAGACCTCCAGGGGTGCTGATTCAACCACCTCCCTGGGACACACTGTTCCAGTGTGTGAGAACCCTTTTGTGAAGAAATTTCTTCTAACGTCCCATTTAAAATGCACAAATCTAGATTATGCCTAGTTGGACTCCACAGCCTATTCTTATGAAGGGAAATACCAGCAAAGCACATGCTAGATATGTCAGCAATCTAGCTTATTTGTCCTCAGTCATCTTTAGAACATGCTGCATATGATGTGTTGTCCACATACCTCTAACCCAGTGGTATCCACGGTAGGCAGACTGGTGAGATTAGCATAAATCTGCAGGGCTTTGTTTCCAGCTTCCTCTGCCTCTGCAAGCACCCTGTTGGCCTGTTTCTCTAGGTCTCGAGAAATGTTCCTTGCTTGATTATACCTAAAAAAACAATTCAGTTACACCACAATGTTCCTCAGAAAACTGAGCCTACTAAGAGAGCGGAGAGGCCAAGACATCAAAAGACAATTCCCACAAAACCCAAAGCATACAACACCACAGAAGGGACAGCTCTAAAAACAGTTAATTTGCTGTTAACTGACTCACTTCTGGTTGAGCTCATCAATGTCATTTGCAGTTTGGTTTTCTCCAGCCAGTGTCTTCAGCAGCAGCTGATATGCTTCTGTGGAGGTATCATTTGCTGCCTTGGCTATGCGAACAATCTCATCAGCTTCTTTTTTGTGCCTGGACAAGATTACAAGAAGAAAAACAACACCATTAGACTTGTCAGCCAGTGGTTTCTATCCTTAATTCCACATCTCATTCCCTGTTGCTTTTCCTTCCTTCACCCAGATTTGCTGAAACATTTACATAGGGAAGAGGCTATTTGAGGCCTCCTCTGCAACAGCAGCATTGCCCCAGCAGTGCCCAGGAAACCAGCTGAAAGGCACTGCTATGGCTCTACATGCCCCTCACTCACATCTCTAGTGCTTGTCCCCACTAATACACAGGCACACACACTCATAGTGCCAACCTGTCATCAGCAAAGGACACATCTCATCCAGCTAATTAACTTTTCCTTCCCCTTTGCAGGGAAGAGCAGGGCACTGATGCAGGCTAAGGAGCATGGCTTGTCCCACCCTACCTTTCAGCCAGCTTACGAGCCTCTTCTGCCAACAGGGTCATGTTGTTGGGGTCCCCAGTTGACTCTGGAGGTGTAATGGACTGGAAAAAAAAGGAGGAAAAAATAAATCTTAGTTATTTTTTCATCTTTTATTCATCTATGCTTTAAATATTTCGTGTCATGATCTAAATGCTCAGAAATGTGTCTAACCTACTTCTGAGTTGGTTTTTTTTCATAAGCCCATGCAGTTTCCTTAAAGATGGAAACTCCTTATTTAGGAGTTTTTACACTGGTTTCTTTGAGCAGGGTCTAAGATGTAATCTGTGACAGACACTGGTGTTCATCTTTCTCTCCCATGATTTTCATAGAAGAGAAGCTATTTCATTGGGAAATTTGCTATGTGAGGGAAAGAAACACAGTGGAAGCACAGAAAGGAAAGGTCCTCTCCCTCTCCTAACCAGCACTATCTCAGCAGCACACTCACCACGTTGTCAGCTGCTATCTTTGCCTTCTCAAGGATATCAGAAGCTAAGCTGATCAAGTCCTCAGTGTCCTCCACCCGCACCCGGGCTTGCTCAGCCAGGTTCTCTGTCTCCTGCACCATGCTCTGGATGTTCCTCAGCCTGTTGAGCTGATTTGACAGTGTGCTGTTGATGTCTTTGAGTCTATCTATGAGGCCCTGATCGATGTCTGAAACACATGATTAAAAAAAAAAAAAAAGAAAAAAAGAGAGGAAGCAAAATTAACTACAGCAAGAAAAGCTGAACGTGCAGCTTGCTCCTGCAGGCAATACTGAAAGGGGATCAGGAAAGCTGTTTTGTACATCAGTCAGCTTGAAATCTGTAATCACCAATGGGCATCAAATATGGAAAGTCATTAACTACTAACAAGACAATTCTGCTGGGTGTTGCGACAGACCCTGAAGGGAGATTTTGTCTTCAGAATCATGTTTCACTTCTAGCATGTACTTTAGAAAGACAAGAGAGCTGCTTCTCAAGCTAAAGAAAATTCACAAAGAATTAACACCTAGAAGATAAGCAGAGATGGAGGAATAGGAATAGTGGGGTTGTATATTATTCTTCACTGTGGCCAAAAATGGCTACTCCCAAGCCACAGTTCTCCATATGTACCAGGTAAGTGATGTAAGGAATAGCAAACCCATCCCAGACTGTTCCACAAACCAAGGGGATGACAGAAGATGTCAGGAGGGAGCCTTGGTTTTCCAATTGGCAGGGCCCAGGAGTCACTCAAGCATCCTCAAATTCTTGGGCCACCAAGTCACTCTCCAAAACAGTGTCTTTAATAATGGAGGCATAAAAGCACAGTGCATGACCAGGGGCCATCACTTGTGAAAAGGTAAGAGTATTAAGAGACAAACTACAAGCAGAAGCCTGCAGGCCTCCAAAATTAAGTTACCTTGACCTTTGCAACACATCTGCTTAACAAGTAAAAACCTCCTCTGCATCAGGGAACACATAAAACACTTTGCATCTGCACAGAGCTAGAGGCAGGTATCTGTACAACTGAGTACACTGGGAGAATAGCAGGGATGAAAGCAAAACCACCATTCTTTTGATAATGACATACACTGTCTCAGCACTCTGAAACAGCTGTCCTTGAAAGGGAAGTGTCCAAAGGGAAGAGGAACATCAAGCAAAGAGCACGTTTCACATTGGTCTGTGTCTTATTACATTAACTCACCTTTACTGTTTTGTGCTTCCTGAAGCAACTCCACAACATCTCTTTCTGCCTGCCTCAACCTCTCCTCAAAGGCTTGATCAGTTACAGCTTCTCCTTCCATACCCAGATTTGCTATAAGATTTTCCAACTCCTGCAACCTCTGTTTTTGCTCTGCCACCTACACAAGGAGAGAGTACGAGTACAACTCAGAGCACAGCACCTTGAAATGCATCAGCAGGGGTGTAAGAGCAGCTCCACCATCTCCAGCAGCACCAAGTGGTGTTTGTGGCCTTACCTTATCCTTCACTAATCTGTAACAGGCTGGACACTCTTGGCAGCCCGGCCAGGAGCGGTTGTAGAAATAGTTCTCCTCGCACTGGTTGCAGCGGTTCCCCACGAAGCCTTCCTTGCACTCACAGCGACCGTTCTCCCGGCACTGCAGGGAGCGGGAGCCCTCAGGATCACAGTCGCAGGCTGGGGGGGGAAGTTAAACCTCAGTCAAACTGGAGAAGGAGCAGAAACGAGCCAAAATGCCCAGGCTGAGAACACACCCTCAATCCCCTAATATATCTGCACAGGCAGCAGGGCACAGAGCTACAAGTGCTCTCCGCCAGGGAGCTGCTGTGCAGAGCAGGGCACCTTGTCTAGATGGACACATCATTCACTGCTGGTGCTCACAATGTTGATGCCTCTCCCACAAAACATTCCAGGCCCTCACACAGGGAGCCCAGGGCACTGGTGGAGTTTCTGTAGGGATTTAAAAGCTGTGTAGATGCGGTGCTGAGGGACATATTTAGTGGCGATCTTGGCAGTGCCGAGTTAATGGTTGGACTTGATGATTTTAGAGGTCTTTTCCAACAAAAACAATTCTATGATTAGGATTTTCTACCCTATTTCATTGTAACCATCTGCAGTTAATTTGTCTGCTCTTTACAGGCATGAGTATCGAGCAGGAAGTTTTTATCACCTTATTTTAAATCATGTTTACAAGACCTATTGCTCCTCAAGCCAGTATCTGTATATTCACACCATTTTCAGAGTAGCTGTAGGGAGATTCAATGTCAGGAAAGAGGACTGTTGCACAAGATCCAGAGAATGTATTTCCAGTACCTTTTCTTCCAGTACCTGAAGGGGACCTACAGAAAAACTGAGCAGGGACTTTTTATAAGGGTGTGGAATGATAGGACAAGGGGCAATGGTTTTAAACTGGAAGAAGGGAGATTTAGATGAGATACTGGGATTCTTTTGTGAGAATGGTGAGACACTGGCCCAGATTTCCCAGAGATGTGTTGGAAAAAAGTGTCTGTCCCCCTTCTTCCCAGAGGTGTGGTTTCCCCATGCCGTGTTCATGGCTTGGTTGGATGGGGCTTAGAGCAACCTGGTCTAGTGGGAGGTGTCCCTGCTGCTCATGCAGAGGGGCTGGAATGAGATGATCTTTGAGGTCCCTTCGAACTCAAACCATTCTATGATTCTATTCACAACAAAGGAAAGTGGGTATCTAATAAGTTGGAATTCTTCCTACCCCCCAAAACAAGACAAAAAGCTGTTACGCAGAGATGGAATTTCACCGTGCAGTGTGCGGATGTGCTGTGATGAAGAGCAAGATAAGAAACTACCTTTCCAGGGGGAGGAAGGAAGCAAAGGCAAGGCTGGCTGTGCAATATCTTTCCTATTTGCCTCACTCCAGCCTCTCAGACTTACGTTTACAGCCTTGGGAGCTGAAGCCAAAGTGGTTGACCTCACAGGCGTCACAGCGCTGGCCGGCAATGCCGGGCTGGCACTCACACTGCCCGGTGTGGATGTCACATTGACCATTGGTGGAGCCCAGAGCATGGCAGTTGCACCTGAGGGAAGCAGCCAGGTGTTAGGTCAGGATACCCAGGGGATGGCACAGGGTGAAGCCCCTCAAAGAAGAAGCCCTAACTAGCACAGATCAGTGTTTCCATTTGTTCAAAGTCACCGCTTGCTGCGCAGATGTGGGAGGAGAGGCACCAAGCCTCTGAACTTTGCAAGGTCACTCAGTGTCTGCACTAAAAAAGGCATCTATGAGCCCCTGCTACCAACGATTGCACAGTCACGTGGCACTTTTCTATTTAAAACCCTGATTTAAAGCTATTTATAAAGCTATTTGTAAGTCAGGCTTTTGGAGCTGCCCCTTGCCTGCTGCAATGCCACACCCATAACAGCATTGAGGCGAACCTGTGACAAACATCCCATTTCTGCACAAAGAAAGCACAGACCCCACACACACAACTCAAACCCAGGCTCTTTCCCCCAAACTAAGGCAAATATCACCTCTCGCAGCCACGTCCACTTTGAAGGTTGAAAAAGCCGGGCTCACAGGCACTGCAGTCCCTCCCAGTGACATGAGACTGGCACTCACACTGCCCCGTCACTTGATTGCAACTGGTCTGCTGATTCACAGTACCGTAGGGATTGCACTGACAAGCTGCCAAAAAAAAAAAAAAAAAAAAAAATGGGGTGGAGAAATACACAAAAAGTTACTAGTCCCTTGTGGTGCTGGTACTCTGCTAACAAAACACAGTCCAGTCCCCAGGTCTCACAATGCTTTTGCTTCGACGGCAGGAAGCTCCCACTGAACACAAAGCTGCCACCATCAAACCCAGGATCAAGTCACATGCCACTGTCACAACAACAGCCGGACACCCTGTCCTGACAACACCCCGGGAAAGAACGGGCAGCTCGTGGAGAGAAAAACCTTTTCTCAGCACTAAGAAGAACTGGCTCTCACCTCGGCACTTGCTGGCAGGGTCGGGGGCCAGGGGGTTGCCATAGAAGCCGTCTTTGCAGCGGTCACAGTAGAAGCCAGCAGTGTTGTGGATGCACTTGAGGCACTCTCCTGTCAGGCGGTCGCAGTTCCCCACGGCGTTGGGGTCGATATTGTCGTTGCACTGGCAGAGGCGGCAAGGCCTCACGGCGCCATTTTCACCCAGCGGGTCGCCGAAATAGGCATCGTCACACAGCTCACACCTCTTCCCTGGGGTGTGACAGGAATACTGGTGATGCAGGAGCAAGCCCTTAAAATGCTCTCCCATCCAGACAGAGCCTTTTTGCAGCCCCTTTTGGAAAGTTAATTCTCCAGCTTGCTCCCGTGGACAGAAAGGTGCACAAAGCCACACGTAACTCTCTCCCTTTTTCCAAACTTAAGCTGCCTTTTCACTGGAATGTTGCAGTATTAATTGCTTCAATTCCTCCTTTCCCTCCTGTTCCTTTACACCAAACCACATTTGCTGGGATTTGTTATTACTTTAAGTGTCCAAGCAGGTAGAGCTCCATGGCGCATTGCTGCTCCACTGCCAACAAGATCTGCCAAACCTCCACAGGCAGTCAGCAAAGCATCCAACTCAGCAGTTCCCTATATTTACTGAAGATTTGAGCTCCCCAGCCAGCTACAACCTCCGTTTCTCAGGCACAAGCCTTCTTTTCCCTCACTTTTCCCCTCCCACCCCAAGAAAGTGGCAGAAAACAGGAGGAACTCTTGAGTAACAAGTTAATACGAGCCTTCCAAGATACCTGAGCTGCAGGGAACCTGAACTCCTGTTCACTAAGCAGTGGCACCCACAGGAACCCCCCACAAGCTGCCTCTGTACTTGTCCAGGGGCTTTGAAAAAGCATTTCAAGCATTTACAGTTATTCTGTCCTCTGGACTCTGCCATAACAAGCATAAAATCAGCAGAGAAGCACAGAGGCTGCCAACCATCGCAAGGCTTCCCTGCTATTTGCAGGCAGAACAAAAGGCTTAACAAACTGCTTAACAAACTCAGGTACATGAGTACCTGCTCTGCTTATTGCTAAGAACAAAAGATCCGTACCTGTTCATGTTATTTCTCTTTAAAAATGCTGAGCATAAACTTGGTCTTGTATTTTTGGGGGCAGTGGTTGTGAGTCACTGCATCCATCCATGCTTCCTGCTATTGCCCTCCCTGCCCCCTGGAAGCATCAATGGCTGGCAAAGTGCATCTTCTAATTTTATTTCAATCTGACTCTCCTACCTGGCTCTTTTAAATTTATCCTATTTTCTGTCCAACACCAGGCAAGCTCTATTAGGACCTAGTACAGTTCACCTACATGGCAGAGAAACGTTGAGATTTGGCACTGATTAAGCCTCTATTTCCCTTTTGTACTCAATAGATGGACACAAAGAAAAAGGGAAGCCTTGAGAATCACAGAGGATGGAAAACAGGGCTGAGGAAAGGAGACACATTTAAACCAGAAGACACAGCAGCTTCCAGTGCTGCTCAATGTGGGTCAGAGCCCCAGAACTGGCAGGAGACATTTCTACAGGAACATGGGGTGTAGAGAAAAAAAAAAAAAAAAAAAAAAAAAAAAAAGACTTTTAGGGTAATACACACCTGTGGTGCCAGCCTGGCAGCTGGTGCACACAACCTCCTTCGTGCGGGGCACAATGGCACAGCTTGAGCTGCCTGGGCAGGGGCAGGGCTGACAGTCTGAGGCTGTGCCTGCCGTGGCATCTCCGTAATACCCATCTCTGCACTTCTCACAGTGAGACCCTGCAGTGTTATCCCTGCAATTGCACATGCCTGAAACAGAGAAGGATGTGGGGTTTGCTTCTGAGCCAACTCAGAAGCCCCAGGCTCTTGCTGCTCCCCATTTTATCAGCCCTTCTTACCTGTCTCGGGCTCGCACGTCTCGCTGTGGCCATTGCAAGCACAAGGCACACAGGGACTGTAGGGCCCAAGGTCTGGGGTCTCTCGTCGGTAGCCAGAGGAGCAGTGCTCACAAAACTGCCCCTCATATCCCACTGGACAGGAGCAGTTCTCCACCCAGGCCACGGGCAAGCCAGGTCCAGGGCGAGCACTGGTGATGGTAACGTCATCCAGGTGGCCAGCACCTAGACAGAAAATGGCTTGTAACCACAAAGGCACTCAAAACACACCTGAACACTACAGACAAAGCAGAGAGGTGGACACTGGCAGCTGGTAAGGTGAAATCAGGGAGCAAAATGCTCCAGGAAGGTTTAGGAATAAAGATGTAATGTAGCTTACAAAAGGTACACACAGAGCAGGGAAGCTGAGAATACCTATAGAGAGGAGGATGCTGATAACAAATGGGAACAAGTATGGTCAGTTAAAAGAAGTTATATTTTGCATGGATATGGTTTCTATTTCTTAATCAAATCAATTCTTAATCAAGATCAATTCCTGTCTTTCTAGGAAGGACAGATCACATCTCTGGCAATTTTAATACACCATCTGTTATAACAGTGTCTTCAAACCATATCTTGGGGTGAACTCTTCAGCTATTCCTCCCAAGCCAGTTGCTAGCTGGCATTTTGTGTGCTCCCCCATCCCCTCCTTGCCCTTTCCCTGACACAGAACAGATCCCAGACACAAAATAGTTGGTTTTTAACTTAGTGTCTGTACCACTGCAGCAGCTCCAGAGCACTGAGCAGAGCCTCAGCTCCCACATATTAGAAGCAGCTACAGCACTCGGGATAGTTCCACACCTTCCCTTCATTTCACAACCCTACATTCCTCTTTTATGAGCCACCTCTACTGAAAACACAGCTTTCCCACCTTCCCCAAATGCAAATTCACTCTTCATATCTTTCTGGCTATTATTGTATGAAGAATTTTTGCAAGGACAGAGGTTTTTCCTTCTATTCATGCACAGTTTTTTTATAAAAACTTTTGAGACCTCCTCTTTTCCACTTCTCATGCCAAGGCAAGACCAGGAAACAGAGAAACCATTCCCACTGCAGCATAAACTAAGGCCAAGTGTTGTCAGCTCCCTATATCTCTCCTACTGAGTTCTTTAGGACTCTCAGCTATGTATTTCTAGAGATCTGAAAGACACCATGGAACACAGCAAAATCCCCACATCTAAAAGCAAAGAATCAGCAGTTGATGGGTGCTCAGCTTCCAGACTCCCAAATGCAGCACTTTTCTCCCCCAGGTTCTCTCCCAGAGGTCCAGGAGAAGCTGCTACACAGGAAGACCAGGTGAAAAACAAGGAGTATGGACTTTGAAAAACAACCTGCCACAGCTGTTTATGACTGGGCCCTACAATAAAGCAGAATTAGACAAATGTGCCTGCCTCTCTTCTCTGCAATCTTCTGCCCAGCAACTTACTTCTTTCACTGTATGTCCCACGGATTTTGATGGATGTCAAGTTGTGGAGAAGCTTCTGGAAGTCAAATGATGTAAGAGCAGGCCTCCATGGGTAATCTGTAGCCTCATGGAGCCTGTGGAGAAGAGCCACAGATCATCACCAAAGCTTTCAGGTTCTAACAGCTGCACCCTTTTGAAGCACCATTTCAAACAACACTGTGCTGCTGCACTGTAATTCACGTGTACTTATGCAACACTGCTAGGCAGCAAGCTTTAAATTAACATGATAAGAACTCTTTCCAAGCTGAAATTAATGCTGGTTGTTTTTTCCAGAGCTCAGAGGCCAGGGGCACTACAGGCTAGACACCAGATGCTCCCACCACACCTGCAGATTTCCCTCACCTGAAGATGTAGGTCAGGGCATTCTCACTGGGGTAGGGGTTGCCCTGGGCAATAAGTGGAACTGAGACTCTCAGCCCAGCCCCTTCCAGCACCAGGTCCTCTGCAGAGAGACGTGTGTCCTGTCTGTCCACGTGGAAGGAGAAGGTCAAGTTCTGCCCATAACTCAAAACCTGGTTGCCCAAGAACTTGCCTGAAAGGAGAAGAAATGCTTACAGCTAGGGGACAGGACAGAAAGGCTACAAGAACCACAAAAAGCCTCACTTCTCAAATGACCTACGTGGTGCCACAAAATACATGGGGAAATAGCTGTCCGAGATAACAGAGATATCCTGGGTCTCAGGACTCCACTGGAGGGAGACTTCCAAGCCATCACGCTGCTCAGCACGCCACTCCTCCTCTCCTGAAAACCAAATGTTTGAGAGTTAACACCCTTTGAAGATTTGCACACACTTCTCAGGTCATACAGCACACTGCTCAGATGTAACTACAGTCTGTACACTTGGAACTAATGGACATTAGGGGGTAGGTGTGCAGCACAAGGTAGAAAACAATCTTCCTTCCAAATTAAGCTGACTTCCTCTAAACTTTGCACCCCAGGACACCTCCTTCCTCAAAATCTTCTAAAGAGGATGGGAAAACCTGCATTTCACTAAAACTTGAGTTTCAGCTGCCATATGAACTGTTCTTCAGCAGAACTTTAATTAAAAAGGTGTTAAGACTATGCAGCATAAGAACATGCAGACACAAGAAACTCCCTGCATGAAAAAAATATTTCCCTGAGCTTACAAACACAACTGTGTTTTATTTAGTGCCATGTAAACCCTGAATCTAAAGTGATTATAATCCTCTCAATCAGAAACTCCCAATTTGGTTCTAAAATTAAGAAAATACTCCTTTGCCAGCTCCTCTCCCAAACTATAAAAGGCTTACATTTACAATTCCTGCTTGCATGGTGTGGTTCAAGTTGGGTGCCTGAGGTCAAAGCTGTGAATTCTTTTCTCCCCAGCTGACCAACTGAGCTGCTGATTGGGAAGCTCCCAATTACTTAATCCCAGATACTTCAGCAGTAACTCAGCACTTCCAGAAGAGGGATCCTGCACCTGCCTGCCCAGAATTTGCAGTCTTGCACAGGGAAGAGGGAGCAGGGTGGTTTTAATTGCTTCTGCCTTGAGTCTGCAGCCCAACCCAAGACACAAAGGAAGGCTCAATTTTACCAAACTGGAAGCTGGAGGTGATGCTGTAGACACTGTAGCCAGTGGCACTGGTGCAGACTGAAGAGTGTCCAAAACAGAAGCAGGGGGTACAGCCTCTTGGATTGGAGGAATCCAGATGGAAAAACCCAGGTTTGCATCTGAAGATGAAGGCAAGGGAATTAATTTCCTTGATGTTTACCTCAGGCCATGGCTCGAATGCTTCTCATTCTTGAAACAGTGCCACACACAAAGAGAAAACTCACCTCTCACAGTGGAAGCCTTCAACATTGCCCTTGCACGTACACCTTCCTGTCTCAACATTGCATTCCCCTGTGCTGCCAGCTGGATTGCAGGAACAGGGCCTGAAAGAGAGGGTAATTCATGAAGAGCCACAAAGAGCAAGCTTTAAAAAGGCACCTGGTTTTATTTTCAGAGAGCAGCACTCAGCCTTACCTGCACCCAGCTTCAGAGAGGGAGTGGAAGCCTGGCTGGCACCGGTCACACTTCTCACCCATGACACCAGGCTTGCAGCTGCACTGGCCATAGCTGTCACATTGGGTGCTGAGAGAGCCTGCAGGGAGAGCAGGGAACAGGCACCTCAGAACACTCACCCAGCAATTTTTTTCAGTTTTACAAAACGGGCACAAAATGATGGAAAAGGAAGCACAGCTTCAAGTTGACAAATCCCAGCTTACCTAATGACTGCCTCTAGTTCACAGGATTCTTTTTTTCCACTGGCAGCTCTAAAGCTGAATGGTTCTCTAGTCTTCCAAACCATATTCAGCTGTTAAGTATTCCTACCAACTTTTTGTATATACATTTTGTATAAATATACATATATATATACAACAACATTTTGTATATAATTTAAGCTTCAAATTACATTCTTATCCATACTCCTGCTTCATCCTCAATGTTGCCTTTGTATGACTCTTATAATGCCATGCCTGTTTTACCCTGCAATGCACCACTTCTGAAGATTTTAATCAGTGAATTCCCTGTGTTCTCCTTAGTCACCATCTCCCCTTTGCCAAGGGATATCCTGACCTCTCCCTTTCACACCCCGATTTCCTCCCTTGGTTCCCAAGCTGGATTTAAAGCCTAAAACAACTTTCTTAGAGTGAGGTTGTATATGCTACTGTTAACCTCAAACTCAGCAAACCCCTCATTTTTGGAAGGATGCCTTCCTCAGCACTGCTCTGTTCAAGCAGGCTGGCACAAAAAACTTCAGCAGGTTTATTTCACCTGCAGCAGAAAAAACATTTTCTCTCCCAAGCCCTGACACAGCCAGCAGCTTAGAAGTTGTCAGCACTGTAAGAGTTAACCACCAAGGGAGAAGTACTTTATTATACAGAAATAGTTGCTTCTTTCCACTTCAATCCACACCAGATGATTATAACAAAGTGAAAAGTTGTAAGATGATTAGGCTGGACAGGACAGAAGAACTAACAAAACCTTTACCAAAGTTAAAATCCCCTTTGCAGTCCCACTTACGGTTATTTAGGAAAAATCACTACTTGGGATAAAAAAGTAGCAACCTAAAAAAAATCCAGGTTGGTTTCAAACCTGCCCTGGGTGTCAGTGGAGCCACGGGATGCAAGCTGATGGCAATGTGAAAAAGCCCTTTGATATCTGTGCTTAAAAGACTTGAAAAATCACCACCCTTCCTTTTCTAGACCTTCTCAGCTGACATCAACCTTCACCTCTCATAAAATAAGGGCCAACACGGGGACATGGGAGAGCTGACAGAGGAAGAAAGAGGCCTTTCTTGGACAAAAATCTCACAACTCTACAACTCTCAGACCAAATTAGACAGGAGACATACCCTGGCAGACCTCTTGCTGTCTGCTTTTAGGGCACGCTGCAAGCAATTACTTATTCCAGATATTCTATTTTGGAACCTCACATCGTATCTGACTGTTACCCTTTTGTCTCCTTCCCCCTTATTTGCTGTGGGCTGTTGTAGTTATGGGATCACTCCATACAGGTAAAGTGGTTCCCTTGACAACAAAAGATCTATTTTTTTCCTGCAGAATTTTTTTCCTTTTTAAAACAAACCCAAAAACCAAACCAAACAAACAAAAAAAACCCAAGCCCTTTTGTGTTTAAGGTTTCACTGGTTTGTATTTATAGCACTTGGACACTCAGTAGGAGAAACTGATGCTGCTAAAAGTTCACCATAATTCTTCAGTATGAACAACTTCCAGGAATATCCCCTCACATCATCATGTTTATTAAGAATTTAAATGAGCTCTTTGGTGTTGGGAGTGTCCATGGTAACACAAGCAGCGGGGGGAGAGCCACACACAAAATAAAATCTATTTCAGAACATTTAAAGGAGAAGATCTATTTGAAGGAGTAAATGCTGGAGAGGTGAAACACCTGCCCCTGCCACCCCAAGCCCGATTAGATCCAGGGATAATTTAAACCATAATACAATAAAGATTTCTGAGGGGTGAAGCAGGGTAGGGGGTGTGTGGAGGAAGAGGAAAGAGGCTTTCCAAAACAAAATGAAACGAAAACCAACCACACACACACTCCCTTTTCCCCTGTAGTTTGCAATTACAGAATCACAGAATCATCCAGGTTGGAAAGGAGCTCTGAGACCATCAACTCCAACCCTTGATCCACTCCCCCCGTGGTTCCCAGACTCAGTGCCACATTCAGTCTCTTCTTAAATATCTCCAGGGATGGAGAATCCACCCCCTCCCTGGGCAGCCCATCCCAATGCTTCATTGCCCTCTCTGTAAAGAATTTTTTCCTAATATCCAACCTAACCCTCCCCTGGCAGAGCTGAAGCCCATGGCCTCTTGTCTTACTGATACCTGCCTGGGAAGCAGAGCCCGACCCCCCCCTGGCTCCAATCTCCTTTCAGGGAGTTGTAGAGAGTGATGAGGTCTCCCCTGAGCCTCCTCTTCTCCAGCCTGAACACCCCCAGCTCCCTCAGCCCTTCCTCACAGGACTTGTGCTGGATCCCTTCACAGCCTCCTTGCTCTTCTCTGGACCTGCTCCAGCACCTCAATCTCCTTCCTGAACTGAGGGGCCCAGAACTGGACACAGGACTCAAGCTGTGGCCTCACCAGAGCTGAGTACAGGGGAAGAATCCCTTCCCTGGACCTCTTGGCCACCAGCCCAGGATGCCATTGGCCTTCTTGGCCACCTGGCCATGTTCAGCTTCCTGTCAATCCAGACTCCCAGCTCCCTCTCTGTCTGGCTGCTCTCAGCCACTCTGTGCCCAGCCTGGAGCTCCCCATGGGGTTGTTGCAGCCAAAGTGCAGGACACGGCACTTGGCCTTGTTGAACCTCATCCCACTGGAATCAGCCCAACTCTCCAGGTCAGTTAGCTGCATAACTGAGAGAAGAGCTTGCACAGAGAAGCTTGGAAGCAGAAGTGTTTGCTGCCACTACTCACCAATGGGGTTGCAGCTGCAGGGCAGGCAGCCCTCCTCGCTCCCCAGGCGATAGAAGCTGTCCCGGCACCTCTCACAGTGGGCACCATCAGTGTTGTCTGAGCAGCCCGTGCAGTGGCCACCGTGGCCAGTTGAGCGGAACAGCTCGGGGTCAAAGTAGCACTCCTGAGATCTCCCATTGCAGTTGCAAGCTGCAAAGACAAAGGCACCATCAGTGAAGGGCACGTACAGACACCCGACCCCAAAAGCTGCAAAACCCGCTACGCACAAAGCTGAAGTTGTAGGGAAGGTAGAGTATGAGCCTTTAACCATCCCAAGGGCTCCCAAGACATTTGGGCACCAATGAGAAGAAAAAGGGGAAAGCTGTAGTGATGAAACAGGCTCCTGAAGACCATTCTCATCCACATCCAGAAGAAAACCAGGATTTTTTAACCCCCTTTCTTCCACACTGGGCTGCCGTTTTTAGCCAAAATTCCCTCCCGCATAGCAAAACCAACCCTGACCATGCAAACAAGCATGAGAAGGTAATGGTAAGGGCTGGCTCCCTGCTGTCAGGAGAATTTCTCCCCTGGGTGTAGACAGATCTTCACTGGCCTGGCAAGGGAAGCAACAGGCCTTCATCAGACAGCTGGAGCCCATCAGTGCACACACAGACAGGAAGAAAACTTTTCTGTCTGAAAAAGCTTCCCCATAAAGTAAACTACCAGGAGCTGTGGTCTGCAACACAAAATCAAGCAAAATAAATTGCCTGTCAGCATTTGGAGTCCAGAACTGTTGCAACAGCCTCAAAACTGGAAGTAGCTGTAACAGTCAGTAAGTAGCTGTAAAAACCAATAACCCAAATACAAGAGAAAGTCAGTGGATGCTAAATGAGGAGCTTTTTAAAACACGACTGTATTTCAACATGCTCAATACTTTTTTTCTTTTCCCCCCATGGGTCTCATACAGTACAACCCTGCACATTTTTACAACCCACTTTTTTCCTAAAGGTTGCTCCCATCCTGCTGCAGAAAGGAGGAGATGTCCCTTTCTAGGGATCTGCCAGGAAGCTCCTACAGGATAGCAGTGGAACGAGCAGCAGTCCCACAAAATCTGTGCTGAAAAACACCATAGCTGTGCTTAACACTGGCTAACTGCTGCCAAGACAACTTAAAACCAGTTTCTGGATGCCAAGAGGGGCAGGGGACCCCAAACCCTGAGAAACTTTTCCCCGAAGTGTGAGTCCATGTACCCAAGCACTCGTTGGCACTCTCTGCTGTCGCTCTCCTCCACGGACGGTCGTTGAAGAAAGGAAGACACTTTTCACAGTCAACCCCAAAGGTGTTGTGTTTGCAGTTGCAGACCAGCTTCCCAACCTCATTCTTCACACACTCACTGGCGTGCCCATTACATTTACATCTGGTGAACAGAAGACAAGGAACAGGTTTTTAAAATTCCAGGGATTCGGGTCACTCCGAGCAATCCGAAAAACAAAGCCCAGAGAGAAATGAGGCAGATTTGAAGGTAGATGGTCCCAATAGAAATAAGAACACAACTCTGTTGTTCAGCGTGGAGAAGAAGAGGCTCCAAGGAGCTTCTTGAAGGCTTTCAGTATTCAAAGGGGGTTAAGAAGAAAGATGGAGATAGACTTTTTAACAGGGCCTGTAGTGACAGAAGAAGGGACAAGAGTTTTAGACTGAAAGAGGATGGGTACAGAGGTAGAGGGTAAGTACAGAGGTTTCTTGTCTACTCACCTACCACCCACAGCAAAGTCAGAAATTGCATAGTAGTAAGACTTGAGAACTTTTGGGTCATTGAAAACTTCGTCTCCAAACGTGTTCAGACGATTGAGAGTCACTCTGATATCTGTAGCTGTCACCCACTCCTACAGCAGACAGAAATCCCATCAGATAAAGCATCAAACACCCCCATCTAGAGCACACCAGTGCTGTGTCATTAGCAGTTATTGTCACAAAGTCACCATTTCCCTCTCTGCACCTCAGAAGCTATGGCACTGTCTGAAAGGTCTTGCCCCCTCCTCTTGGTTCAGATGTGTTTTCCAGACCCCACTCCTGTTTGATTTCCCTTCCCAATGCCTCTCCGCATCTTGATTTCCCTCAGCTGGGATGCAGGAGGTAACCTCTCCAGCAAAAAGTGTGGTGTAGGCAATGATGTGAGCTTGCTAGCTGTACACATCCCTCTGCAGTTTTCCTGCAAAGCTATACAGAACCAGTGGGAAAAGCTTTAGGGAACACTTGGCAGCATATCCCAGCAGATGAAAAGACTGGGATAGGAAGTGAGGAATGAGGCTGGGGGGGACTGAGGAAGACAGAGATCTAACTTACCACACAAGAGTTTCTCATAATATTGACACAGAATCTTCAACACACTAACCTGCTCTCCTCCACAACAGCCAGCAAATGTAGCCTGTCCCCAGATTTCACATTATCTTATTAGAGATTTTGCAATGCTCTTTTCCTTCCAACACCATAAAAACAGGAAAAACATTCCTGGATGTTTGTACAGCCACACAGCAGCCACACTGCTGCTTAGCCAGGACAATAAGATTTGCTGAGTTACAAACACTGGCATAAACACATGGAAAAGCTGAGCACAAAATACACATTTTACTTCAGTTCCAAAAGCTACTCCAGAAGTTTGTATGTATTTTAGGAAACTGGCAGACAGGTCTCTACTCCTTATGGAGAAGTTTATAAGAAAACTATATGCCACATTATTAACTTGAAATCTCTCTGTTCACCTGAACCATTAGACACTGTTCTCTGCAAGGGCTATCAATACCAACTAGGTGGCCAAACTGGTTCTTTTCCATTTCAGGAGGAGTTCTCCTTTTCCCATTAATCTTTATTTCCATTTGCAGATGAGAGCCCCACCAGATTCTGCTTTCCAGCTTGCTGGCTGAGGATCATGTCTCAGTCTGCTCCTGCTCCTCTAAGAGGAAAGGGACTCACAGCTCCAAAAGATGAGCCCAAATAGGACAAAACCCCCAGCTTTAGCTCCTTGTTGCAATATAAGCTGAAGGAGTCATCAAGAAACATAAAAAAAGTGGCAAGTAAACTGGATAAACCAGTGTTCCCCATAACCTGCTGACCACTGCCCAACCTGCATTATGAATGGTAACAATAACAAAAAAAAACCCACCACACCACAACACAAAGAACCCCCTCCCCAGAGAGGAGAAACCAAACATGTTATGGATGAGAGAGGCATGTCAGAGAACAGGTTAGGGTTTGCAATAACCTTTTATTTCTTTAGAAGAATCACACATTTCTTATTTTTTTGAGCATCACACATTTCTTATTTTTTTTGAGCATACGCAGATGCTTCCAATATTTATTTGACTTGGGCTTTACCTTCTTCTGTCCTCGTATCTCAAACAGCAGCAAAATGCACCCATTTCTTTTTGAAGCAGAGGTTTGCATCCCTCCTCTTAAGACTTCTAACAGTGCCTAATGACAAACCATCCTAATGCCACTGATTCTGCTTTTTGTACCATAACCTAATGCTAGTCAAGAGCTCAGCATTTCCTCCAAAAGTGTCTCTCTGGTTTGTCCATCCCAACTTACCTGTGCAAGTGCCTTTGAGCACCACTGGGGGCTGCAGTGCAGCACAAAGCCACCACCTCCTCCAAAGCCACCCTCAAGCTCAGCCCACCCACCCAACTTATTCCTGACCAGGTACCTGTAACACGGGGCTGTTGTCAAAGTTGTAGGCACTGGGTCTTCCCTCCAGCGTGGAGAAGGCCACGTTACCCCCGGTGAGGGGGGAGATGTCACTGAACTCATCTGTGCAGAGTGCCTGCTGCTCATCCTCCCCAGTCCGAATAAAGCCACGGTTGACTTTGTGATAGGTGCTCTCACAGGAGCCACTGTAGTACTGGTAGGGCACCCAAGGGCCATCTTCCCTCGTGCGTTTGTAGATGGCAAAGCTCTCCGGTCGACTGGTGTGGAACTTGAGACGCACGTAGGTGATGTCAAAGGCTTTTCCTGCAGAGGAGAGAAAAAAGACATGAGAGAGGCTCCAACCAGAAGGGATGGACTGTAGTTCCCCTTTGGAAGAAATATCTCCTCTGGTGCCATCCAGTGGGATGAGTGGTGTTCAGTATGTCCTGGTTTGGGATAGGATAAAGGGGATTTTCTGCCTTTTGCTTTCAGCTCAATCTCTTGTAAGTAGCTGACTTGCTGAAATTAACAGCAAGTTTCTCAGTCAGTGTCTGCTTCTGGGACTGATAATTCTCAATGTTTATAGTTACTGCTAGAACTGCTATAATTCAGAACCAAGGACACTGCCCAGTTCTGAGGAACATCTTATGCTCTGAAAGAGAAAAGGAATAACAAGTGTAACCCTGCAACCCTCCTTTGGGGAGGAACGGACAAGATAGATGCCAAAATTGACCAGAGTATTCCATCCCATACACCTCACACTCAGTATAAATTTGAGGGATCACAAGGGTCAAACCCCTTCCTGCTTCCCTTTCTTCACCTCTCCCTGTTTGCTTTGCCATCCTGGGAGGATTCCATCCATTCCTCTGCCTGTGGTCCTGATCCATGCCAGCCTGAATCTGTGTGTTCCTGCCTCCAGCTCCCAACTGCTGCCGACTCCAGGATTCCAGCTTGGACTTTCCCAGGGCTGCCCTGCAGCCTCGGTGGTGATGTGAGAGTTATCGGGGGCAGAAGGGGAGGAACATGGTATGAATTTTCCTGTATATCTGTATATATTTAGTAATTTTTCCATTTTATCATTACTGTTTCATTAAAGTTGTGTAGTTTAGTTTCCAACCCATCAGTCTCTCTCCCTTATTCTCTCTCCTTTCTTTATCAGGGAGGAGAGGGGAATTAATAGAGAGTATCTGTTATTTGGTTTAATTGCTGGGCCAGTGTTAAACCATGACACAGCAGCACCAGAAATATCTTCTCCAGCCCTAGGTACTGCATCTCCTGGCAAAGATGAGGTGAAGGAACTGAAGGCAGAAGTCAGGGCAGGCTGAGTAGTTATTTACACAGACCTGCAGACATCTGTGCAACCAAAGACAAACTCACAAGCTCCAGTTCTCTTCTGCAGACTTGCAGTGTCCACACCACAACATGTCCAAGTTATCAAAGCTACTTTATAGTATTTCCCCAAAATACATCTATAGGAGAAATATTACTCAGAGGTGAGAATCACTCTGCAGTGTCTGTTTTCTGTTTCCTCCCTAAAGAGACATGATGAAAAACTCCTACTACTCATGAAGCCTTTCCTCTAGCAGTTGAGCTATTGAGTACACCCTCTTCTACTCACTCTCTTGGAAAAACCAAGGGAAGCTTAAGTTTCCCATCATTATAAATCCCCAAGACACATTTCAGAACAAAGTGCAATGATTTACGAACAAGTCATGTTCTCCCTTCTCTAAAGAAAAAACCACCTCCTCCCTGCTCTTTATCTCCAAACAGGTTTGTGACAATCAGCATATCCTCCTCCCTCATGGATTCTTCTCCAGATTATCCACCCTTGTGCACAAAATCCAACTGCATATTCATATCCCTGAGAAAAACAACTGGGGAAGAAGGACCACAGACTCCTTCCTCCACCATCCTGACATTCTCAGGAGGAAGCATCCAGCTGCATGCTGGCTGTTTCTGCTCCATCTTGGCAAGCAGACTGTACATGATCAGGACACCCTGGCAATACACAGGGAACCTGCTAAAACAATGTGAGGCTTGCCTGGAACAAAACCTTGAGAATTTAGTCCCTGCCACTCTCTTTTACACTACCACCACCTCCAAGAAACACACTGCTTGACAAAAAAAAAAAAAAAACCAAACCAAATTGACTGAGAAACAGGTTTCTTCCACCTATAGAAGTCACCCAGATTTAACCTCAATTTATAAATCAATTAATTCCACAGTGTTAAATTTTAACAGAGAGCTCCACACCTGCTTCATATGTTAAAGAAGACCAGAGGGCACCAGGCACCAAGCACAGTGTGCCTTCCAAAGCTCACATGCAAAACCAAATTGCAATCAATCAGGTTTGAATCACAAACCATGGCTCTCAGTCCTGGTCCAGGACTGAAAAAAACAAACCAAAAAAACAAACCCAAAAAACCCCACACAAATTAAGAAGAAAAAGATAAACCCAATCATGAGTTTAAAGCCAAAGAAATCTGCCTATACCCCAACCTATCCCAAAGTACCATCTGTATGCAACATGCAAGGGAGCTGGGGTGTTTGTACAGATACAGACACACACACCCTCACAATATCTCCTACAAAACAGTAATACTGTTTACTTTACTGTTATACCATTAAATGGTTTGGGATGACCTAAGCACAAGACTGGCAGCCACACAGTTCAAACTGTGGGTCTTTCTTAATACCAGCTCCCTGTTGGGGTCAAATTATTTATTATGATCTTCTTACAGAGAGCAGAGATGTGAGAAGAAAATACACTATTAATGCCAAATTGTCTCCACAAGAGGTAGAAGCTCCAAAGGATCAACACTTCCCATCATAACACAGCTCAAGCTTATCCTCCCCTTGCTGCCCAATCCAAGCCCCAGTTAATCCTGTTTCCCTTTATTTGGAAGTATTTTTCACATGAATCTTAACAGAAGGCATGAAGCTGACATCAGGCATACAAAACCCATCCACTGGTTTCCCATTTCTCCTGCTACATGGTCTCTTCCCCAGAAGAGAGCTCCTCATTGAAGGCCAAATACACAAAAGGCCAGACCTGAGCAAGGATCTTTTCCAGGCTCAGGATACCCAGGATACACTTCCCATCTTTTCCAGAATCCTCAATCTTCTGCAGGAAGCCTCCAGTATGAGCTGACGTGCAACTCACCAGTCTGGGAACTTCATCAACACCCTGGATAGGCAGAAACTAAAACCAGACTTAGTGGTTTTATTAGCAATAAAACTGTCACTGCTTCAGGAGAAAGTTTTCAACTCACATATTGAAATGAAACTAAATATGAGACTTCTTCGGGTAATTTTCATCAGTGAAGACAGCAGGCAAGAACAGCCATTCCATGAGCCAAGATCAAAAAATCACAGACAAAAACATTATGATCATTCAATTGAATTTTGCACTGTGTTGTCAAGACTACTCTGCTACTTTGACTTGTATTAGTTTTCTGCTAGTACTGAAAAAAAAACTTCTGGCATGAGCAAAAACCCCTGCATTCAGGCTGCATCAAGATGATTTTGGGGAGGAAATGCTTTGAAAGAATCCTGGGAATGAAGAGGGGGCCGGGTGTGTGCTCTCACTCCAAACATACAGAGCTTTCTGCTCTGCTAGCAAGGCCAGATCACAGCCTGCACGTCCAAAAAACATCCATTTTTTCTTTTTTTTTTTCCCTCTCAACTATAGCTGGATTATGATCCCAGCTCCCTGATGTGTTCTCTTACAGCTTCTTGAAAAAATTCCAGCTCAGCTCTAGGATCAACATGTGCAAACTGCACTGTGGGAAAAACCTTTTTCTATAGAAATTCCTTGTGCTACATGGGAAGGACTCTCCCTTTTTCATCTTTAGCTTTACACAGTAGGCCAAAGAAAATGCATTCAAAACCCTCCTGACTGAGCAACTCAGGTGAAAAAAAAATAAATTACTTCAGCTGGCAGTAACAACTTGGAAAATTCTGCAAACAGCATTCAAGAGGAATGTGGTTAATGCACACTGAGAGCCATGTCAGCTTGCTGGGGGTAAATACTGCTGGAAAAATCCAGTTACCCAAGCAGGCTGACAGTGTTGAAATATGTTAGTCCCGTGTCCATACTGAACCTAAAAGCTGTGCTTAGCATCCTAGCAGCTAGCAAGGCTCTTCAAGGTTGCAGAGCCTTTTTTTCTAGCAAAAATAAGGTGCTAGGTTGCCTTCAAGTCTTGCAGGGCTAAATAAATATATAGAGCTATTACACTGAGATGTCAACAGCCATGGCAGGTTTAAACATTTCAGGTGGAAGACAAAAAGTAATTGTTCTCCTGTTCTTAGAAGCTGGCAATTATTTTGATCTCAGTTTGGTTTAGAAGTGGCTGATACTGTCAAGTTCTCTCTGAAGTGGCAGATCTGTTTTGCAGGAAGAACACCAGATGTTTGTTATAAAAATTCTCTAGGAGAAAGATGATTAGTGAAACCTGACATGCCTTTAAAGCATCAAGAGCTCAAAACAGTAAGCCCCACACTTGAAAATTGCCTGTTTTCTGAAGCATGAAGCTGTTCTTCAGCAAGTGACAAGGTGACAAAACAAGCCACCCGTTTTGACAACTCAAGTTGATGTAGAAAACCATTTAATATCACCCTCTAAAGAAAGTAGGCACAAGTATAAGCCTTCCAATACAGTTTTGCAAATACAGATTCAAACCTGGGTGCCTGCAGAGGCACTGGAAATATTCATCCATGTTTTAATGCATGAGGGATGCTTCCCCCAACAACCTGCTCATGGTGTTGGGCTGACCACAGCTCCTAGATATTACCAGCAACTATCACCAGGGTTAATGAACACTTCTGTATCCCAAGTACCACCAGGTACTGTACATTCTGAAAACCACAGATCGAAAAAAATGTGAGCCAATGTTACTTAGACCTTTACAAATTCCTCCCTTTGCCCTCGAGTTAGAAATTTATCCCTCCACACAAAAGTCCTCCTTATATTCAGAGCTTTCCAAGAAAACATCCTGTCAGCTGGCACACCAACTAAAGCACTGAATTGTGAGCAGATGCCTGGGTGAGGTAAGCCTCTCCTGCATTATTGGTCCACCCACACCTCCTGCTTGTGGGAAGAAACCATTCCACCTCTCCTGCAACCCTATGGTGCATCCTTCCAGCAGTCAGCTTTAAAATGCAGCCACTCAGTTTGGCTACTCAGAGGAAAAAAAAAAAGAAAAAAAAATAGACCCAAGAGGACTGCAGTGAGCAAAGACCTAAGACTGTGCAGATTTATTTTCAGACAAATTCACCAAGCAGTAATGAAACTGTTAAAACTTTGCTCTGTTTTTCTTGAAGTTGGCTCCTATTTCAAGGCATTGCTTGGGTTTTTTTGGTTTTGTTTTTTTATTATTTTTTATTTCACAGGTGCCTCTAGACAACCTGTACCTAACTAAAGGTCAAAAGAATTGAAAAACACACTAGTAAAAACCACCAGTGCAGTTTTCAATTTTCAACTGGATTTCACTTCCATTTTGCAGTGGGCAAGACAGAGAGCATGCAGCTACCACTGCCATTTCATTTTGCTCTGTCTGACCTGCTTCTCCATCACTCACAGAAGAAAAACCAGATTTTCCAGTTTACTAAACTGGAACATGCCCCAGGCCCTTGTCCTTACCCATCTTGTCCTTACTCCCACCTCAACTCTGCCCTTCTTGAACCTCCAACTCTCCCCACCAGGGAGTGCAGCACTGGACCCGTGATGCTGCTTCAAGATATAAATGTTCATCTACTCCACTTTGACAACTAAGTGGTCCCAACCATAGCAGGAGGAAGCATCTTCCACTCTTAAACAACCACAATGTGCCAAAGACAGCACAGATACTGGAATCTCTCATGAGCAGAGAATGGTCAGGGACAGAAATACTGGTGTCAGTGGGCAAAGGGCAGCGAATTTGCAAGATCTTATTCAAGACTCATCTTCCTGAGTCAACCAACCATTCCAACTTCTTAGCTACTGCAGGATTTTCTTCACCTTCCTTATCTCTCCGAGTCAACCAACCATTCCAAGTTCTCAGCTACTGCAGGATTTTGTTCACCTTCCACAATGGGAATCCTCCCCGAGGTTCCCTGCTCAGAGCAGAGGCGCTGCAGACAAGAGGGAAATATTTAAGGAGCGTGAGTTATCCCATTCCATGAAATGGAGAAAGAAAACAGGTTTGGGACACAGGGGGAATGAATGCAGCCTTGAGCGTGCTGGAAGGAAGGCAAACTCCCACCACCCCATTAGATCATGCATTCTTCTTATGCTCTTGGAACAAAGGCACCATTGACTTCTGCACGTGGGCGGCTCTGGACAGTAAAGGCTGTCCAGTAAATTATTGCATGATAATCCAACAATAGTAAGTCATGGAGACTGCTTGTTCTAGAGACATTTCCAAAGGAGGGAAGAGGGGAAACTTTATTTTCCCTTTCACAGGCTGCAGGCAGCCTCAAAAAAAAAAAAAAAAAAAAAAAAAGAAAAAAAGAAAAAAAAAAGCATGCACTCTTTTTTTTTTTTTTTTTTAATTTAATCACTCCTAAGTCAGTGTAAAAGTCAGAAAATGTTGTCTAATCATCCAGGGCAGCTTGCTGCCTTATTTGTACAGCTTTGATGCAAAGATGTTAATTCCGTTTCCCAAAACAGCCAGCTGTGTTTATTCACTAGTGGCTGGAAAGATCCCATGGACAACACAAAATTCCGATCTGCACAGGAAGCCTCAAAGTCCTTTTTCAGCACAAACGATAAAAGCTCATTTTAAAAAGGCACTTTAACACTTGGCAAGCTCAGCTGGATCACAGATGATCAAGGACACAAAGGGTCATTTTGGAGAGGGCTCCGTTTCATTCATCCGGATTCCAAAGTGACCTCCCTGCCACCAGTGTCAGCACTGAGAGGGAGCTGGGATCTGGGGGGTTGAGATCCTTGGGAACTTCATCTGCTTGTATTGAACATCCAGAAACTGTTCCATAACCTGTACACAACAGGTATGTGTGAAACCATGTCAGTCCCCCAGTGGAAGGAGCACAGAAAAAGGGGGGGATTACTCCCCTTCTTGCTCACAAAAATGGGTCTTTCACAAGAAAAAAAAAAAGGGCATCTATTCCTCTGTAAAATTTACTTATCCAGACAAAAAAAAAAAGTTGTCTTTTGCTCTTTATTCCCAGCAGAATACACAGCAATTATCAAGAAACCGTAATTTCAACACCAATAATCTGTAACACCACTAACACTGGTTTCAGCAGTAACTGCCCTTGAAATGGGGCAACTTCCAACCATTCAAAGTGACTGTAGGACCCTGGTACCCCATCCAGGTCCAGTCTTCCCAAGGATTTTTCTCGTTGTCACAGTTAGAAGTAGCACTCTCATCCACTGAAAACCAAAGCAGCAACCACTACCACCACAGCCTCCAGAAGATCAGAGCTGGTGGCAGCAGGAAAGTCACTAGAAAGCTTAGCATGGAATTGGACACAATATTTCTGGGCAAGACATCTCCTGTGAATGTTTCCTTAGTAAGAAAGGAAAGGAATCACAATGAAATAACCAATCTTATCCACCCCCAAGTCATTGCATTAAAAGTCACAAATACAGTGAATTAAATTAAAATTACATTTTAATTTCCCCTCAAATATTGTGACAGTTGGAGGTGAAATATTCCTGATTATCGGTCCCAACTTTATCTTTTCTGATGCGAAGATAAGGGAGTGGAATAATGACTGGGGAAAAAACAAAAAAGACTAGAAATTATTCTCAAACTCCAAAGCAAAAGTTTAAATAGCTGAATAGAAATGAAGTTGCAGCTTCCTTAGATATGGTATCAAATGGCAAACATGACTTCTTGTACTAAAGTAAGTTTGTTGGATTGTAGTGCAGTACCTTGAAAACAAATTTAAGAATTATAAAATAATTTATTTATTTAAAGGACAACTAGATTTTTTGTCACTTGTGAAAAAAAGAAAGAAAAAAGAAAAAAGGAAAGAAAAAAGGAAAAAAGGAAAGAAAAAGGAAAAAAGGAAAGAAAAAGGAAAAAAGGAAAGAAAAAAAGGAAAGAAAAAGGAAAAAAGGAAAGAAAAAGAAAAAAAGGGAAAAAAAAGGAAAGAAGAAAGAAAAAAAAAGGAAAGAAGAAAAAAAAGGAAAGAAAAAAGAAAAAAAAGGAAAGAAAAAAGAAAAAAAAAGGAAAGAAAAAAGAAAAAAAAAGGAAAGAAAAAAGAAAAAAAAAGGAAAGAAGAAGATAAATTAAAATAAAAAGCATTTTACAAATGGGAGAGTTAGGAATGTTGACACAGGAATGTTAACAGGCTTTCCAGAGGGCTATTTTCCCTCTGAATGTCCTCTCAGGAACCTTGCTCTCCAGTACCTCCATGCCCTTTCCTTGCACCCTTCCAACCAGCACACCTAAAGTCAAAGCAATGCTTCAGTTTAAGAAATTCAGAAACCCAAATAACCAGAGCTGAAAACATCCCAGATCAAATGCAGCATGGAATTTATTTTGGATGGGAGAGATGCCAGATGCCCCTTGCTCCAGCCCCAACACTCCTGGAGAGACATCTCACATTCCCAGTTCAACTGCTCCATCACTTTTAATAAAAGTTAAGCCTCTAGTTTATATTAAATAATATTTTGAAGCCTGTTGACAGGCAATGCTTTCCCCATCACCCCACCTCCAGTTCCACACATGCTCATGGGCCACACCAGCTCAAATGGGTGGCTTGGCTCCTACCTGAATTAGACATCAAAGCAACAGCTTGATCCAGAGATCAGTGGTCATTAATTAAGAACAAATTAAGTGATATATGAGTCCTCTAAGCAGCAGCAATTTCAGCAGTTCTGGGAGCAAGATGACCTTGATCAGCTCCCACATCCCTGGCTATACAGTCACAGGGAGACCAGAAATGTTCCACATATAAAACATGGAATCCTCTGGAATTTTGATGGTTTAATCTCCCTCCAGCCCCTGTCCTTCCACCTCCCACTCACCACCACAGATTTTTTTTCAGGCACGGGCCATAATCAACACCACAGGTATTTGGGAAGAACATTGCTCTGCTGCTATTAGCATCCATCACCTGGCCCGGATGCAGACAAGACAGCTCTCATCCCTCAAGTGTTTAAGGAGTTGTACATTCTTCAATAAACATGTAAAAAAATGAACATTTAGTACACTTGAAGTGCACTGGGTAACACTGCACAGTTTACATGCTTCCTGCCTCCCCTTTACTCACTGAGAAACCTCTCCCCTCCTCCTTACAGGCTCCAGCTATGGTTTTTAAGCAGTAGCTTACATGCCTTCATGCTATCTTTTAATGCCTTTTCAGTCAATTACAGGCTTATGCACAAGTTACCACTATTTATGAAGCACAAATCCCAGCAATATTCATACAGGCCATTTTCAACCACACACCCACACAGAGTTTTATTTTCTCAGTCTATTAAGCCAGGGAAGGAATTGGGATAAACAGACTCAACAAACCCATTGCTGGAGCAAGGCCATTTCCAAAACAAAGCTTGCAACTGAGTTATGTTTCAAATATGTTTTGGAAAGTCATAAACAAGGCTCTTCCAATTTTTTTTTTTCCTTGAAGCAGAGAGGGAACTGCAACTCCAGCTCTCCACTTGCAAGTAAGAGCCTGCATGTACCTTCAACTCTGCCTCTGGAGAATGAGCTGCAAATGCTGGAGGGAGCTGCAAAGGTGTATGAAATCAAACCATGAAAGCACAAGATGAGCCACATGTTCTGTCTGGAGACAGATAAATAACATGGAATTACTAAATGCTGTCACTTTCTAAGGAAAAAGAGCTCAGCAGAAAGCCACACATACTTGAGAAGGTGGCATAATTTAGCATGACCCCTTTCCTACAGAAGCAACTCTTTAAGATGATTTTGGAACATCACAGAGAAAAGCAAATTCCAGGCTTCTCAGTACTTCCAGCTGCAAAATCCAAAGCCCTCCAGTTTAATCCACAGACAGACCAGAATGGGGCCAAATCTGCTTTACATCAGGCTCTACAACACCTCACTGGATCCACACCAAAACTGGAGCTGGAAAGTCATCTGTAGATCAAAACTATTTCCAGCCAGGCTCAAGGCTTCCCCACCCTGGGATAGAGAAAAGAGGGAGAGGGAAATACATGCAAGTCTTTCCTTACAACTTCCAGTAAGAGGGAGATTTTCAGATTGAGACAACATTTGCTGTCTCAAAGTAAAGAAAAGGACTTGAAAGAAGCTATGGGTATAGTCACTGAAGAGAGACCAAGCACCACCTGGGACACCACAGAGTAACACAAATGATTTTCCTGCAAAGCATGTTTTTCTACAACAGCACCAATGGAAAGAAAAATTAAATGTCTACATGTTTTAAAACCTTCCACAGGGTCTTCTGATTTGTTGAGCTTATCTACCGGTCATGAAACAAAAGCCACACTTCGACTCTGAGTGGCAGGAATGCAACTTGAATTGCACACCCAGAATTATTACTAGGGTTAATTTGCCTTGTTAGCAGCAGAGCAGTGAGGCAGCTGTGCTGTGAGTAGTCTGGTGGAAAAGAAAAAAAAAATACACAAAGAAATACATTTTATTCCCAGCTGGTCAGGGGTCAAGATGCTCAAGAACTCAGACTTGCATTTATGTACAAAATGTGTGGATTAGGAACAGCTGCAGAAACACTTAGAGAGCAAAGTCCAGACAACAACAGAAAAAGCACTCACTTCGCAAAAAAGTAGGTTCATCAGCCCCTGGATTCTTGCAGAAGACAATTCAGTGAGGTCACCAAGGAAGAGGACCCCTGCAAGCACCTAAGAAACATCTTACACATGAGAAACCAAACCTCCCTTCCCCAAGCTCCATGTTGAGAGATGCTACAGCTTGTTAGGTCACACCACATCTTTCCCAGCTGCAAAGAGATTTTTCAGCAACTCAAGATTTCCTTAAGGCATCAGCAGCCTAAAAGAAGGGGACTGCACAGAAGATTGGGTTAATCACTTGTGCCAAATGCCAAGCAACAAGATTTTCTTTGTTCGTGCTACACTGCTGTGAGGTCTGGATGAACTCTGCCAGGAGATTTTTTTCCTAAGGAGAGAGACTACTAAAAATGCATTTTCTGATTAGTACTGCTAAGGCAGTGATAATTCTTTAAAAACATTAAATACCTAGCAATGCAAACTATCACTCCTTAAAGTGATTTGTTTACCATGAAGTAAGGGTCAAGTTATTTCTTCCTCCCCCTGCTTTCCTGGTCTTTTGTATATACACTGACTTTTTTGACAGTGTTTTTTTGGGGGGAGCAGAGAAGAAACAGCTACTTAAACTCATCTATAAAGCCCCTGCATTTGTGAAGTTAAATCTGAAACAATACAGCAACCTCAAACTTTTTTCACCAAATCCTTACATTTAGTGGTCAAACCCAATGCAAACCAGGTTCTACCTTCTATGTACAGACACCCCAAGAGTTGGAGCACCTCTGTCCTGTTAAAAACTAACATCACTGCTTAAACAAGGATCCAGCTAAAGCAATCAAACATTTATCACTTCAAGAAAGATCTATGTAACTCAGTGCAACAGAAAATGGAGAAAACCTCAAAAGATGACCCTAGGTGCAAATCCCAGGGGCTTGCTTCCTTGATGGCCTGGTCAGATACACTTTTTAGAAGTCTACCACCTCCCAGTAAACTTCTTACATAAGACAAAAATTAGTCCTTATCCTTAAAGCAATCGATAGACCCAGTCATAGGCAAAACCCCTCAAATTTTCAACTCTCAATGGCAGCCAGGCATGGAGATAGCAGCTACCTTCTCCTAGCACAATGCACAGCATGCTGGGTCTTTCCTTCAAAGACATAAAATTTAGAGGCCAAACATTTTACCAAAAAGAGGTTTAGCAATTCCACAAGCCTCTGAAAGGAGACAGTCAAATCCAAGATCTGTCCATGTTAATGAAATGCTGCAAATGCACTGGATTAGTGAGGGAAGGATCTTCACTCATCAGAAAGACACAAACACTGCTTTCTACCTTCAAACCCAATTGACCTTCCTTGCCCTAGAGTGGTTTTAGTTTGAAGATAAGAATTGTTAAGGAATAAAAAGCTTACCAAGGGCTTCCATGTCAGTCTTATACATGAGATGTTTTGTTGCCACAGAGCAGCAGATGAACACAAGACAGGGAGAAAAGACAATGTCTGAGATTTGCTTAAGCAAAAGAAGAAATTTAATGCCACTTCACCAAAAATGACACAGGATTCCTAACAGTACTAAAAGAAATCCTGTGAGCAGAGGAATTAGTAACATACAACTTCCTATATTCAAGCTTCTTCATAGAGTTTTAGAAGGGAAGTCTTGGAAGTGGGGGTTGGAATTCCGTGATCTTTAAGGTCTCTTCCAACCCAAGCCAGTCCGTGATTCCATGAAGATGGATGTTTGAATCCTGGTTCCCTCTTCAGTCAACCTTTTCCATGACACTAACAAGAACTGTTAATATTGTGGAGAGATTCTTCCTTCCACCCATCCAAGCCGAAGAGCAAAGGATTCAAAAACTATGTGGGACCTGACATAGCAGACTAAATTCTAAGGTGATGTTTGCTTCCATGGGATCATGCATTCCAGCAAGAGAAACTTAAGTGCCTCTTGTTTGCAAAGAGGAAATTAACAGCTATGCCTTTTGAATCCTTGCAAAAAACTTCATGAGCCTCTCATGACACTATCAGAAAAAAAGCTTTAACATCCAAAATGAATAGAGCAATCTCAGATATAACAGACTCCCTCCGGGTGAGCAAACAGTGTTGACAGTGACAAACTCCTTGGGTGCCTCCCTCCTCCAAAGGCCTGGAGAGTAGTTTTAGTAAATGGTTTCACTACCAGTTCCTACTCACAAAAAAAAAAAAAAAAAAAAAAAAAAAAAAAACAAAAAAAAAAAACAACCACTTGAAGTACTTCAAGGGCATGGACAAGTTGCACACACACTCAGGTTTCCTTTCAATGGCCGGATATTTTGCTTTAGATTATTTGCATCACTATAAAAAACTTACTTTATCTGAAAAGGCCCTTTCATGAAATACATACTCAATGTCCTTTAGAAAAGAAGAAAAAAAAAAGTCATTTTTAAGCTCATAAAACATTTCCACTCCCACAATGATAACTGAGATACTTGCTGAATTTTCTTAAGACAAAATGCTGAAGTACACAAAGTGGAGTTTAGCTTCAGGGCTCCTTAGATAAGCCAATGCACTGCTATAAAAGAAAGCTAATCAGCCCTTAACTAGATACACCAGATTTCACACAAATGCAAAGGAAAGAACCTTAAATCAATATCAACAATAGCATAATCACTTCCAGATCAAGCTGGGATACTTCTGCAAGATGGTATTTAAACTTTTTATCTCTATTACTTCTTGCAAAGCTAAAGATAGCAGTAAAAACCTTAATTATCAGTTGATTAAAAACCAGCAACATGCATTTCTAAACAAGTGTATAAAGAAATCCAGATCTCTGTTGCTGATTTCTAATACATTTATGATGATAGGGAAGAGGTACAAGCCTGAACAAGAAGCTGACAGGGCTGACAACTGAATGGGGAGGATTTTCCTGGAACACCTGATTTTGCTGAGGATAAGGGAGCAGCTTTCCCTAGAATTCAAAGTACTCTGATAAAACACTACTAGAGTAAGCAGAGCTTACTTTGAGTAAGACCTGGGAAAAGACCTTCAGGGAATTTTAGGATGCATTCAGGCTTAGCCTCCCATCTCCCACTGCAGCTGCATGAGTGCAAGTGCTGTGCTTCTCCCAGTCTGCTTTTATCTAGATCCCTAAAGTACCGAAAGTAAACCTAAGGAAGAAAATCAAAGTAAAACAAACACAAACCACCAAAGTTGGAAAGAGTACAGCTAAAAATTCATACCCAGAGCATTTTTTACTCACAAAAATATCACTGCTAAAGAAGCAGACTGGATTACTGCTTCATTTTCTCAAGTATTACTGAGTTGATCACCCAAACAGCTCTGGTTACTTTAATTTATGTTGTAGAGAGACCGGGAAGTTGGACAGATTGGCTTTTTAAGGGCATTATATTCACCCAGGAACATTAAGAATGAAATTATTCACTGCTTCACTAACCAAGTGGCCAGATAGTAATGACCTTCAAATTTAAACCACATTGCCTTAACATGAGCATATCCTCCCCCAGACTCACTGGTTGAAGAGTAACCTCTTTTCCTCCAGCTCATTCTCCCACAGCTCATGAGAAAACAAAGCCAGGCTGTTCCCAGCCTTTTCATGGACATACCAACAAGCTTTGGAAATCAGATGAACTTCAGTGCAAGCAAGAAGATGCAGAGAAGAAAATCATTGTGCTGTCTTTCTGCATTGAAATTCAGAGAAATATCCTTTTTTTCTAATCAACTCTTCTCGAGGTTTCCTTTAAATACAGAGCTCTCAAATATTTCAAGGTCCCTCTGACACATTCTTACAGCTGGAAAAGGTGGTTTTACTCAAGTAAGCAAAGTTTCTCTAAATATTTGTGTCTCTATAGCAAACAAGCCTGAAGCTGTGCCAAGCCTGTTAATATAGGATGGTCTCCACAGCGTGTTTACATGAGCAGTGAACACTATGTAAAAAATATAAATAGCAGTAAAAGAAAAAAAAAAATAGCAGTAAATCCTGGATATGAAATCTTTGATCTTAGGCTCCAGGCCTAGGTGGACACTCAGCACAGGAAATGTACAGCTCTCCCTTTTCCCACACAGCATTTAAACCCCTTGAAAAGTGATTAATTCACTCAGTTCCCATTTCCAAGCCTAACAATGAAGTGGTACAACAGCTCCCCAGATAATCTCTCAATCCTAATACCCACCATTAACCACAAATCTTAAAAGCATACTCAAACAAAACATCATTCAGGAAAAAAGAAACAACCTTCAAACCTCTGTAAATGAATAGGGTAAAATACAGAAAGCTTGGTAACAAACTTGTAGGCAAAGACTTGGTTGAAACCTTGTTCTAATGTATTTCTTTGTCTAAACGGGGGAGAGAGGGGCAGATGGGGAATCAAGTATTTCCCAGCTAAAATCAATGTATTAAAAGATTTTTCAAGGAATCCCTCTTTCTTGAGAGATTGTTTATGCAAGTCATCTTCAACAGAACAGATACTATTTCATGCTTCAGTTCCAACTCTAAATTAAACTTCAAGTTTGTTTTCCCAACACCCTTTCCAACATGGTTTTAAGGCTTCTTTCCTCTTCCAAGCTGCACAACTATAACCATCTGTCAGCATTATTCCCCAAAACTGTCCAAACACTCAAAAAGGAAAGAAAAGTTTTAATACTAGAGTAACCTTTAATCATTTATACTACATCTGAAGCCTCTGGCATCATCATAGCCTAAAGGAAAGGTCATCACCTCACCCCAGGACCTGCATAACTCCAGAGATCACAGAATCCCAGAAAGTCAGGGGTTGGAAGGGACCTCCAAAGATCAAGTCCAAGATCAAAGAGCAGTCACCTTCACCAGGTCACACAGGAAGGTGTCCAGATGGGTTCTGAATATCTCCAGAGAAGGAAACTCCACAACCTCCCTGGGCAGCCTGTGCCAGTGCTCTGTCACCTTCACGGTGAAAATGTTTTACCTCATATTTATGTGGAACCTCTTATGCTCCAGCTTTTACCCACTGCCCCTTGTCCTATCACTGGAAATCACTGAGAAGAGCCTGGCTCTGCCCTCCTGGCATTCACCCTTTAGATATTACTAAGTATTAATGAGGTTTTCCCTCAGTCTCCTTCAAGCTGCAGAGCCCCTCAGCTCCCTCAGCCTTTCCTCATATGGGAGATTTTCCACTCCCTTCATCATCTTGGTCACTCTGCTCCAGACTCTTCCAAGAATTCCCCTGTCCTTCTTGAACTGAGGGGCTCAGAACTGGACACAATATTCCAGATGTGGCCTCACCAGGACAGAGTAGAGGGGGAGGAGAACCTCTCTCAACCACCCCCCTTCTAGTAGACTCCAGGATGCCACCAACCTTCTTGGATAGAGTCACCAGGATGACTCCTTCCGGGACACAAGGGCAAATTCCTGGCTCATGGTCATCCTTCTGCCCACCACCAAATGCAGATTCTGGCTTGGGGGGGGGGGGGGTTCTTACATGCAAGTGTTTATGAACACTGCTCAGATAGATCACCACCACTGCTCAAGACAGTCACCATTCTCCCTCTCCCAAAGGTAAAGCATTAAGAAAGGAAGAAGAAATGAAGAAAATTCAGGTCTACTGTGTGGTTAAAAGGCAAAAGCACACGGTGTCCTGCATCCAGCTGAGCACACAAGCCTAGGGAAGGGCTGTGCTCCAAGACTGCCAGATCCACACACACCAGATACACCACATCTGCTCCCTTTCAATCATTCAGAGTCTGCACAGCCCAGTTGAGCACAAACTGTACTAATATTTTTCTTTTTCCTCCTGTTTACCCTTTAAAACATGCAGCTGCAATGGGAAGCCTCTCCCCCTCACTGCAGAAGCCCCAAAGGACCAATAGTTGCAGAACTGTACAAAGAACAAGTCCAACTCCTCCATCCACACGTGTCAGACACCCACGTGGGAGAGCTCCACACTAACATCTGATCCAGCCCAGGAAGCTTCGAGATCCAAAGCTTTCAATGCAAAGGTCCAGGACACATCCTGGACCAGCAGAGAACTTCAATAAACAACCTCTGCTTCAGAAGAGCCTGTTTGGGGATTCATTAAAACACCTGTGAGCTCAAAGGACATGCCCCATCCCTCTGCTGCCCACAAGAGGCACCTCCTGCTTCCCTCTTCTTGCTTGCAGGTCCTCACCAAACATGTAGGGAGCTAAAAGGGAGAGAAAATTGCCACTATAGTAGGCAAAGTGTGCTCCAGATTGGCACATTGCTGAATAGGACAGCAGAGAGAAATTTCTGTCCTTCCCCTTGAACCAACTCCTTGGATGGATGAGGGCTTGTAAGGGGTAACCTTCACCCACCCTCCTAAAACAATCCCATCCATGGAAGATTATCATTATTTTTTTATTCAGTTGTGCATGCAATATTTAAAATTTATTAGGGTGCTATCCAACAGTGAATTAAAGCATTGTGTTGCTGACCTAACAGTCAGAATTCTTAAGTGGTTTAAAATATTTTGTTCCTTTTAGTAATTAGAGATTACCACTCACTCCATCCCAATTTCAGAAAAGGGTAGGGAAGGGTTTTGAGACTCTATAGATACACATTCTCTCAAAAATCAGTCCAAATAACCTCAGCTATTATTCAGCATAAATACAGCAGCCTAAATGATCTACAGCAGTGGTTTATGCTGAATGGAATTATTTTGCACCAGGTGCTAAGAGCCCAGTAACCTCAGTGTCTTCCCATTTCTTAATATTTTTCTTCCCCTTCCCCAGCTTCCTGAAATTTAACTCATGCTGTCAGCTCCCCCATTTCTCCAGTAACTTAAAATCAACCACCAGTTCCAACCAGAGCTGAGTTCACTGAGTTCACACAAGGTCTGTGGAGCAGTCACAGCAGCAACAATTTAGGAGCCAAAATGTGATTAATCCCACCTGCCAGTACAGACACACCCAGTAACACATGTTTAAGTGTTTTTCCCAGTCAATTCAGATTTCATCGATATAAATTAACAACTCTATCATTTCCCTTTCATAGTGCAATACTAAACACATTCATGGAGGATTCTGCCTGCTTAAAGTGCTATTAAATAACTTGATTTTGCTGCAGCCTTTAGAAACTTCTTTGAAAACCCCCAAACAACTTCACCAGTGCTAACTTGAGTATCTGTGTCATCTGAAAATATTACCTCTCCATTTTTTAAAGATATTAAAAAACACAGGTGCCAAGACAGCTTCTTGAGAAACCCTACTTCTAACCTCTGGTGAAAAGTGACTGCCCTTGGTTTTCCCTCCTCACTGCAAGCAAATCCATTGCAGGGAATGGACATGGAAATGGTTCAGGTCCAGGGTCCTCTCTGCAAACAGCATCAGGTTTTCTTCTAGGGAAGTTACCAAGAAATTAGAAACACTTTTAAGGAAACTATGAAAGCCAAATGGAGAAGGGGAAAAAAAAAAAGAAAAAGAAAAAAAGAGAGGAGAGAAAAAAGAAGAAAGAAAAAAAAAGGAAAAAGAAAAAAAGAAAAAGAAAGAAAAAAAAAGGAAAGAAAAAAAGAAACGAAAAAAAGAAAAAAAAAAAAGGGTCATGTATAAGACAGCTGTATTTTCTAAAAATTCTGAAGAACTTAAAAATTGAGGTAGTTTTCCTTGACTCAGACAAACAGAGGAGGAAAATGAGTCTGCTCTGTACCAACAGCACAGGTCAAGCAGCACACAGCATCCTAATTCTGCCTGAAACAGCTCAATGAAGCCACAGCCAAGGAAATGTTTGGTTACCAGAGGAGAGACAAACCAACCAGACACACAAATTACTGTACCCCACCAGCAGTAGCAAGAATTGTATTTAAAGTCTTTATTAATAGAGCCAAGGAGAAGCCAGATCTGTTTCATAGCAACCTCCAAGGTTTTGCAGTTTGTTTCTGTTCTTTTTTTGGGACAGAAACAAAATGTCCCTGACATTTTTCAAGAATAAAACTGTAATGAGTTATGAGAGCTGGAGATCATCACCTTTTCCCTGTGACCAAGCAGGGTGAAGATACAAAACATTTTGTGCTCAAGAAAAATAACTTGGCATCTGCCAGCTCACTTCAGATCAAGAACTTGTCACTCTGTCTCTTCAATCCAGGCCTGTGCTTTAAAGTAAGTTACAAAGTTATCAAGCTAGGGGGTTCAGACCAACTCCTCTTCCTAAAGCTTTAAAGCAAGAAGCTTTTCTGGTGACATATTGCTTTAAGCAAGAATGCGTATTTTGGAAAAAACTTTATTTATCTGTAAGTATTCTACTCTTCTTGAGGTTAGGAAGGAAGCATCTAGCTGAAAGCCCCAGCTATCTCTACTAGGTTTGGGGGGGGGGGGGGGGGGGGGGGGAAGAGAATAAAAATCAATCAGTTTAGGAGCAAACAGTGCTGCAAATGAAGCTGGATGTCCCTCCTTCAGAAGGCAGCTTCACTCAAAGCCCTTGCAACTGTAGTAGACATGAACACCAAAAACCCCTGGGGCAGCCCCTCTTGACACAAAACTACTTGGACTGGCAGACACATCTTTCTTTCCTTTAACCAGCTCACAATCCACCTCACTACTCATCATCCAGACCACATTCCCTCAGTTCAACTGAGAGGATGCTGTGGGAGTTTTACTGAAATCTAAATAACATCCACTGCACTGCCATCATCTGCCCACCTGGCTACATCTTCCTACAGTGCTGTCATTGTTGGTTCAAACCCCTGGGTAAAATCATGCTGAATGTTCCTAATGACCCTCTTGTCCTTGATATGCCTGGAGACAGCACCAAGGATAAGTTGTTCCATCACCTTTCCAGGGATGGAGGTGAGGCTGACTGGTCCAGAGTTACCAAGCTCCCCCTTCTTACCCTTTTTGAAGACTGGAGTGACATTTGCCTTCCTCCAGTCCTCAGGCACCATTCCTGTTCCCCACAACTTACCCAAGATGATGAGGAGTGGTTTCTCTCTGATACTTCCAAACTGATGTGAATATTTTCAAAAACAGAAGAAAAATCAAAAAGTGTATGGAGAGGGACAGGCAAGAACCCTTCAGCTGACTGCAAAAACACTTTACTTGTAATGAACAGAAGTTTTTGAAAGTCAGGCTGAATAAACAGGAAAGCTGCAGCCCCCAGAAACAATAGCATCAGCCACGTTCCTTTTCTTTGTTTTACCACCAATTGTTTTCCTGGGCTTTTGGAAGGAAGTTTTATGTCCATGTGCTTAAGAAATCCTTGGAAAATGTGTATTAGCTTCCAGGTGCAGAGTATCACAGGCAGCTGGGACCCTTGAAACACTTACCCTGCAAGCCTTCAAGTGCCATAACCCATGAGCCATCAGCAAGAAAAATGGGGCTGTTCCAGAGATGAATTTAGAAAGGGGGATCCCAGCTAGCATGGGCCAGCACTTCTTTTGTCAGTAAGAATAAAAGTGAAGCTTGTTTGGGGAGTTTGGGCACTTTTTGTTCAAATGTGCAGCACAATCCTGGCAGCAGCCAAAATATGAGACCATGGGAAAGCCCCAAACAGGCAAAGCATAGAAGAAATTTCTTGCAGCACACTTGAGCGTCCAGTATCATATAACTCAGGTGTTAAGCCAGAAATGGTGGTTTCCCACCCACCATCCACATGTAGCCTTGACCTACCTTGACATTTCAGTACCATTTCCATCCTTTTTGCATACATGATGAAATCACATCAATACCTTTGTAAAGGTCCTGGGCTTGAGCTTCTCAGGTTGCTTGATTTGGGGCCAAATGCTGCTTCTGAGAGGCTGGAAGCACCAACCCACTGACCACCGGGGACAGTCCATAGACCTGGTGGGTCCCAAACTTCATTGTCTTGAGCACTGCCTCTCAGCACCATTGAATACTGGGGAAAAAAAACCACTGCAAACATAAGAGGAAGGTATGAAGAACAGCCTGGCTTTTCCTACTGCTTTTCCAAGAGAAAGCACATCATTTGACACTGGCAAAAGATCCAGACACAAGCAGCCAGGTGAAGATCACCTAGAAACCTGGGTCTGACTAGCTATAATCCCATAGGAAAAAAAAATTTCCTACAGTGTGGCCATTTTTTCTTTTTAAACCACAGAATAATTAGAGGCAAAAGGCTGCATAGAAGCACAAAAAAACCTTGGATCTCTTTCAGAGATTTTCATCACTTTCTACTTTTCAGGCTCCATAGAGTTGTGTCTCTATCACACACCAAAGGCACAGAACTGTGTGGAGATTCCCAAGCCAGTAAAAAGCTGGGAAGTGGATCTGAAATGCAGGGGTTTGGCACAAAACACTGAGAAGCCACAAAAAGAAAGGGAACCTGGCACACAGGGGGTAAGACAAACATGACAGTGAAAACCAAGAAGCTGCAGCAGCTTTCCTGCACTGTGATGTAACAAAGAAAAAATATTTTTAGTAAAGAGTTGTACCAAAATGGGACACTATTTCAGGATCTTTCACCACCAGCTTTGCAGCTGGGGCCTCTTCATTACAAAAGGCAACAATCCATCAGAAGTATCAAGCACACTACCTACTGAGTGGTAGCACACTAAAAACCTGGTTTATCCAAAAGTCTCTTCTTAGCTCAGGAAGGCAGGGTAAAGAGGACATCAGTCCAGGGTCAAGAGGACATCACAGAACAATCCTCTCCAAAACCTTAAAATACAAGATATGCTTCAGCTGCCAGCAAACCTGTCAACACCAAGACAATAGCCCTGCCTGGAGCACTTCTATTTTTCACATTTTTCCATCTGTGCAAAGAGCAGCTATTTAATAAATCCAAAGGAAGTATAACTAAGAGAGAGAGCTACACAACTTTTTTTCAGGGTCAGCCCACTTAACACAAACACAAGCTCTACCCTTAGGCAGCCCAAATGTGTTGCAGGTATTCCCTAATGACATTTTCCAGCCTCAGAGATGGGAGATGCCAAAAGCTGATGCCTGATCACCTGGAAGCACAACAGAGTTGAATTTGATGCACAATATGCTTGTGTGATGGAGTACGTACCATTTGGCATGGTTGCCATAGAGAAGAGGTGCTATAAAGGATGAAGTTGACCTTAAATAGTTCTTTATTCATTAGGTAGTTGTGATCCCTTTAATTTTCTTTAGGATGCCTTTAAATCAGAGCCCACACAAAGCACCTCCAAAATGCCTGGACTGCATACATGTGTCCATGCTATCTTTAGCAAACAAAGCTTTTTTACCCTGCTGGGAGGATTTGGCTTGAGTTCAGGCTGGAGGCACCATGCTCCAAAACAGTCACAAACTTGCTGTGCTAGAAAAAAAAAACAAAACCTATGTGTTTATCATAAAAAATAAAATACCCCAGTGACTTCACACTACTTTTGAAACCCAGCCCATTTTGGACAGCTTCCAAGCATTATTTATTATTGCCCAGGCAAGTTGTGGAAGTGTTCCCTTCCTAGAAGTGTTGAAGGCCAGGTTGGATGGGATTTGAGCAGCCTGGTGGAGTGGGATGCATCCCTATCAGTGGCAGGGGGTTTGGATCTAAGTAATTTTAAGATCCTTTCCAACCCAAACTTATCTGTGATTCTATGATGTGTGATTCTATAAGGAGTGATCTGAGGGAATAGCATCTCTCTCTGTGCTCTGCTTCCAGGCATCACTACCTCTACACCCTTGCAGGAGGGTAAAGCAGCAGTGACCTTGGTGCTCCTGCCCAAGCACCCCATATCTGAACACTCCACACCTCTTCCCAGCACCTCAGAGGCAGCCCCAGACCAGCAGATGGGATGGACTGGTCCAGCAAGTTGCCTGGGCAGGACCTGCTGGATACCCAGGCAAAAAACCCACACTGCTTGAGGGGTTTTCTTGCTCATCTTTACCTCTGTATGGGCAGACTCATACTAAAGGGAGTCCTCTGGAAGAAAAGCCCAAGTGTGCTGAACTCATTTTCCACTCCTGCAGGCACCCACAGATTAACCAAGTAGATGAAAGTTGCTTTACAAAAAAAATCTCTCCTTACAACCAGAGTACAGTTCATTTCCAGGACCAAAAAGCACTTCTTTTGTCACCAAAACCAGAAGGCATAACCATTTTTACATCAACATTCTACAAAGATTTACCCCCAGTTTATTGGTTGACTCTGTTTGCTGGAAGAGAAGCTCTACAGCTCTGGACAGATGGTAGATGACTTGCAAGAAAATCTCCTCCTAGGAGATGTGTATGCCAACTTTTCATCTCTTAGGAAGTTTTTGAACAAAAGAAATACTTTTTCTGCAACTTCAGCCCAGCCAAGCTGACATGTAAAGAACAGTAACTCTACAGGAGCTTTCCTAGTTATTAACCCAAACCACTGAGAGACTTCAGCTTCCTTTTCTTCTTTGGTGTATGTTTAATTCTCCTGAATAACAGTGGCACAAGAGTTCTTTATGGGCTCTGTCTCAGCCATCACTATGGGAACCCCAAGTCCACAAAGAGAAAAGCAAGTCCTTATGGTGTTATTAATTCTAAAATGAGTAACCCCGGGAGGCTCACTGCTTTAGGATGTGCAATTTTGACCTTCAACAATATTTATGAAAATTAGATTTAATTTGACACTCATTTTTTTAAATAATTCTTTGTGATGAAAAGCTTTAAAGGCTAACAAGTGAACTGCTTAGCAAGTGATTTTCCACTATTTCCACTATTCCCTCTGTTGCCCTTGAATCTGCTTCCAGGGTAGTTAAGCAGCTGCATAAATGTCAATTTGTCTACTTAGTTTAATGAGTTATTAATTAAAAAAAACCAAAACCAATTGATAGTTCTGTTTACACAAAGTCAGCTAAAACAAGCTAGGACAGCTGAATCTCCAAATAAAGGTGTTTTATATAAAAAGTAAAACTCTACAAGAATTCAGTGTTTTAACTTGCATAAATTAATGCCTACTCTATGCAAATCCTCCCCAGAAATGCTCCCTAATTTCTTGCTCAAGGTTTTTTTCAGGTTTCTTACTTCAACTAATGACCCTGCATCCATGTGCAGGGCACAAAAGTGAGAATTTCAGATTGCTCATTTCCTTCCCTTCACAAAAGTCTGAGCATTCAAAGCTCACTGGAGCTTCCCATCATCTAAAATCCTCACTTTATGAGTCTGCCTTATCAAAACAGTCCTCCTGAAAAAAAAAAGCAAACAAAAAAACAATAAAAAACCAACCAAGCAAAAAACCCAACAACCACACACCCTGTTTTTTCAAAAAAATGTGTTTTCAAAATTGGCTACAGATGTTTTCACTCTGTCTCCCATCCTGGGGCTGCACATCCTTGGTGCCTCCTTCCCACCAACCAGCACTTGGGTGTCCCTAGGCACATTCCAGCCTCACCAAGGCCAGGAAAAGGTTATCTTTCCATTAATCAAGCAAGCTGAGACAAGGACACGTGCTGGAGGGCTGAAAAAAGGCAGCATACCCTGAGAGGCTGTGAAGACAGTTACCTTCATTCCTTGCCTCCCAAACTGAGCAGCAGGACAGCTATTCTGCAAGGACACTTTGAAGATTCTAGCAGACAAAATGCCACAGCAACTGATGACAAAACACAGGACTGTCATCAGGAAAGCCTTGGCACTTGTGGAAGAGGAAAGAGGGGAAAGCAGCAGATGAGGAAGTTGTAAAAGGTATCAACAGAAAGTGTCTGAGCACTTCCCTGTTCCTTAGTCAAGCTCAGAATGGGAAGTATCCTACAGCTCATCTTTATGGCTTATATTTAATTTTAAAAAATCATAAACTGGTTTATGTTAGAAGGGACCTTTCAAGGTCATCCAGCCCATCCATGTGTCCCCAGTGATCAGGGACATCTCAAACCAGACCAGGATGCACCTTGAATGTTTCCAGGGATGGGGCATCTACCATCCCTCTGGGCAACTTGGGCTAATGTTTCACAACCCTCATTGTAAAAAATTTATTCCTTCTATGTAGTATGTACCTCCCCCTCCTTACAGGCCTGGTTAAAAAGTCTGTCCCCATCTTACAGGCTTCCTTCAAGTATTAAAAATACTTTTAATGATTTGGTGGGTTTACCTTGGTAGCACTCCTCAGTGGCATGTATCCTTAAGGCACAGTAGATGGAAGATGCTCCAGGCATGCCTTAATTATTTATTAATCCCTTTTTAATTGCTGATTCAGGATGACCAGTAATCTTTTCCAGCAGGATAAGAATCCTCCCTCCCAAAAGCTTTGAACATGCCTTTCTCAGGGATGCAAAGCAAGCACACAGAATTAGGAGTTACATGCTCATTTAACTACCATTGCTTGATTACACCTAAAAGCAAGTCTCTGCTACTGGAACCTCATCAACCATTAACCTCATCAATCATTAACTCTGATAAAAGTAGAATGATGTTTTATTCAATATACAAACCCATCATCACGTGTCCTGGAAGCTCTTGTCTTTCCCATCAAAAAGGTTGATAAGGCAAGAGAAATGAGTGGTCTTAGCATCTACCTCAAGAAGCAGGACAGTCAGAAAACCACCATGGATTTTTTTTGTTTTTTTGGTTTTTTTTAAAACACAGTGAAGCTGTCCTTATTTTAGATCTCTAGGACACCTTGTAGTACCACCTGTAACAACCATCACTTCTTCCTCAAGGAATATTATGTATTATATATATATATTGTATATATATATTATATAATATCAATATATATGGCCATACAACCTGTCAATTCCATGAGTAACTTCCACACCTTTCAGAGCCTCCATGCCTACCTTCCAAACAGAACCTTTTACAATCCATTACCTTGTCTGCTGAGCTGCCTGTGCTGGAATCTGGCTTGAAAAAGTAAAAGCTGTCAGAGTTCAACTTTATGTTTTAAGCTCTACTCACCTTGAGTGGCCAGCACAGGTATTTGAACACAGCAAATGTTTCTGCAGCCCACAGAGGGCTCCAGGGGCACAGCTCTGTAGGAATTTTGGACTATTACCAGCAAATTTCTGAAGTCTGGCCACAAGTGACTCTATGGGGGGTGATAAAGTTTTCTTGTGTTACACTAACTATGCACAGAAAGAAGAAATGTGAATAAAGCACTCCACACATCTGCATCTTCCATAGGTCCAAACAGCTACACCAACTCATTCTTTTGAGGTTTTTCCTCTGGCCAGTCTCTTGTGGTTTTCCCCCCAAAACTATGAGCAGGTAGGTAGGAAGCAGAGGGAATGCTGAGCACATGGGGATGACCAGGAAGCTGTGAGTATGAAGGAAAGACAAAAGCCATTGGTGTTTTCTACCATGCAGTTCATAAAAAAACACCCCACAGCCCTGGAGCTGCAAAACAGACTGAATGGATGGCATGGGAAAAGTGACTAATTTTTCAGACAAATTAACAAGGGGACATATTAGGAGGTTTTGCAAAAGAACCAAGATTCCAATCAACATCTGTAGACTCTTCTATGTAATATATGCTACTATATTACTATGTAATATATGTAAAATATGCTACTGACACCACCCAAGCAAAGATCAGTGTCAGCAGCCCAGACCTTGGCACTGCTCTGACTGCACATCCAGATCCTTGGTTAATGAACCATTAATTGGGTGGGAAAAAAAGGACAAAGAGACAAAAGCTGATGACTTCAAGTGTACCAGAAAACAAATCCAGTTCATTCCCTGACATAAACAGGACAGTTACAAGAGCTGTAAACTCTGATGATCATCCCAGCCCTCAGCTGTCCCAGGCAACTTTTGAACACCATGGGTAGGTGCTAGGAATTAGGAGTAAAACATGACTTTAAAAAAATCCAGGATTTTTATTGCTAGGTTTTTGCTTAACTTGAAGAGAACCAAAGCACAGAAAGTCAACAAACCTGACTTTGGGAATCTTCTCTTGTCCTTTCTTAGTGCTACCTGCATATTTTCAGAGCCACCAAGCTCCTTTTCCTACCAATTTCTAAACATATTGGTGGATAGCAAATTAAACAGCTATTAAGAGTGCCTCTTAGATAATTTTTCATGAAATTGTGTGCTTGTATTCAAATGAAGACTGGCAGCACTCTGCCAGGGAACAGAGAAAACCAGCCTGGGGTGCAAGGGGTGCCCCAAGTTCAGGATTTACAGCCCTTCACAGGTTAGAAAGATGCGTTTTCCTGTCACAACATACACAAAACCCCAGAAAATTGAAAGAAAACATACATTTAAAAATATGTATATAACTTCACGATCCTTGATACCCCTACAACCAACAAAAAGCAAAAAAAAAAACAAAACCAAAACCCAACAACAATCCACAAAACCCCCACAGCTGTACTAGATATTGTGTGAGCATCAGCTCACTGAGGTGGGAATAAGTCGCTTCCGATGCTTTATAGCTCAACCAACTTGGCAAACTTGAAAAAAACAACGTGCAAGATAAAAGCACTGTGCTTAGGACTGGCCTGGTGCCAACCCCGAATTCCACAAAGGTCCCTCAGCCCTGTAGGATCTGAGGGAACAAGAGTTTTGGGCAGCAAGACAAGGACACATGGAGTCAGCCACTGCCCACTTGAACACACACAAACTGGGAACCCACCAAGCAGGTTTTATGTCTGGTTTTTTTGGGGGTTGTTTTTCTAAGAGATTCCTCAGATGTATCTTTCCATTACAAAGGGTTAGGAGCAATGCAAGGGCCAAGTCTTCCCCAGTTCCACTTCAGCCCACTGGCAGGAACCAGTTCCACACCTAAAGCCATTTAAAGCACCCTCTGCTTCCCTGATCAGCACCTCAAGCCCCCAAGGATGAATTAGATCTGTTGTGAGGCTGGTGATCTCCTGTCAAACATGGGACCCACTACAAAGCCAAGTCAGATATCCAAATCTCACCCAACCCCAGAACAGAAACTAGAACATTACAGAAGGCTGACCCAAAAACCCCGACAAGTCCTGGGTCTTTGCAAGACCACAATATGCCACCTCTACCAACATCTTAAAAATCTTGTCCCCCGAGAAAAAAGAACAAATCCCCCCATCCAACTGTGCAAATAAGCCCTCAAGCCATCTACCTCCCACATAAAAGATGGTACCAGCTTACCTACCAGGGGAGAAAACAAACAAACAAACAAACAAAAAAACACCAACAAACCAACAAAAAACAGGTTTTGGATACTATTTCTAAAAGAGGAAAATTTGAAATTCTCCATTACTGAACGCAGCTGTGTTATGTCAGAACTGCAAGCATTATTACCACTGGAAATAGCTCTTTGATGACTATCACTCTGGAATATCTAAAACAAGTAGAAGCATGGAAACAAGAAGTGCTTTGCCACCCAGTTTCAAAATGGAACAGTGAAGATCACAGCATAGAGAAGGAGTTGGTAATGGGAGGGGGGTTCTGGTAAGTGATCACTCAAGTAGGGTGGGACTGGTACAAAAGAGATTAAAAACTAAGGTTTACTTATTTCTTTTAAATTTAAATAAAATTACCTTTCCATTTCTGTTCCTTTCTACAATTTATGAGTTCCCACTGTTTTCAAGCATCTACACCAGACAAAGCATCTGAGAAATCATTGTTCTACTCCAAAAATACCTAAATCAAACACTACTAGGAGTTTGCACCTCCAGCAAGGCAGTCTACAGGATGCAGCCTTTCAGCTCAGTATATCCAGTCCTGTTTGAAACCCATACATGTCTAATAGCAACAGCTCTAATTTCAGGGCCCAGATGCTTCATTAGGCTGTTCTGAAGCTCTGGAGAATCCTGGTTGAACAGCCAACATGATTATCCTGCCAGCAGCCCTCTAAAAACCCTGCATTACACTCAAGAGATGCTACAGATGAGGAGATCAATCCCAAGTGCAAACAGCTTGATGTTAAGTGGTTTTCCCCCTACAAAGTATTACAAAGAATTTTAAACACAGCTAGGGATGTCCCAGGTCCTTCATACAAGCAATCCAAATTTATCTCTCACTGAAAGCCTGAAAAACTTGGTTTGATATAGACAGGGCTATTGGGTGAAAAAAAACCCCAATATATTCCCGTTTGTGTAGCAGGCCAAACCCAGCAAGGTTTGTGTGATTTTTCAGTAATTTATCAGACTAATTTTATTTCTAATCAATACACAGTTGTAGCCACCAATAAGCAAGATCTCATGGTTGAGATTCCTAAATGCAGGCTCAAACAGTTCTTCTCAGGCAGGCACTTCTACAAGGGGCTGCAGCCCCAGGCTGAGGTTCCCAAGATGGTTGTGATGGTGACATAAAACCACCTCAGTTTAACACACCAGACCTCACAATCCACCTAATCCACAGGTAGGAAACAGGCAGACAGCAGGCTTGGATGGAATCCCTCTGCACGGTACCACCAGTGGTGCCAAATGATGAGTTAGGGCACCAAGGACAACAGGAGGAGGTCAGAGACAGTGGTTGTACAATTAAGAACATAGCTCACGGGCCTGTTTTTTAAGAATTATGGAGATCCAAATTTCCCATCCCATCCATCTGTGTTGTAAATTATTTTCTGTGTTGTCTGCAGAGCAATCCCATTTTGCATTTCTGTGGGAAGCAGCCTGGGATTTTACTTGCAGAGAGGCCAAAAGAGCTCCCACCCCAAGCCCCAGGCTAGAAGAGAAATGCTACCTAATGCTTCTAGATAAGCCAGAAATTTTTCAGCAAGACAAGAGTTCTGAGCAGCAAAACCAAGGTTTAAACCTAAAAAAGCAACTACAAAACTGTGTCAAAACCAGGGATTAAATGCTTCCAGCAGCTCAGGGCAAGAACCACAACTAGCAGCTGGTTTTGCAGCAGAACTCTCTCCCAGCTCTCTCCACCTCCCCCCAAAAATAAGTGCTCTGTCATGGATAGTATTCCCAAAGGCATCACCAGCAACTCAAAAATGCAGTACTGCAAAAAACCTGGGAATTTCAAAGGTATGCAGGAAGTTGATAAGGAGCTTGAAAGCAACTTTATATAACTGCACTGAACAACTGCTGCCCATTAAAAGCCCTGATCTTTTAACTACTCATGTTGGAACCTGCAAAATGTAAATCAAGCCTTTGCATGACCAACTAAAATAGAGTTTCCCCCAGGGCTCCTCAAATGCCAGGACACAGCAGCAAGCAGCCGGCCCTTCCCAAAACATCTGCCAGGGCTTCCCAACAAACCAGCCTGATGCTGCAAACACTCTCTCCCAAGCACCTTGATTGCCCCTTCTCAGCATTTTTTAATTCCAAACTCCACGTGCATCCATCCTGCTTGTGGTTCCCTAAGAAGGGAAGGAATCACAGCCTCTTAAAAGTTTTTATAGGATAGCCAGCATACTCACAGCAGCACTCTGATATGCTAAATAAATCAAGTGATGAAGGATGTAGTTTATGCCACTGGGATGTAATTTGAGGCACATTTTTAGCCCTCCTTTAAAAAAAAAAATTAAAAAGCTGTTCTTTTGTACTAAAGGAAAAAAAAAAATCTCACATCTGCTACAAACAACTGGCAAATCAAGCCAGAGCTGAACTTAAAAACTGGCATCTTGCCTGGGTTTCCTTATAAATGCCTTCAAATGGCAGTCATACCCCAAACAACACTTTAGAGACCACGTCCAACCAAGCACCACCCTCAAAGCCAAATAAAGGACTGAGTCATGAAAAAGGGGAGGTGAGGGAGATAGGCTTCTAACAACCAGCAACTTTCACAATTTTTTTCTTCATTTAATACACAGAAGATACTAACCAGCTTAGCAACATGAGTTTCCAGGCTGGTCTACAGTCAAGTATCACAGAAATCCACCAAGTTGAAAGGGACCCATTAGGATCATCAAGTCCAACTCCTGTCCCTGTGCAGGGCACCCCAAGAACCACACCATGTGTCTGAGAGCATCATCTGTGCTGAGGTCCAGGCTGACCATGTTTCAGGTGCCAGACACTTCTCTTTGTTAAACTTCATACAATTGGCAATTGCCCAGCACTTTAATCTGCCCAGATCCCCCTGCAGGGCCTCTCTGCCCTTGGGAGTGTCAACCACTCCCCCTAATTTGGTGACATCTGCAAACTTAATTAGTAATCCTTCGAGTCCTGCATCTAAGGAATTTCTAAATATATTAAAAAGAACTGGTCCTAAAATGGATCCCTGTGGAACCCCATTTGTGACCAGTTGCCAGTGTGACCCCATTTCTATGACCCTTTGAGCTCGACCCATCAGCCAGTTGGTCACACATTGCATTATGTGCTTGTCCAGCTGGATGCTGGACATTTTATTTAGAAGGATATTGTGAGACAGTATCAAAGCCTTTCTGAAATCCAGAAAGATGACATCAACTGGCTTCCTTTGGTCAATTAGGTGGGTTACCTTGTTATGCAAAGAAAGAGAGTTCAGCAGGACCTTACCCTAATGAACCCATGTTGTCTGGGACATGCAAAGAGGGTGTGGGTTTTAAGGTGTTTTTCAAGAGCTCCCAGAATAATCTTCTCCATAATCTTACCAGGCACTGAGGTGAGAGTAACCCTGCTGCCCTTCTTGAAGGCTGGGACATTTGCCAACTTCCAGTCAAGTGGTACCTCTCCAGATGCCCAAGAGCATTGAAAAATCATCGAGAGAGATTTCACTATGAACTCTGCCAGCTCTTTAAGTATCCTTGGATGAATCCCATCCTTGGATGAATCCCACCAGGCCCCATTGACTTATAAAGATCCAGCTGGGGCAGCAAATCCCACACAAGTTCAGAGCTAAGTATGAAATTATCACTTGCACAGTCATGGTTCACCAGCCCAGGAATCTGGTGGTGCTCAAGCCTATGATCAGTGTTGAAGACAGACAATAAGAAAGCATAAATATCTCTGCTTTGTCTATATCTCTATTTATGAGGTGTCCATGATCATCAAGTAATGGACCAATATTGTTTCTGGCCTGCCTTTTGCCATTAACATATTTTTAAAAGCCTTTTTAATTATCCTTCACAGTGCAGGCCAGCTTCAACTTTAGCTGGGCTTTAGCTGCCTGGATTTATGCCCTCCCTATAGTCCTCCCATGGTGTTTCTCCTTCCTTCCACTGGTCATACACCTTCCTATTGTACCTTAGTTCTAGTAGAAAAGCTCTGCTCACCCAGGGTGACCTTCTACCTTGCCTACTTGACTTCCAGCATTTTGGAACTGCCTGGTCCTGTGCTTTTAGGAGGTGGTGATTCAAAGTGACCAGCATTGCTGTATTCCAGCACCCTGAAAAGCTTTTTCCCAGGAGACCTTACCAAGCAGTTCCTCAAGCAACCTGAAGTCTGCTTTCCTCATGTTCACAGTCAGTTCTCCTCCTATTACCACCTATATTAAACTTGATTGCTTCATGGTCACTGTGGCCAAGGCAGCCTCCAGTTGCCACTTCACCCACCAGGGCCTCTCTGTCCATCCACAAGTGACAAATCAAGGAAGGCACCTTTCCTGGTTGGTTCATTCAACACCTGTACCATAAAGTTATCAATTAGGTGGTTTAGGAATCTTCTGTACCTGCTTGTTTCAGCCACATGGTGCTCCCAGTTGATATCAGGTAAACTGAAGTCCCCTATGGGGACAACTGCAGATGACCTGGAGGCATCCTGTAATTCCTTAAGGAGTCTCTCTTCAGTTTCCTCATCGTGACTGGGTGGCCTACAGCAGACTCCCAGGATGACATTTGTTTTAAATGTTTGCCCCTTGATCCTCACCCAGAGGCTCTCAACTGTGCCACTGCCAACTGCAAGCTCCACGCATTCCAGCCCTTCCACTACACACAATGCTACTCCCCAACCCCTCCTGCCTTCTCTATCCCTCTTGAAAAGCCTGTAACCACCCATCATGGCACAGCAGTCACAGGACTTGTCACAGGACTTATCCCAGGACTTATCCCACCAGGTTTCACTAATGTCAATAGTGTCATATCTCTGGGATGGGGCCAAGGCTTCTGGCTCCTCCTGTTTGTTCCTCATACTGAGTGTGCTCATGTAGGAGCACTTGAGATGCAGTTCATTGTGGAGCAGATTTAAGAGTCTCACTCTTTTTTTTTTTTTTGAGTAGAATTCAAGACAGGAACACTCAATTCTAACTGTGATCCATGCCCACAAACATGCCTTTTAATGAAGGTTAAGCAGCAATTGCTTTTTTCTTTTTAAAAGACAGATCAGCAGATGCCTTCCAGTACCCAGTGCCAGCTCCTCTCCCTAGGCAACGAGAGGAGAGGTGGGAATTGATCTTTCCTGTCTACCAAATTGTCCCAGACAAGTCCCAAAGTCTTACTCTTCAAGGACATCTCCTGGGCACCTCGATGCAGAGGACAGGGAAAGCCAGACCAGACTGCTCACAGGCTGGTTGATAAAAGTGTTGTTCCTCTCAGTGGAGAAAGGGCCACTCCACAGCCACCAGCATGCTGAGGATGCTGCCTCTTTGTCCCAGGAACAAAACCCTGGGATGACAGTAGCTGCAATCGAGCAAAACCAGGCAGAGTAAAAGTGGTGGTGAAAAAGAAGAGGTGTCTCTAGCAGGGGTGGCTGGGAAGGGGAACACACATACAAAAGTGGATTAAAAAAAAGGAGCAGAAACAACTAAAAGCACATGGAGATAAGGGCTCCTGAAAGAAGCAAAAATCTGCTATGAAAAAGTAGACATCACCTGAAAAAATACAAAGCCTTTGCCCAGCAACACTGCCCAGCACCAAAAATATTCCATGCATCTCCATGCTATTTCTTTTCCCTTTCTTCCAGCGTTGAAAGGAGACTCTGTAGCACATGGCTTTGTTTTGGTGCATTAGGGGGCTAAATCACAAAGCTGTGGTAAAATACATGCACACAAAGCACTAGGGAGATGCCAGAACTATCCAACTGCTCCCATCAGAAGCCAACAGTGCAGACAGTAAAAACAACATGACACTGGCTTCAAAAAAAAGCAGACAACTCAATATGTACTGTAACGCCTCAGCTTCCATCTTCTATTTAAAAACTGGCACCGCAGTCCTTAAGTCCCTTTGTTCCTGGACTATATCAGAACAAAGTGGGAAGGCAATATTGGGAAAACCAGACTGAATTAGACATAATTCAACCTGAGGAACTGGAAAACGAGGGAAAAAAAGGTATACTTTTAAGAAAAGTGGGAAAAGTGACATAGCAGTGCTCCTCCTGCCTCTTGCCCACTAACCTCATCACCCAGACACCACCCTGGGAATAGGTTCTACTCCTTTATCCTGACATAACAGCTGCAAACTCCTGTCTCAAAGCTTCTCGGGGGAGGCGTCTTACTTAGGGAGTCTTAATATCTTCATGTAAAGAGAAACAGTTTTTATAACTCGAGATGTTCCTTGTGCAAGAATTCGTAATTACCCCAAGTGTCCTGTCCCCACAAAGCACCATAACTTCTGGGAACAGAACTCCTTTCCAAATACTCAAAGGATCTGAGCCTTTACCTTGGTAATAGTGATCTCTGCTGTGTTTTTTATCAAGCCCTTCAATAGCATCTCATCTCAAAACTAAAGATTTTATACATTTTTTTTAAACTGTTAAAAAAAAATAAATAAAGAAGGGTCAAAGAAACCCCTACAGTCCACTCCCACACAATGGCAACAGACCCACAGTTTTTATTGACCTTTGGCAGGCTCTTCCAAAACATTACCCTGATCTACATGGACTGAACATCTCTGGATGTTAATCAAGACATTCTAAACTGCCAAAAACTCAATGCAGGGTGGCATTTGCATGCTTGAAGGCCAAAGCTGGCACTGCTGGTCCTGAATGGGTGCAAAGCAACAGTAACCATTCATGATACCACTGCTTTTAGAAATAAAGACAACTGCAGCATCAAACAAGGACACAGCCTAATCCTTGGAGATCAAACAGAACTAGATGCATAATAGGGCTCTGCATCCCAGAATGTGTTCAGTCCTGCTGAATAAACAAATACTTTTCAAGCCTTTTGCCTCTTTCTCTTGAGATGTCAATAATTTGTCCTGAAGACCACGGTGCATTGTGGGGAGCAGCCCTGGGGGCACACAGAATCCAAACACAGCACCCCACAGTTCATAAAAAGATGGCTTGAAGTCTTCACAAAAGTACAAAATAGCGGAGGAGTTTGGGGCACTTTTTTTTTTTTTTTTTTTTTTTTTTTTTGTGGTACTCCCCAGTTCTTCAAGATGCAAAGGCATACAGGAATATTTACTGCTTGCATAGCATGCATGCAGACAGCTTTGCTGTTAGTCATCTTAAAACCAATTCAACTAATTCCTGCCACCACCACCACACCACAAACAAGCTTTCAATTCTTAAAAGACACTACAAACAACCCATCCAAAGACTTGAGCTGGGAAAACAAACAAACAAACAAAACAGACACTCAAATATCAGAAACTCAGCCAGACAGCTTCTTCTTTGGAAGTTGTACTCCAGTCTAAAAATATGCCACAGCAAATTCATTTGCAAACAAACCTGAAACCCAAGAATCATGCTGCAATGCTACAAATATATGGTTGTTTTAATCAAAGAAGCATTTGCATTTCTTCACAGCCCAGGATATGGCACAAACTGTGCCAAAATGTCAGAAAAACATTATTTTTCAAAGAACAGCCATATACATACAGGTGCACAGACTCCAGAGAAGCAGTAATACAGATGTGCCTACAAACTAGATTTTACCTCAATGGCAAAGAATTATGTTCTTTTTTTTTATTAAAGAAGTGGAGATCAAATCCTAGTTTACTGTTTTTTCAATGTGCCCTGAATAAAACCCAGCAATGTAAAACACAAAAAAACAAAACCAAACAAAAAAGTGCACTTACCTGACATTAATTTCAAAGCCCCTAACACAAAGAAACACTTTAAGGCAGTTCAGACACTACAGGAGCAGATAGATGTGGTCAGCAGGTGACCCCTGGTACAGGACTCAGTGCCATAATCTCCGTCTCATGAACACGGGTGGGAGATTCCACAAAACCTGTTCTCAGGTTGTCAAAATCTAAGATCCAGCTCCCTGAGGTCTATTGCAACTCTTTTTTCCCTCCTCCAAACTACACCAAGTGCGAGAGGCATTATTGCTGCTAAAACTTAAGATTCAGCAGTTGCTCTAGAACAGAAACCATGAATGGTTACGCTGAGGATATTTTTGTTTATACTTTATTTAATGACACGAGGATATAAGCTGTGGTTTTAACTTTCTGTTGGCTGGGTTGTCTCCCAAACCAATTATACTTTCTCCCTGTCAAGACAGCTTAAATATACTGAATGAACAAAGGAAAGGAAAGCTTGTCCACAAACCAATGTGAGAGCTAAAATACTTTATCCCACAGGAACCTCCCGGAATGCCAATTAATCAGAAAATTCTCCTTTTCCTTTCCAGGCTCCATGTCAAGCATGCTGCTGTAATGCTAACTGCTCTCTGACAAACCAAACCCACACAATATTTAGGAAAGGACAAGACACCCCTGGTATAAGAGGATACAAAGCAGATGTGGCCTTTTACACACATGTTATCGTAGAATCATTAAGATTGGAAAAGACCTCTAAGATCACCAAGCCCGACCATTAACCCAGCATTACCAAGGCCACCACTAAACCAGGTCCCTCAGTACCACATCAACACGGCTTTTACATCCCTCCAGGGCGGATTTACTCCACAACTCCCACGGGCAGACTGTGCCAGAGCCTGACAACCCTCTGGGTGAAGAATTTGCTCCCAATACCCAATCTCAACCTCCCCTGGCACAACTGGAGGCCCTTTCCTCTTCTTCTACCACTTGTTACCTTGGAGAAGATACCGACTTCCCCTCACCACCTTCCTTTAAGGGACTTGTGGAGAGAGAAAGGGAGACTTTCTCGTTTACCATCCTTGAAGGAAACACCAGCAGTCAAGGGGCGAAGCGCCTGCGCCCGCTTCTGCAAGCACCGGATTCTCGCCTAACACGACGCCGGCTCGAAACTGCAACCTCGCAACTCGGAGACAAAGCAAACCCAAACGGGATCCCATGTTTCTGCCCTTCACTAAACCCGTGAAGAACCTCCTTTAATTAAACCTCACCCCACCGAGCCGAGCGGTTCCTCAGCCCCACCCCGCTCCGTTCCCGCCGCTGCCCCCGATGGCGCCGAAGGGGCCCTTTTCCTTACCGAGGTGGAGGGTGAGATTGACGGCGGTGGGGTGCTGCACGCCGGCCAGCATCGTTCGGCTCTGCCACCAGGTGGCATCCAGGGGGCTGTTGTAATCGGTGAGGAAGGCGGCGTCGTGCCGCAGGTGGGGCTGGGCGGCATCGCAGAGGTGGCAGGACTGGGTGACGCCGGTGACGCCGGTCTGCACGCAGTATTCCTCGGCCGGCGTCCCGCAGGTGTGGGTGGCCAGCACGGTGGCGTTGAAAGCGGCGTTGACGAACTCGGGCATGCAGCGCTGGGGTCGGCCGCTCCTCTCCTCCGTGCATTCATCCATGGCGCCGCGGCACAGCCCGGGAAGCCACAGCCACAAAACCGCCAAGCACAGCGCCCGCCGCTCGCCGCCACCCTTCATGGCGCTCGGCCGGCGGCGCGGAGCCGGCAAGAAGGGGGTGGCTGAGCTCGCTGCCTGCCTGCCTGCCGCCGCTCCGCGCCTGCCCACGGGATGGGCTACGATGGGACAGGCTACGGCTCGCTAAGGCGGGGCTGCGGGAGCGGGGCAGGTCGGGAGCGGAGTCCCGGTGACCCAGAGGGGCCGGGAGCCACCTCCTCCTTCTACCGGAATGCGCGGGCTTAAAGGGGCGATGGCGGCGGTGGGGCCTTCTTCCCAGAGGACCTGCCCGCTTCTCAGCGCTGCTACGGGGGAGAACGGAGGAGGGACAGCACATCCCGTGACAGGGATGGCCGGAGATGGGGGGTGGTGGGCGGCCCCTCCGTGATTGCCCAGGGTGGGGGTGATGCCCCCCCCCCCACACCCTGGTACAGCGCTCTCTGCATCGCCTGTGGTAGACGGGAATGTCCCCTTCGTGGCCCTGTGCCCGGTCACGCCTCAGCCCTGTTAGAACACTACAGAAGTCCCGTTTCTTTCCTTTAAAGGGTTTTCATTGCAAAAAAAAAAAAAAAAAAAAAAAAAACGGAAATGTGAGGAAACGGATTGCTTTTGCCAGCCGTAGCGCTCCGAACTTGGTGGGTCTTGTGCTGTAAAGGGCGCAGGCCTGAAAAGTGTGGCTGAGGGGATACATCCATGTTGCCATCTCAGCTGCTTTAATTTTTAATTAATTTAAGGGACATTTTCATATCTAAATCCAGGTCTCTGCGCTGCTTACAGACATCAGCTCTCAGATGTAGCCGAAGACCGGGTTATGATTTTTATCGACATAAAATCTCCCGGTGTCTTTTCAGGTTGAGGAACTGTAAAGATGAATTGTGTAAAATCTAGGAACCGTGTCAAGCGAAAACTGCTTTTATAGGAGGAAGGGCCTTTGGAAGACTGCTCAGGAAACAGGAAACTACTCAGTGAGATAGAAACTGATGCCAGAGTCGAGGAAAAGTCTTTGTTAACTCAGTTATATGCTGAAAAAGCCTGAAAGCAGCTTGCAGCCAAAAGATCAGGAAAAAATACAGCCTGTTCTGGGAAAAATATTCTTGTTTTGAAGTAAACATATCCATTATATAGAAATCAACCCTTTGTACATTAAGAGCATGTATGAGACTGTTCACAAAGTCCACATGGAACATGCTCATAAGTGAGTCTGGAAATCATCCTGCTGCTGAGAGATGCTTTTATTTTATATTTTGTGCTACATGTTGGTGCAGTGATTCCTTCTTCTGCCTCCCCAGCAGAGTATATGATCTTGCTGTGATAAGATGGCCCCCATGGCAATTTTTTCCAGTGGAAATTTTTATTTTTGTCACTCCCTTTTCCTCGGTTTCTGAGAACAAAGCAGACTTGTGTGAAAGCGATGCTGAGCTGCTGCCATTGAGGCAGAAACTCTGGAAATGTCATGTTGATGGAACTTATCAGATATTCATAGTTGAGAGTGGCCAAGAAGGGCAGGAAACAAGGAAAGAGGGAGCAGGAAGCCACATGAAGCAGATCCATGTGAGATCTGGAAGAAATAGAAGTGAGAAAGGAGCATGGATCATCTGTCCACATGGGGGAGGTTTCCCTGGATAATGGGCAAAATTCAGCTTCATGAAAAATTCTTGGGTTTAGACACTCAGTTTTAGTACCTAAACACAATAATTCAAGTGTTTAATTTTCAGTCTTCTACTGATCTGATAAAATGTCATTTGTCCCAGTCTGACTGCTTTGGGCAACATAAAAACTTTCCAGTAGTTTCCTATCCTGCCCTTCATCACACAAGGGTTTTCCATGGGCCCCACTCCTTTTCTCAGTGCACACAACCAAAACAGCAATAACTGCAGCAGATTTCCATTCTCCAGCCACCAAATGACCAAAATCCCTTACAGAGCAAGTCAGGAGGCTCACAAAACAAATCAACATTGAGAAAGTCTGTGTGATAAAAGTCAGATGCTTTTAGAGGTGGATGTGAAAAGAAATAAACACAGAAATAAACCTCTGAACACCTAAAGCCAAGCTTTATGTGCATTTTTTTTTCTATCTTGGTTGAAAACTCTATTGTACTAAGTTGGATTAAACGTTTTGACTCAGTCCCAGATAGGATAATCCCTGTGATTCCACTGAAGCATATCAGTGATTGCAGATTTAATGGACTGATCTATCACATCTTCCTAGTGCCCAAAGTGATCACTGGGCCTGTGTGCTGTGCAAGGTGGGATTTCAGTTCTGGTTTTTACCAGCTGGGTGCTGCTTCTGTCTCAGGGTCAACACCAATGATGGCAAAGCTTGGTATCTCCAGGCAATGAGCTAGAGATGTGTCTAAAACTGAAGAGAAAAGCTGTAGCAGAGTTAAAGCATCTCACAGGACATTTTAAAAGGGATGGCAGCCACTAGCCAGGAAAGCAAAAAGTGTTTAATTTGACTTCCTTTGTTGCTCTTTGCAGATTATTCTAAATAATCCTATACAGAAATAATGCTAGATGAATTAAAAAGCATTTCTGAACCTGTTCATGAGAGGTAATGTGCTTCTTACAAGTTCTGGGATGGTGCAAGTAGGACTTAATCCTGATCCAGAAGGCAAACTGTTGGAACCACATTCATTGGGACCAACTGGTTTTCTCTTTCCTTCTGTGTCCATAATTTTTGGAGTAATATGAGAATTTATGCTCCTAGTTTCAAGCATGCAAAATGCTATATAAACACTCACAGATTATCAAAGCGAAGACAAAAAATAAGATTGTTAGGGAAGGAAATGACATTTTAAACTCATCTGTGGATACCATAAACAATGGAAAAATGTCCAAAAAGCCTTATAAATAGAATGTTTCCTGCTAAATGCCCTTTTTTTTTTTTTTTTTTTTTTTTTTTTGAATCTTCTGAAGTGCCAGTAGCAAGGTACCTAAGGAGGAGGTTCTGAAAATACATTAAAATAAGAACTCAGTAAGCAAGAGAAAACATAATTTTCATAGCTGTAACCTGCATTTGCTTCCTTGGAACCTGAGCATCCTAGCCACAGTTTTCTCCCTGCCACTCAGTTCATGGAAATACCAGAAAGACAAGAAGTGTTCAGAAAAATGCAGTGATGAAAAGGGATGGGAAATCCTAACACCTGTATTCCTTTCCTTGTCAGATTTGAAAGAATTACAAATCTGCAGTTTCTTTAACTCCATTTTGGAGCTCAGGAAAATTACCAGTATCAGAGAATTTAATGACATCAAAAGTATTTACCTGAGTAGATCAACTGCAAGATTTCTGACAATTCATTTTTTATGTTAATTTACCTCCAGCTATAAGCAACTTATTTTAAAATCATCTGGAGAAGATAAAATTAAGATTTTAATTTGAATTTACATTAGAGATGCATATACCAGAACGTGCTTCTCGAAAGTTATTTCATCTATGATTTTACATCACAGAATGATTTTAGAATAGCACCTCGTGATTTTTTTTTTTTAACTAGAATGGAGCTTTTCTTTTTTTTCACTTTTTGGTTTGTGTCACTCTCAAAACACATTTCACACCTCCCCATCAGCCATTGGCTTGTGCCAACTGAGTTTTTGCCACCCTAACTATTTAACTTAAAAGGTTAAGAAAACAAAAAGGCTCCAGAACATAAACATCCTATTGTAGTAATGCATACCTAGCATACCATTTTCATAAAAGTTTCAGTGCAGCTGCCAAAGCTCTAAAGCAGGAGCTGAAATTTTATACAGGTTTGGTCACTCCTACATTTTCCTATCCTTAATACTACGAAGCATCCCTGGATATGTTTGCTAATAGGGAAGGCTGACTTACTGATTTATCAGACCTCACTGAATACCATTTTAATAAATTTTTTAAGGGCTCTACAAACCCATATCCAGCTTCTATTTCATCTTGCTGAACCACCCAGGTTTCTCCTTAGAGTGAATCTAGCTACCTGGAGGGTGATTTGGATCTAATGAGTTGTTTCAGATGAGTCTCCCTCCAGAATAGTCCCTTCCAATTCATTTTATGCAAACAGAAACAGAATTCCCCACACAGGACTTGAAAGCATGGAAGCTTCCAGACACACACTAAGAGTTCTTTTCAGTTTTCCCTAATTTGGGAAAATATTTAAAGTAGTTTTCCCTTACTTCCCCCCCACCTTGTGTTTCTGCCTTCCAGTCATTCCATGCCCTGCCTGGATCTGTAAAGCAGACACACTGCAGATTATCTTCTGTTTGTTAACCTGTAGAAGTCAGGCTTGAAATCTTTTTTTTGTTTTCACCTCATCTCCAGCTCAACTGTGGACAAGTCCAGCTGCCCACAGCTTTCACAAATCCCATCTCTCAGGAGAAGAGGCAATAACACTTCACTCTCTGGAAGCCACGTGGCCAGGTGTGGGCTTAGCAACATCTGGTTTCCCAAACAGAGAAAAAGAAGGAACAATGCTGCACAAACAGATTCCACATCACTTGGTTGGTCCCCTGAAGTGTACACTGGACACAGAATCCTTCTCATTCTGAGCCCAAGTCCTCGTGGTCAGGTCTCCTTCCAGGTCACAATGGGGACAGCACATGTTCTCCCAGCGTGTTATCCTTGCGCCCTGCTAATTAATACAGATTCCAGAGCACAAACAGGAGTTAGCTCAATGGAGCAATTGTTTATCCCACTAGGAATTACATGAGATAATTTTGCAGGCTTCTCTTGGATTCCTGCTTCAGGAGAGCTGAAAAGTGAAGAGGTGAGGTGTAAAGCAAGAGGTGCTTGCACTTGGCTCTCCATGGGGATGCTGAAAGAACATTGGTGAAAACTTTTCATGCCATTGTTAGGTCATCAACATGCTATTAATATTTTTAATTTATATATTTTGGGCATTTAGGGACTCATCAATGGGAGTTCTCTGTAAATTGATTTGTGTGATCAACAGCAACAGACAAATTCAATGTTCTTTGGTAGACAGGACAAATACAGGTTCATCTTGAGACAAAACAATTTTAGTAGGGTTGTAATAGAAAAAAAACCCAACACTTGAGGAAATGTACTGATAACAGATGACTGCTCAGCTGAGTATCTTAAGTGGTGAAAACTCAGTATGTTTTGTGGAATATAAGAACTTAGAAAAGAGAAAAGAGGTGAGCTGACAGATGGGCTGTGTTGAAAATGGTGCCATGCTTTCTGCCCTTGTCTTGTCTGGAACTGGGCAGAAAGATTTTGACACTGTGAAAATACTGCATGTAAGAATCAGGCACATTTTAGAAGTGAATTTTCCATTAGCATTTACAGAGAAAACACAAATGTTTTTTAGACACATCTTTCTAGTCACCATGTGTTCAAATCTTTTTGTTGACTTATTTATTTACAGTGACTTATTTAAGCCCCCCTCAGAGATAGCTTTTCACATGGCTATGCACCTGTTTTTCCTAAACTTACTTTCCTAACAAAGATCATTTACTTGGAACAAAGCAAAGCAGACCTGAATCCATATTTTATTTTTCAGAAACTCCTCCTCCATTGGTCTCTTGGAGTCTCCACTCAGAATTTGAAGGTGACGCAGTCTGAAAATGAAGGCTCCTTTGAAGCTGAAAGCAATTAAAAATAAGTAATATAGTCTGGGAAAGCTAAATAAGCTATTTGTATCATTTAGGCAGCTTTGAAAATAGAAGTCATGGGCAATGAGGAAAGGAGACATCCTTTAAAATGTAAATTCAGAAACCAGCATTGTTGGCAGCATAAATACTCTTCTATTGTTGGCTTGCAGCTGTTGGTTACTATAGCTACCTGATGTAGCCATTATTTTAATGTATGTAGAACATACACTCAAAAATATTCTGCCTGGAAAGAATTAAGATAAAATACTCTTCTGACAAATACTGATTTTTAATTTAATATTAAAACCCATTTATTTAAGTAGGGTTTTGAGTTGAATTCCACAATCTTATAGCTATATCTGTCTCTCTAGTTCTGTGTGTAGATGATGATGCAAATGTGAGGTACTGACATACGTAGCCTTTTGACTAAATTTGATTCCTTGCCAACCACCTTAGAGTTTCTTTTGTCAATTCAAACTCTATCTTTAGCAGAAGGATTTTCCTCTCAGTTTGAAACTATTCCAAGAGAACTGAGAATGTCCTTGAGATTTCTGTGATGTTGCTGGAAGCCTGAGGAGAGGGACAGGGTGATTCTGGATTTGAATTGTAGGAAGCTGTGGGGCATTCAGGGTTTTTTGCACTATTTTGCCATTCACAGATGGTAAAATTTTAACTGAGAAGCTGTATCCTGAGCAAAGATACTTTAAAGCTCACTCTGCAATAGTAATACTGTAAGAGGAATCACACAGAAAACGTGAATCTAAAATGCAGTAAGACTGAAAATGCATGTTGAGTAAATCTCTGTTACATTGCTAGGAAGCTTTTCTGGCTGACCTGACCTTGGTAGAAATATTTTAGAGCTTCCAGTTGCCCCATCCTTAGCTCTACAGAAGTCTCTGGTACTTGGTCTCCTCGCTCCAGCTCTGTGTCCTTCTCCCACCATATTATTGTTCCTTCAAGAGGCATCACTCCTTCTTGCTTCCCTGTTCTCAGTGCCCAGCATTTTTAAGGCTACAGCAATTCATCTCAAGTGCAGACATGGCATGTTAAAACCTCTTTTTTTTTGTCAAAAACGCCTGGTAAGAAACAGTGGTGGGGATACTAATGAGTCTTGTGATTGAGAATCACTCAGGAAGATAACAGATGCAAAACTGTCTCTGTTCCCAATGATAAATCATCATCTTTTGAACAGGAGGAACTAAAGCAGGAGGGATTTCAGACTCTGAGAGAGGCGGAACGCAAAGGGAGGGATCTATTCCCTCCCATTTCCTCCCATAGTCTATAAAGACCGGGAAAGGCAGCAGCTCCTCCCTTTCTTTTCTTTCCCGTTGCTGCTGGCTGCGTTCCTGTCCTTTCCCATGTGCCCGCCAGAGCCCGTTCCTAACGGGTTATATATATATATATATTTGTACCTACTTGTATTCTTTAGTACTTTATCCTTTATGTTATTTCCTTTCCCTTTTGTCAGGGAGAATTTTTTTCTTTCCTCCTAGAAATTATTTAATTTACAACCAGAAATACCAGAAATACAACCAGAAATATTTTCTATTTTAGAGGTAGGACAGAAGAATATTGGGCAAAATGTTCTTTCTGCTATCTGTCACAGTATAATTTTGTTTTTTACCATAATGTGCTCTTTTATTAGATCTACCATACTGTGTTTTAACCCTTACTTTTATATCCCTGGTCTTTGGTTGCCTGGAGACATTTGACCTCTAATCAGCATCTGGATTTTTTCTCCCACTTCTGTTCCTTCAATTGGTCTTCATTTGGATTAGAAGAAATCCTAACAAAATCTACCCTTCCTGCCACTCCAGATGTTCACATCATCCCAGTAAAGCTCCTGCTTCAGACACTGCCAGATTTCTGAGTCATGCAAAGATTTCCAAAAAATGAAAGGTTATAATGTTGCCTTGGAAAATGTGACATCACTGGGAGTTTCTTGTACAAGTTTTGTGCTCTGAGTGCATTCAGCAGGCCATACTTACATGATTCCCACTGGGCAGAGTTAGGATCATCCTAAATCCTCAAATTCTTGCCACCAGATCCGAGAATCGATCAGCCTGGAGAGCAAAAGGGGGGGGGGGAAATGGAGGCCAAGTAGAAAACATCTTCAGGAATGTCACTTTTCAGTGCATGGTTTGAAGCAGAGTTCCTGTGTATGAAATAATAGAATTAAAACTAAAACTACAGTGCCCCATGAAGCAGTGATCCAGGTTATACAATACTTAAAACTCAAAAAAAGCCATTTTGGCCCCAGCTCTCTGACCCAGGTTGTAAAGTCACTGGAAGAGCTGTGTTAAGACTTCAGCACTTGCTCCCAAAAATGTGTCCATGCTCAGAACCTTCATTTTTCACAATCCTTTCAGGATTTGAATGTGGCAAACAGGTGGTCTGAGCAGCTGAGCACAAAAGGAATAACCAGCCAAAACTGTTATTTTGCTGGAACTGTCCACAGTGCAGCAGGAAAATGGGCAGCTGAGAGGTGTATTATCTTTGAAAAGGATTTTGGATCAAGATTACATTAAGTAATCTTAACTACATTAAGAGTGGCAGATGGCACAAAGCTACATAATCAATCATATTTTCTTTCTGCTTGCCACAGTTGAGAATTTTCTTGCCATTGTTTCCCTTGGAAAGAGTGCTCATGCAGTTAAGACAACGGTCACCCCCCTTCCCCAAAAAACCCAAAGTTGACTACTTTGGGCAACTAATTCCTTCAGTAGAAGGTGCAAGGAATAGTGGGGAATGACACAACAGACTCTGGCTATAGGTCTGAAACTTAGATGTGCACAAAAACAATAGCTAGGGGAAAAAAATGATTATGAGCATTCTGAATAAGCATTCCAGTTGGGTTAGTGAAGAGATTCATCTGGCCAGCTCAGTAATGTCACAGGTTTCACACTGAGCTGTGCCCAGACCTCTCCCCTTGGTGCTGAAGCCCTGCAAGATAAAATGTGTGGAAGAAGCAGGACCTACCTCCTGCTGCCTTGGGCCAGCTCCACTGGTTTTGTGGCCATGCTGGAAGGGAGGTAATAGCCAAAAATCCCCCAGACTGTTCATACACACATACTCACTGTCAACTGGAGTGCTTCCTTTATCTTGTTCACACCCACATTCAGCAGAAGAGTTGACTGGCAGCTGTGCTACAGAGGGTATAACACAGCATGTGGCTGGCTGCAAAGGCCTGGCATGGACAGAAAACCACTGCAGCAAGGCCTGTTTGCACAGTTGATTAGAACAACAAAGAAAAATCCCCACTGAGCCCAAGTTCCACAAATAATTATTTTTAGACACTGAAAAGGTTTCCTCAGAGTGCCTTATACCTCCAACAACTAAAAGTAACAACAGACGGCCTCAAACTCCAAAATTACAAGTGGAAGTCTTTAGAAACAGTTTCTTTATTAAGAATAAAATAATACAGCTTGCAGCAAACTCCCAAAGGGCACAATATATTACAGTTGTAAATAAGGAACTGAAGTGGCAAACAGACTGGTAACAGCAAGAAAGGGAGGAGGGAAATACACTTGTGTCAAGGTGGAAAGGCTTCCATTAACTACCACCTGCCCCTCCACAGATCCCCTCTGTAGCCACCACCTCCTCCTCCTCCACACCCTCCTCCTTGATGATAGCCTCCTCTACCTCTGTAGCCTCCCCCTGGGCTACCTTGGTATCCTCTTCCTCCTGAGTACTGGCCAGAGTAGCTGTGGCCACCATACCCTCGACCTCTGTAGCCAGAGCCACGTGGATAACCCCCCCAGCCTCTGAAGCCACCTCCATTTTCATAGCGAGGCATTTTGGGGGGGCGAGGGCCATCACCGAACCTGACAAAGAGAAACAAATACTCAGGATCACAAAATCATGGAATGGTTTGGGTTGGAAAAGACCTTTAAGATCATCAAGCCCACTCAATACCCCAGCACTGCCAAGACCACCACTAAACCATGTCCCTCAGCACTACATCTACATGGTTTCTAAATCCCCCCAGCCACGGTAACTCTGCCACTGCTCTGGATATCTGCTTTGTTGCCAGGGCCTGACAAACTTTTCTGTGAAGAAATTGTTCCTAATATCCAATCTAAACCTTCCCTGGCACAATCTGAGGCCCTTACCTCTTGTCCTATTTCTTGTTACTTGATGCAATTTTATGGATTAATTTGTTTTTTTAACTACTAGAGGAATAACCAGGATATTCAGTTTATGGTGTCTCTTATTTTCTGTTAGTAGAATATAATGTTTGAATTTCAGTTACACTTTCCCACTTCAGCAAAGAAAAGCAGGGAATGGCCTGATGTGCCACATAAGCAGCTCCTCCTTTACATCTCATCCAGATCTACACTTGGGATAGAAAGTTTTCCCCTCAATCCCACTTCTCCAGCTCACACAAACATGGAGGGAGCCCTATTCCTGCTGATGTGAGCAAAGTGATCTTTGTTTCAGTCCTCACAGAACAAGACAAATGTACATCAAAGCTTTTCCTTGTTTTGATCCTCAAATTACCACCTAATAATTTAATTTATTTTTTTTTTTGCTTTGGAAGCTAGATGTGAAAAAAAGGGGCAATGGATGAGTGCAAGCACAATCAAATATTTATTTCCAGATATGGAATAGGCTTGCCCAAAATAAATTTGGATTTATCTTTCCTTTAAACATCATTGTGTTTCTGGAAGAGGAGATGGCAGCTTTCATTCCTGACAGCCACTTGTCCTTCCTCTGGAAACAGGCAATGACCTACCTACATCAGACTTGGAATATGACAGTTTTATATATATTTAGACTATGGAATTTGTACTAAAATCCTGAATTTTCTGCCCACGGGGGACAAGACATTCCTGGTGATTTCAGCCCTGTGCTTCTGTAGGGAGGGAGTAGCAGAGCTGACAGCTCTGACCTGCCTTGTTCAGGCTCTCAGTCCCCCTGAGGACAGGGGTGGGGAGCACTCCTCACCCCAGCACTTCAACTGCACAAGCCCAGGGAGCTGAGCTGACCTTGTGTTGGCAACCATGAGGCTGATGCCTGCAGCTGATGGCCTGGAGAGCTGACGGATCACGTTCAGCATTCTCTCATGTCCTGGGTCCAGCTGCCTGATGATCTGAGGATCTTTAGTGACTTCCACAACAAGAGCCTCCAACGTGGCACGCAGGGCAGTGATGCAGGCAGCTGCCCTGTGGGGCATCTTCAGCTTGATCCTGGAGCAGAAAGAATGGCATCAGATGTGTTACAGCTTCTAGCAGAGAACTTGTTACAAAAGGTATATGGCATTTCATTGAATGCTGCTTTCGAGCCAGAAATCTGCAATCTTAATTTTGAAATTCTAATCTGTTAGTTGAAGGGGCATGAAATACAGGAGGCAAATCTGAAAGATCCCTAATATTCAACATTGTTAAAACATAACTCTCCCATTCACATTTGTTCTCGAGATTTAACATGCTCAGATAACACCAATATGTAGCCCATAGTGTCAAAACAGAAATATACAAAAATATAAAGCAAAGTGAAAACATGAGGCTCCTCAAGATTTTGAAAGCTCCAGGCCACTCTCAGAAATATTACTGAATTAAGTTTAAGCAATTCTTCACCTCCATTTTCTGACCAGGGGGAAAACAAACAGACAAAAACATCCAAATGGTGTTTAGTCACAGCCATAAAAATCTATGGTGCCAGAGGAAACCACCAAATTCTTAGCATTTCTCTCCTCAAACTGTGTTTCTGAGACTTAAAAGCAAGGTTCCCTCAGCCACTCTCAGAAGGGTAGGTGCAAAATACATAGTACCTCTTATACACATTCCAATTAAAGGGGGAGAAAACCAGCCATTTTTATGGAAACTGCCTGCTATCATGTTTTTAATTTAAGCAGGTAATTTGCACAAAACAGTGCTGCCAAAATAAATCCCTCCCTTCCTCCCAGGAAACAAAGGTAATGCCCTCACAATTAATGTGGAGTAGTGCACAACTTGCTCTGGGGTTGCTGTTCTAAAGGGACTCAGTTTGCAGCCACTTCCCCTCAGTCTGTGTTCTTTCAGAGACCTGAACATTCTAAAAAGCATCAAGGTCCATACCAGTCATCCACCAGAATGAGCTCCCCATCTGACAGGACTTTCTTGGAAGCAAAGAGAAGCAGCTGCAGTGGGCTCACCAAGGTCATGGCTTTGGCAGAGATGGCTCGGGTTCGAATCTACAGGTGGAAGAGGAATATGACTCTTGAAATGGAGAACAGATCCCTACACTTTCCCTCTGGCCACTAAAAGTAGAGAATTTGTTTGAGACAAACCCCCCCAAAAATCTAGATATAATGTTAGGAAGCTACAAGAGCACCCATGTATAGAAAACTGAATGCTGGGCAGATGGTTACAGGGATTCAGCACTGGCTGGTGTTAAGAACCATCACAAAGTATCTGCAGTTTATAAGGATTCAATTTTCCAAAACTACATGTCTGCAGTTAAGCAGCTGACACTTTGCAAGAGCCACCTCGTGCTTTGTAGACCTAAAAGTGAGCAAGGCAGAAGCTGAATTATATTCCCAGCTTTTGTATTGCTGGGGCTGTGATGACAGCTTTGTGTTGCTGCTTTAGTGGGGTCCTACACATGCAAAAAAAAAAAACCAAGCAACCCACTTTGTCACTTTCTAGAAACAAGAACTGAAGCTTGTTCTTTAAGTGAGCACTTGGATAAAAAGCAGCCATCTGGCCAGAGATAACAGCACTAACTACATGGGCTACTGCCCTTCATTTTAAAAAAGTGAAAAGCACTTCTGGATTTCAGCCTCTCATTCTGACAGCTGCCTCTCTCCCTCCTTTCTTTCACACAGGGCAGAACATACTGTACTTGTTTGTCCTTAGGGAGATTTGCCCCTGCCTGGAAGATACCACACATATTCAAAAGAGAAGCTGGAAATCACGGCAGGAAAATGGCTGCACTGAGGAATGTTGAACTTCCAGTAGCTGTCTCAGCCACTCTAAAGCCACTTTTAGTGTCCCACGTGTATTTTGATTGAATAAAGCATCATTTTTTGAGCTCAAAAGTCTTTTGGCCTTTTTAAGGGAGTTTACAGAAACAGCTGAGGCAGGTCAAAAGATCTGACCCCACTGGGATCCTGTCACAAAGGATGGAGAGGCAAAGCCTCACCACAGTGCTCAGCTGTGTATGTGGGAATCCTAGGTATCACACCAAGTCCCCAGCCAGTGCCCAAAGGGGTCAAAATTCCATTTATTACCAATGAAGTGGTTTATCTGCATTACTAATGTAAGTTGTACGTCAGCAAAAAGGACTGAGGATATAAAAATCAGCAGAAATAAACTGTAATTCTGAACTAACCAACATAAACAAGATTTCAAAAAAGAACCCCTTTGTTGAAGCTGCAGCGTCACCTCTGCTGTAAAATCTTAAGGAGATTCTTCAAAAGGAGAAGTGATCAGGGCAGAAATTCTCTAGTGCCAATTAGTATGGATTGTTCCTAAGCAATCTCTTAAGCAATAATTTACATCTTTCTCTATGACCTGGCTGTTTCACAAAACTCACAGGAACTGTCTACACATCTGAGACCTCTACTACTACTGAAACTGGTTAACTGAAAGTTACTGGAAAGGCTGAGTGGCACCATGACCACATAGGGTTCAGTTTCTGGAAAAACAAACAAATGAAAAAACCCCAAACAAGCTAAAAATTACCCACTGTGTCTTTTTGCTTATGGCTACTTTGCCTGGCAGCAAGCAACCATGAAAACATTCAAAATCTTTTACCTTTTCTCCAAAAATGAAGAAAGGTGATGGATACTTGATGTCCTGGCTGCTGAAAGGGCAGTTGACAGATGACTTGTGGATGAGTGCATTGTGCCCCTCAGTGGTAAGAATTTTCCTCTTCTCTTTGTGGTAGCAGACGTTGGGGTAGACCCCAAAAGCAAGCAGAGAGATTACAACATCCAGATTATTATCTGGTCCAGTGTTGTTAAAGGGCTGAGTCACCAAACATTCTGTTGACAGAGAACAGAAGACTGGCTCAATTCCACAGGTCACTAGGACAGTAGAGCAGAGTTGTTTAGGATCCTGGATTAACATATTTTCTGATTCAATCAACTGGGAGATATACATCTGTTCTCAAATGACCTCTAGACTCCAAGCACTTCAGTTCTACATTCAATTTTCAATTTATTCATGGAGCAAAACCTGAAAAATACTGCAAAAAAGAGTTATTATTCTCTCCCAAGCTCCCCAAAAAACAAGGAGAGAGGAGTTTGTCCAGAATGTACTGTACCACAGTGCTTCCTGTCATTTGTTTTGGAGACAGATCTTTTGGGGAGGTCAGAATGGATGTTTTCATTTGTTTGTTTGTTACAAACCTTCCCAGAGTCTCAGGGGGTTTGTTTCCAGGTCATCTTGCCCAGAAATAAAGTTAAGGATAAATGTAGCTATGATCCTACCAGCATGAGGAGAAAAAAATAAATTTAAATAATTAAAAAAAAAAAATGTGGGGAGATGAACTTGAACCTAGCCAGCCATTTAATTGAGAAAGCTCTTTAGAATCATTAGGCAAATTCAGAACCTGGTCAACTTTACGAATGTTTTTTCCTTACAAAATTAAAAAATATGCCAAACTACTGCTAATACCTGCAGCACAAACCCAGAAAATCATAAGGCACATAGCTTGCTGTTTAGATCACACAGACTGTCCTCTCCTAAGGCTAACGAAAAGGAGGAGGGAAGCATAGCATATTTTAGAGATGCAACATGAGAAGGAGAATGAAAATCAGGGAGGTAATTCTTTAAGAACAATTGCTTAGAAAATTGTTAATCTTGCAGCCCTAACCTTAACCTCCAAAATTTCCCTATGTTGACATCACAGCCATCACAACCATGAGAGAAAGAAGCAGCACTAAAATTTCACCTGAATGCAACTGTAAAACCAGACCAGACTTATGGCAAGCCCACTTCAGGCCTCTCTGCTTGTGTGTTCACTACAGATTATCTCGTTTATTTATTTCTCATCCCAGAATTAAAAATGCAATCATCACATTACTATGCCCATGTAGAATCACCTTCAGGGAAGCCACAATTAATAAGGATCTCTTTCAGCTGGACTTTTGCTTCCCAAGTCATTCGAAGAGTAGACATGCTGAGTCTTTTGTGTTCACAAAATCTTTTTTCTGCTTCTTCACCACCCATTCTAAAAAGCAAACAGAGGGAATTAGAAGCCTGTTCAAGAAAAGGAGAAGTGTGACAATTCAGCTCTCACAAACATCCACTGACATATCTGGTCACAAAACTGGTCACCCAGTGTTACCCACAATTCCCATCAATTTTTTTTTTGCCAAGACAAAATACCTTGCATCATCCCATGCTTGGAAGACAGAGAGCAAAGCAACATGATCTGAAAACCTGTTCCCAGCAAAATTCCTATGGACATAACCCAGGCGTTTGCCTTCATTGATGAAAGGTTCAGGGAAACAGGTGGCTGCAGAGATGGTACACACAGCATCTCCCACACTAAGAGAAACCACAAAAAGGGATCAAATTTATTCAGTGCTGCTGCCAGCAGCTGCTACAGGCTCTTGATACTAGTAAAAACTTCTCTGCTAGAGACCTTAGGAATTTGGCCCTCATCAGCTGGAATTCTTCACAGAAACACTTCCCTGGAAGTGGACAATTCTGGTACTTTCACAACAAGTGTTTACCTTTGTCTATCTTCCCTCCTCTTCCCCCCATCCATATGGCATCTTCTTTTGGTTAAAAGGATCCTACAGTCATCACAATTACAACTAACAAATATTTACTTCTGCTAAGATTAATTTTCCTTCTTATCTAGGTGTTAAGTTTCAGATCTCCTACTTCTAGTTCACTGCTACACTTGATTCCCTGTAAGTTATTTATCCTCTGCTCTTCTGAATATTCAGTTTCCTATCCTCTCTTGTAGCATTTATTGTTCATCTAGATTTATTTCTCCTGCAGTGTGCATGTCTGGAGACTCAGTAACTCAGAGAAACAAGAAAAAGACCACAGAAATTACTGAACTTACTAAAAAATGCAGCCCATTATCATCATCTTGCCAAGACGAGGTTCGATGGGAAGCTTAGCTAGGATTCTTCCAAGAGGTGTCAACTCATCATTGGAATCCAAGGCATCAAGCTCTGAAACAATATCTTTTATTAGCCAAGTTGATTAGCCAATCCCTAAGAAATCCTTAGATTAAAAAATTCAGAATTTTAGTAATGGTGTTTAAATAGAACCCCACCTATATTTGCAGTTTAATGTTTACAACATTGCAATCTGATTTACAAGACTGGTCTGAGGTCAAACAAACAAATTTTACTTGAGCTTTACAGATGTTTTACCACCTCCTTTTTCTGTGTTGATGAAGTGCCAGTTTTGGTAGCAGGGGAGGGGCCCCAAGGGAGGCAGCTGAAAGGTCCCACAGCTCCAAAAAGTAATTTGGGCTTGGGAAGAAGGGAGGGGTGGGGTAAGGAATCTAAGCTCTAGTTTTTTATTTCTCTTTGCCCAGTTTTAACTTGATTAATGATAAATTCAATTGTTTAATTTCCCCAAATTGAGTCTGTTTTGCCCACGACCATAACTGATTAGTGGAACCCTCCTAGTCCTTGTCTTAATCCTCAAGGTTTTAGGTGGATTCCCTCCTCACCATTCCCAAGTGGCTTCCAAGAGGAAGGAAGTGGCTGCCTGGTGCTTTGTTACTGGCTGGGCCTAAATCCTTACACTCCTCCACAATTACAGAATAATGAAACAGTAACTACAATTTAACTTACAAACATTTTTCCATTTCTTTTTAGTTTGCTTCTGTACAAACCACTGTTACACTACTTTTTTCAAGTTTCTGTATTTGATCTAACTAGTTTAAACTAATTTCTGCCTCATGAAAATTGAAGCAGCCCTGTCACAGTGATTAAATGGGAGATCGAATTAATAAAGGGCTCCTTAGCCACCATCAAATCTATTTTTCTTAGTATCTATGGAACTTGAAAGCCTAAAGAGCATACTATCATAAAAAAGTAGTAGTAATTTACACATATTGAAAAAAATATTCAGGAAATGGAGGTACCTACAGAAATGTCAATCTGGTATTAAATGGTGAAAACATTTGCCTTTTCCCCATCTCTGCATTTCTTATCTGCAGCATAAGAAAAGCACTAATGATTTAAGATCACAAAATTTTAACATGAATACACAGCCTCAGTTATGTTTATTATTCTGGTGTCCCTTCTGTTGATAAGCAATGTCATCTCTTTGCACCATTTTTTTAGAAAATCAACAAACAAATACATATTGCCATTCTTAGAAGTTTTAAAAACTTATTTAGTGACATTTGCAAGGCATGCAGAGGTTCCAGATCAATGCTCTAAATCCAAAACATAAATCTAGAGCTCCTCCCCACTTCATTTTACTCCTATTCTATCCAGTTCCCTGAAGAAACTGGACACAGGCTTAGTTCCCACCTCAGTTCCTCCTGTTTTAGGAGAATGCTGATGCTTGCATATTCATCAACTGGAGATTTAATTACTTGACAACTGGGTCAGCACACTGTGTAAGGCAATAACTACACAATAAACTACTAAACTCTTTTTTTTTTCATTCCTTTTATAGTTTTGTAAATGCCTTAGGCACTGGGCTGAATCTGTATCACACACATCAGTACCACAGCTGGAAAACAGGAAGCTGGAAGCTTGTTTAAGTCACTGGTAAAATAACAAAAGCCTCAAGTTTGATGGCTCAAGTTTCTTGAAGGAACAGCACTCCACTTGGGAATTCAATTATTGCTTCATCTGCGAGAAGATACTGGCAGCCAAAGGATGCATCCAGGAAACACCTTGCTATTTCAGACATTATGCTACAAACAATCCAACCAGAGATGCTCAAGCAGTTTGTAAATGATCAGCACACATGGGAATTCATAGAATCACTGAGTGGTTTGGGTTCAAAGGGACCCCTAGTTCCAAACCCCCTGCCATGGGCAGGGACACCTCCCACTACACCAGGTTGATCCAAATCCCATCCAGCCTGGCCTTGAACACTGCCAGGGATGTGGCAGCCACTGCTTCCCTGGGAAATCTGGGCCAGTGTCTCACCATCCTCAGAGTGAAGAATTTCTTCCTAAAGTCTCATCTACATCTTCCCTCTTCCAGTTTAAAGCTATTACCCCATGTCCTATCACCCCATGCCCTTGTGAAAAGTCCCTCTGCAGCTTTCCTACAGGCACCCTTTAGGTACTGGAAGGCCAAACCACTTGGAATCAGCTTAACACACAGTCCTGGGGACAAACAGCGCTACCTCTCAGTGTGCGTTCTGCTTCCATCACTGCATCCAAAGGTGGGGGTTCTATTGCTTTGGCCAAAAATTGACCAATTCCTCCCAGCCGCAGCAATTTGATGCTCAAAGCAATTTCATGGAGAGGTGTTCGGAACATTTCAGGTGTCATGTGAGTCTGAAGTCTGGAATGAGAACAAAAAAGCCCACATTTTCTCTCAATATTCACTTTTATCACCACCATGGTGATGCACGATTACATCAGCATCAACTACTGCCCTCCAGAGCAAATGCTTCCTCTCAGCCACCCCATCAACTCTCACTGTGCTCCTCTCACTTAGGCTGGAAGCATTTATCTTCCATTCTTTCCAGTTCTCATGCCAAGGAATTTACAGCACATCTAAATAAATAAGCAACTTAAGGAAAGTTTATCAGCTGATGCTTTCAAAGGTTACAAAAACTTGGACATCTATACACAGCTACACTCTAGTAAGGGGCACTGAAATTTTCATGAGATCAATCACTGAGTCTAACAGCTGCGTAGACTTCCTCAAGCAGCAAGAAGATTTCCATGGCTCTGAGAAAGCTCAGCTGATAACAGAGGTCAAAAGTTTCAGCAGCAGGGAAGGTGCTAGAGCAGAAGTTCAGCAGTATGGAGGGGCTTCCTGGTCACTGAACGTGGATAAAGGGAAAGGGTTTCCCTATTTTTTACCACTTTCATGACAAAATTCTGTGAAGATGCGAGGGACATGCAACATTTGAGGGCAGAGTAGAGCCTTACCCTCATTCCAGAGTTCTTTTCTGACTTGCCTCAGCTCCTAAGCAATATTATTTTTTTCCTCAGAGGTTCTGTAAATCACCATGAGGTTCTTAATACAACCATAAACTATTTATCCACCTATACTATGGGTAAAAGCATAGAAACACAAATTTTTTAAGCAAAAAACCAGAGATAACAGACAACTCCACTGCAAGCAGACCTCATGCATCTCCTCTTTTGTTTTTCTGCAATTTTTTCCCCAGTTTGAGCAGAGGTAGCAGACAGCTGTGGGAGAAGCCTCTGAGGTTGTGAAGAGCAGAGCCTCACCTTTCAAAGCGAGCTCTGCTACAGAGACGGAAACAAAACCCGGCGCGCAGCCGCCCGGCTCGTCCTTTGCGCTGCTCCAGATTTGTTTTGGATGCCCAGACTGTAGCATAAGTTGTCATGTTGTTGTGAGCAGTGAACAGCTTCACTTTTTGTCTGTTACAGAAGGAAAACAAACAACTCAAGATCAGGATCAGATGGGCTTCACCTTAAATCCTGCCAGATCGGTTTTTAATTTATTCCTCGCAACCACCCTGCTTTTAAGCTGCAAACCACCCCTGTTTCACCCTCTAGGATGGAACTGGAAGCTCAAGTAACACACTCTTAAAAGTAGTGCCCCAAGCTATGCACAGAATTAAGTTCTCACATCTGTGAAAAAGCTTAAAATTCCCAGCAACTAATGAGATCCCTGCGAGTAATTTGCTCAGAAAGCACGTGTAACAGAACAGGATCTATAACAGACTCCAAAAATCTTCCTCTTTTCCCTTAGCTATACATTGTCTGTAATATTCATTTGGTAGGTGACACATCTGATGACCCAGTGACACCTCACATGAACAGCACCACTGTTAAGGTAGCTGTCCAAACCAGCTCACCAGAATGTCAGTGTGGTTTGTAACTGTGCTGACCAGCTACAGACAATGCCAACGTGTCCTGAGGGAGTTAAAGAGTTCTCAAACTCAGCTCTGTGGCTCTGGAAACACAAGGCAGTTCTCTGTGTTCAGAAAACCTCTTTTGCATTCCAAAGAATAGGGCTGACAAAACAAAAAGCTACTTGATGAACTCACTTGCAGGAGTCTATAACAAAAACCACATCATTGATGGTAATACTTGTCTCCGCGATGCTAGTAGATAAAATAACCTAGAAAAAACAAAAAAAAAAAACAGGAAATACATGTTTGGTCTGAAAAAGTTAGGGATGGAAAATCTGCAGTCACTACTGCAAGAAAAACTGCAGTCACTACTGCAAGAAAAAATGCATTACTTCTATAAAAAAAGGCAGCAGTACATTCCCCCAAAGCATCCCAAAACAAAGCCTGTGACACTGCACACAGATGGTGTTCATACTTTTGTGACTCCAGGAGGCACTGGATCAAACACTCGCCGCTGCTCCTCCAGAGGAATCTGTGAATGCAGAGGTAAAATTCTATACTGGTGGCCTCCTACAAGATGAATACAAGAAAGTCAGTAACTATTGCTGTGTAAATCTCATTTTTTCTTTGCATAAGAATTGTTTCTATCCATTAATTCTCACAACAAATCAGCTCCCACTCAGCTAACCGTTATCTTTATACATTCCTGAGTTTTCTACTACTGTGGGATGAAATATAATAGAAAATAGTTGCTTGTACCAAAACGTGGATTCATTTCTAGATGTTTCTGCATAGTGTATATCAAGTTCCAGCCAGGCAAGAAAACAAGTACAGCTCCTGGGACATTCAGGGTCTTGATATAAATTAGCAGTGCCTCAATGAGCTCAAAAGAAGTTTCTCTCTCATTCAGCTGAGCCATGGAGTGCTTTGTTTCTGGGCCATATTCATCGCTGCAAATAAGGTTGCAATTGACCTACAAAACCAAACACACAAAAAAAAAAACCCCAAAACCAATATACCAAACCACAAAAGAAAGAATATAAATTTATTTATTCAACCTGTGGAGAATAGCTGGCCAGGCAAATAGGAAAATGAGGAAAATGATCCACATTCAGCAGTTCAAGTCCTGCTTTTCATATAAGAATGGAATTGTAATTTCATTGTATTGAGTTATAAATTAATAAAAATTTTCAGCAGGAAGCTCTAAAACTAATTTAACTCCCATTCAGATGAATGCAGATAACATCATAACAAACAGAAGTAAATGTTTCTTTTAAGAAAAACTAAGAATTTTTAAAAATTTCAAATAACTGACCTAAAAAGTAGTTTCACACCTACAAATCAAAAGCTGCATCATGGAAGTGAGAGTTACTTGACATGTTATGAAATTACTAGCAATACCACCTGAAGAAAAGAAGGGAGAGAATCTAAATTTTCACCCTGAAAAGGTAACACCAAGTTCATATCTGTTTCTTCTTGCAAAGTCACCAACATTTTCACTTTTAAGAGTGTTTCAGTTCTATCCTTAAAGAGAAGCAGACTGGCAAAACACAAGATTATTACCCTCAACACAAAAAATAAGTTCTTCAGTTTAAACAGGCTACAAAGAAAATGCAATAACATTTATGAATTTAACAGTAATCTCATACATTAAAAATAAGAAAGCTGCTAATTATGCTTAAGTTCAACAATGCCACATTAATTACACTTGAGGTAGACTCCTAACTGCTACTTGTTTAATTTCTCATATTAAAAGGCAAACATACATCATCATCTTCACCACCACCATCTTCATCCTTCTCTTTCTTCTTCTTTTCTTTGGGTGGAGGAATGAACTGAGTCATCTGAATGCAATCTTCCAGAAAATAATCTGCCAAGGACAGACAAGCATCACTTATCACGCCTGTGGAAGGGAATACAACTCTCTTCTAACATCTCTCAAGATTGTTTAGATATAATTGTGATGTTTCAGAGTACAAGGACAAGACTGGAGAAATCTCCTTGGCTGCCAGACAGAGTATGAGAATTATTCCAGTACTATTCCAATGGTTTTTCCTGTATTAAACACACATTCACATGACTTTTACTGTGGTGCTTTTCCCCCCCCAATTCTGTCTGATTTCAAGCTATTCCCATCATTTCTAGTGTCACAGCAACTGATCTGAAACACCACAGTTTAAACTTTTACTACCTCATTTATTCTCCAGTGGAAACTACTCCAAGGGGTGGTGGTTTGACATGGGGGGTGGCATTTTAGTTGTGGTGGTCTTCTGGGAAATGTGTGTGTAGTGGTAGAGGAAATATTGTTCATGATTTTAAACCAAGTGGTGCTATGAAATGGTTCACTGCTACTGAGTCCTTTGCCCAGGGTAAGCCACATCTGTATAGAATCATTTTGATTAGACAAGACCTTTAAGATCATCAAGGTCCAATAGTTAACCCAGCACTGCCAAGGCCACCACTAAACCACAGCCCTCAGCATCACATCTACACAGCTTTTAAATCCCTCCAGGGATGGTGACTCCACCACTGCCCTGACAGCCTGTGCCAGGGCCTAACAACCTTTTCAGTAAAGAATTTTTTCTTAATATCTAATCTAAACCTCCCCTGTAAGACACAGCAAATCAAAAGAAATGTGTACATACCATATCCACAAATCCATACCCAAATGTGACTGATAAAAAAACTAAAGCAGTTCCTGAAAATTCAATTAGTGATTTACCTTGGACAGGGTAGGTTCTACCAAAGACTTCCACAATAGGACAGTTGAAATATTCACAAAACATGCTGGTATCAATGGTGGCAGACATGAGGATAACCCTGATTTCAGGGTATGTCTGAACTACGTCTTTCAGCACCACCAAGAGAAAGTCAGTCTGCACATAACAAGAATAAAAACATCATTAATTTCCTACCTGTAAGGAAAAACAACTTCCAAAGAGACTAGAGAGCAATACACAAGCATATACATTTATTTAACAGGAGTTTGCTGTTACCAAAGTAACAATTATCATAACAGCATTCTATAACTAGAAACAGTTGCCAGTGCTTTGTTTTGCAAATCCTGCAGTTCCCAGGATAAATGAATTTTAGAATTTCCATTGTAAAGATGAGTTTTCTTCTCTCAGAACGAAACAAACAAAAGAAAAGCATTTAAAAATAGTTTGCTTCCTTCCTAACAAACTGTAAAGCTTAAGGTCTTTTTAAACTTGGTTTGCATATAAAGTAGAGAAAGTTCATAAAATAAAAACGATTGCAATTGCATGCAAAGTGTTATAGTTCTATGTAAACATGGCATTTATTAATTTTGCCATTCAGTTAGGTGTGCCCTTTGCTCAACAGATAAAATTCCAGTCTCATTCAGAATTTGAAAACTTGTATTTTGCATCATTAAAGAGGTCCAAAAATGTGCATTGCAGTTGCATCTACATAAGTCCCCAAATTCTGTCAAAAAAAGTTTAAACGTCATGTCAGAACCTAGCAGTTTCTCTCACTCTAGCTGTGGCAAAGCTGAAAACTATTCAGAAGAATCACAGAGACAGAAAATGGTTTCCTAAACTACAAACAATACCTCCCCTAATTCTGTTGCCAACTTGCTGCATTTTTCTTTCTATCAAAATCAAATTTAAATGTATCAAGATGGCAGCTTATGTAAATACCACTGCTGGCCTGTTGCAGTAAAGAACCCTGTCAGTATAAAGATCATAACAAAATTAAAGTGACATTCAGCAAGCTCCCATATTTGGACAAGAAGTGCTTGTACCACAGCAGTCTACTTTCCAGAAAGGATCATGACAGAGGAGGAGATCCTAACAGACAAAAGAATAGGTAGCAAGTAAGCACAAGTCCTTCCTCTTTTAATCCAGTGAGGATTAATTAAGATTTTCTAAAAAATTGTCATTGAAGATGGAAAACTCACATGTATAGCAACTAGTGAAATGCAGTTTCCTTTCACATGTTTATTGTTACACAAGAATACATGCAAAAATCAAACAGAAGAGGAGCACAGAAAGAAGTATAATGATAATTACTTAATAAACTCACATTAATGTCTCTCTCATGAATTTCGTCAACAATAACATGACTAATGCCACGGATCCCAGCCTCCACCTTCCTCAGAAAAACACCTTAAACAGACAGAAACTAAGTGTTTGTGTAGGTAACAGCTCTGTTTCCCCCCCCACCTCATTTCATCAAGAACAATTACATTGATTTAAATATCAAGAAGCACCTCTTGCAGCCCCTGCTCTATTTGCCACATTTAAATTTGTACAAGTGATGGGAAGCTTATCAAATATTACAAGAAAGTAGTACCTAATCCTGCTTTCCCTTCTGTCTCTGAAGGACAATCAATATATGGCAATTTTAACCCTTCAGGAGGTTATTTTTGTGTGGCATTAGGCCTGTATTATCATACTTCTGAACAAAAATAGCACGTCATCAAACTCATCACACACATAAAAAGTTAATATTGTGAACAGATTTCCTAAAACTTTTAATAGAACTGCATTTCTGCTTTTGTTGTCAACTCAAAAGAACTCAGACCCATAATTAATAAGTTCCAAATGTAAGAAAACATTACTGACCTACAGTGCAGAACATGATACTGGCATGTGGCCGAGGAAGCACAGACTCAAACCTCACACTGTAGCCACAGCTCTGCCCAGGTTCTTCTCCTCTCTCGTATGACACACGTTCTGCTACAGAAACTGCACTGATCCTCCGAGGCTGAGGGATGGAAAAGTCTGCTCTAACTTCATGGTGAATTTTTTGAAGTTTGCCATCAAAACCAAGAAAGTCAATCATAAAAATAATAGGTGTCTTGTCCTAAGATTTCTTTACAGACTAGTCATTAGACAGTGATAACTAGAACAGCAAGATTTTTTCTTCTGAAATGGTCAATTCTGCACATAAATTACAGAGGAGGGAGATAAGGATATATGGCATTTGCCAAATCACTTCCCCTCTTACTGCTGAAAAGTTTTCACTTGGGTAACGTAAAAGCCAGATTAGCCCAATTGTAAACTCTAAATAAAATACTCTAAGCAAAAATGCTGATACTAAAAAACCCTATTTATTACTAAAAATAATAAATAAGTACTCTAAATAAAAATAAATAAAATATAAATAAATATATAAATAAAACAAATATAAACAAATATAAAAATTATAAACAAATATAAAATTATAAACAAATATAAAAATTATAAACAAATATAAAAATTATAAACAAATATAAAAATTATAAACAAAAAACAAAATGAAACCAAATGAAAATTAAAAATAAAAATAAAAAATAAAAATAAAAAATAAAAATATAAAAATAAAAATATAAAAATAAAAATATAAAAATAAAAATATAAAAATATAAAAATAAAAATATAAAAATATAAAAATAAAAATATAAAAATAAAAAAATAAAAATAAAAAAACAAAAATAAAAAAATAAAAATAAAAAAATAAAAATAAAAATATAAAAATATAAAAATAAAAATAAATAAAAATACATGGTGCTTCTCAGCCCATCCTAAAAGGTGATTTGTAGCATGTAATCACACAATCAAAATGGCTGCATTTGTAACATGTTCCTCACCTGTGTCACTACTATGTTGCACTCTGCAGCTCTGTTGGTTTTGATGCACTCATCCAGGATGTACTGTGGCACTTGTGTGGTTTTGCCACAACCAGTGGCACCACGGATTATGACAATGGAATTGTCACGGATGGCATCCAGAATTTCACTTTCAAAATTCTTCACAGGTAAAGCCTCCCTCTCTTGTTGAATCTGGAAAAAAACCAAAAAAACCCCAAATCAGCACATTTTGAAAAAAAAAAATCAATGACTTCTGCTCCACACCCATACTTTGTCTCATTCTTCTATAAAAGGTTTCACTTACACAAAGGTAAAACTGTGAAAGAACAAACCATCCACAACATAACACAATACAACACATCCCCACATCCATCCCAGCATAACTGGGAAAAACTTGTTGAGTATTACTATCAAAATCCAATCTTTCACACCTTACACACAGTAACTTCAACCTCCTTTGGGAAAGACAAGGTCAAGCACACCACATTACAGGAAGCTTACTTACCCTTTGTAATTCCTGATCCTGCTCCAAACGGTACATGAAATCACTTTTTAAATCCATGCTTATTTGTTCTGGTGTGAGCTGCAAAGACAAGACATTATTTAGAAGCTTTCTTGCCCTCCTGGCAATATAAAGTTCAATATAAAATCAGTCACATCAATGTAATGATTCCAATTATCAGTAAAGGATCATTTTCTACATAACTCCCTGAAATCAGTTGTGCCTACAAGCTATTCTGTTGCAGATTCCAGTGTTTTGAATCTGAATGGCCATCCTCAAAGATACAAAATAATGAAAAGTTTACTGTCTAAATTTAAATTTTATAACTGCTTGAGGAACACTCTACTCAGTAGTAAGCAAGTGAGATGCTTCAATGGTCATTCAGCCATGAGTTTTAATGTATGCAGATAATTTAAGCACATAATCAACCATAGAACAGTAGGTGAGAAGGGAGAGAGATCAGAGAGGGAAATTTATCAGGCAACACCTTTATTTCAACTAAGAAGGAATTCTAAAGACATCCTTATTTTCTATGAAAGGGCCAATTGTTTTTACTGAAAATAAGTTAGCTGCACCATGACTAGCACATAGAAATTCTACTGAGATTTGAAGCCAGCTCTATTTGCAATGTCTGTAAATATATTTATTATGTATCTTAAGCCCTAACACTCAAATTTACATCAGTTCTCTATTTTTTTAATCAATATATAATGATCAATGCTACATTAACATTATTTATGAAAAAAACATACAGTCAAAAGTAGTATTAAAATATTATTTTGGTCATAAGCATTCTGGTTTTCTGTAGTGGACAAATTACTACCCTGAGAGTCTTTTCTGACCAGGTTATTTTAATGAGAACTTCTTATGGGCTGCAAAATAGCAGGCAAAAAGTGAAACAAAATACAGGATTAGGACATACAAGACACTGCTGCTCAGGAACTTAATGAAACTTGAAGTAAATACAAAGAACTCCTACCATTGGAAAGAATCCCTTCCTCCAGGTCAAGAAGGGAAGAAATTTTATCAGTGGACTGTTTTTGCCCTTGGAATAGCTCATACTTTAAATCCTGGGGGGAAAAGCATTTAATGTTCCAGAAGCATGGAGAAAACAAACAACAAATCAATTACTTAAACTATCTTACATTTGCCAGAGGACCCTCATCAATATTGCAGCTGGTCCAAGGGTTCCAGTTGGAATGAGGTGGTGACCATGGAATGACTTCTGTATGACTTTGTCTCTGCGATGGTTCAAAATGAGCCAACTTTCCAACACTAATTAGAACTGGATTACTGGGATTTTCAGGCTATAAATCCAAAAGCAAAGTGGGCAAAGAGAGATAAAAGTATTAAACAAGCAAGTCTGATGTTAAAAGCTGTATCTGAGTAGCTGAGCCACACACTCACCGCAGGCACAACCTCCAGAGACAGTTCCTGTATGACCTTTTGCAGCTGGTTTTCTAGGTCAGAAGACAGCAACACCTCATAGGGCTCCACCTATTAAATTTTTTAAAATTTTATGTTGAGACACACAAAAAGACAGACAATGGGAGCTGGAGCTGCAGGCCACCAGAAAGTAAACACAATCATCAAATTGTTCCTAACAAGACAAGGAGTAGCATCAGTTCAAAATTCACATTTCTGAAACAATATGCTGACTTTTCCTCCAAGAATCTGTAGAATATTTTTAAACATCTGGGTTTCATTTCAGAGGAAAACATTTCCAAATCTGTAGCTGAATACAAAAATGCTAAACAAAATAGGCCAGAATTGTAAACAGCAAAAAAGCATTTGCTACAAATCCTATTTCATTTCATACACTGAGAAAGTAACAGTTTACTGCTCCATTCACATAAAAATGAAGTTTTCTGATCCAAATCACTGGCTAGAAACAATTGCTGGTCTAGAGAATCAATGTTATTATTAACTCGTAAGCTGAAATATTGAGAGCAAATTCCTAACTCACTCATCTTTGAGTGCTTATGTGTTAATTGAAATGAACAACAACTTCTGACCCTTCTCCCAAACTCACCAACTCTCCTTTTTTCTTTGTCTGTCCAGAGTAAGGTTCTATGACACCAAGATGGTAGAGCTGTCTGACCAAGGAAAGGGCACAGGACTGAGCTGCCAGCTTTTTGTTTGATCCATGCTCACGACTGAAAATCCCTGTGGCACACAAAGTTAAGAGCTGTAGTAGCTGAGGAATCAAGCAGCTTCCACAGAAGATACTACTTGGAAAGGGGCTTTGTGACAGTTCACACATGCCAGGTTTTCAGGAAGAGTCTCAAATCTTGATAAATCCAGAGTTCTAACATAAAATCCACTCAGGTACCTTTCTCAGGTGATTCATACTGCTTGCATAATGTCAGTCACTGACTTCCTGAGGAATTCCTGTCAAGTTTGCTTTCTGCATGCAGTGTTTAAGGAAGTGTAATTATCCTATACCACCCAGCAATACCATTCAAATTTCACAGCAAGCTCTCTGTAATTTCACAACATGTCCATTGCCTGGGAACAAATTAGACACCTGCATTTCTCAGAGACATGAAGAACAAGTATGACAAACAAAAACAACCCTATCTCATAAGCACTTCTTTGTGCTGAAAAAAGGTTAGTGGAAGCACATGATGGACAAGCAGTAGAACATAAGTACAGCACACAGAGATCTGTTATGAGACAAACATGAACCTGCACCTCTGGAAGTGGCTCCACCAACACAACTTATAAAAATCCCTACCCATGAGTATAACCTGTTCCTCTGTATTAACACCTATCTCTTGCTAAAGTGGAAAAAAAAAATAATAGGGGCACTTACTTCTGCCCAGCTGCTTCACATAAATGTTCATTTCTGCAATAAAGCTCCTGTAAGAGGAAGAAAGAATCCAAAGGTACTGTTAGCAATAGCTGACACTGACAGGGCAAAAATACCCATGCTTTACAATTTTTCTAGGCAAAGATCTCTGTAACTCTCATCCATAGCCAAGATGAAACATTACCACTTTTAGTCCCTTTAGCCCCAAGTTAGTAGATAACAGACTCATCATCAACAAAACCAGCAGATTTGTTACAAAGAGCCCTACAAATGCCACTGAAATTTAAAGCTACATTGTTAGGAAATCTGCTCAGAGCTGTCTAGGCAACAATTACAAAGCAGACAGCATATTAACCTAACATGAACATGCATCCCACTGTGCCATTAAGTGTATCCCACATTTTACTGAGATAACCCATGAGCAGCCTGGGTGGCAGATGCTGCCCTGGTCATTGGCACACACTCGGCCAGCTCAGAGCACTGACAAAACTAAACCAGGCCATTCTGTCAATGACCATTAAATATCTCTGCACAGACAGAGGCAGAATAATCTACACCAAGCTCTTACTGCCATACTCTGGGAACAGCATACAGCCAAAAGTTAATCTGCAGAGCAAATGTAACAGTTTGCCTAGCAGGAATGTAACCAATTCATTTCAAGTCCAACTGGGATATTAGGTTAGGCTGCAAAACCTTAAGAAATACATATTTCAGCAGAGGATGATGGAAACCAAGATCCGTGGTTTTAAGACTCACAATCTCAAGCATGTATTTTCACAAATTAAAAAACAAAAGCCAAATTCTTCTAAGGATTTGAACTGGCAAATGTGATTCAAGATGTATGACTGGGCTTCACCAGTCTAAGATCCTCTTTGAAAACTATGCCTTGCTACTCCCACAGCTGCAGGCTGAGCCTTGCATCTGTGCCCTTCACTTCTTGCTGTGAACAAACAAACAAAAGGTTAAATGAGGGATTTTCATTTCAGGTTAGAACTCCTTCCTGTGCTGCCAATGAACTGACCTTCAGGCACAGTGGCTCAATGGGTTGAAGGCCACTGGCTTTCAGGGACACAACAGCCAACTAAGGCACCGATGACAGTATGTTTCTCAGCCAGGCCTACAGTCAGCATTCAATCTCATTCTCCTCCACCTATGGGGAGAACAGCAACACCAGAAATCAGTTTGCAGCAGAAACCCATGTGATTGTTCAGCCCAGCCTCAGATCTTTGGTGTTGCTTGCTGCTACCACCTTCAGGAGGAACGCAAGGAGGCAAAGGCATCCCAGGCTACCAGTGAAATCCCAAAAGAGAAAAGCTACACCCCAGTCCTTAGGATTTAGATCACACTTTGTGTGTTAGGAGAGCCAGGTTTATATTGACAACTTGCATGCTCCTGTTGTAATAAATTTTCCAAATCCAAATTTTCCACCTATTGCTGAGTTCTTACACCATGTGACTATGATTAATTAACAGCAAAGATACATTTCTCCTTTATAAAACCTTTGAGAGGAAGTTTGACATTTATGTTATAAAGACCATTACTTTAAAAAAAAATCAGATTGGTAAGATGCATGGCAACTGGTATTTCTTTAAAAAATAAAAACAACAAAGAAAAACAAACCACAAAACAAAACCCTAAACCTGAACCATATTACTGTCCTCAAATCTGTACAAACACTTGAAATTATTCCTTTCCTGTCATATATACCACAAGGATTATACACAATAGTTTGCCCTCTCTCAAAACGTGTAGACATTAGGATTGTCTCTTGCCTATCCATTCAACTGCAGCAGATATTTAGTTCCCCCTTCTGACATTCCATCCAAGGAAATTCACATAAGCTTTCCTGGATGTAGTCAGTAGAAAACTGAAATGCTCTCAGGAAAAGCAGCAAGTGGGCTGAGAAACATACTGTCATCTATGCCACCTCATTCTGCTCAAGATTATATGCACTTAAATACAGAGAGGTTTAATTGTTTTATCTGCAGAAGGCATAACAAAATAAACTGCAGAAATAATCTGCCAGCCATAGAATAAAAGAAGTGCTCAAGAACTACATCTGCAATGAGCATATTTAAAATTCCCAGTCCTATGCTAACTATTTATGTTACTCACTTAAGGGAAAGAACTGTCCTTGAAAACATAAATGGAGATGAAGTGACTTGAAGACAGGTTTTAAATGAAAATTTAGAACTTTCTGAAACCAGTACATATATTTCAGTTGTTCTAAATGCTTATAAGACATCACAACAAAAGAATACCAGAAATCCTGCAAGTGATACTCTCATGTAAGACTGTAATAATAAAATTCACCAGTCTTTAAAAAAAAAATTACTCACATAGGAAACAAATCTGTATCACGAATAAAATCCCCACACCCAACTACAGGAATCCAGCAACAGCTGCATGCTGTTGTTTCTGACCACAAAACATAATTAAATTTCATAAGAAATAATGCAACACCCTGAAGTTGTGGTGATTTGTAAAGACTATTCCAAACAGTAGTAAAAAAATCAAAACCATTAATTCTGTATGCACAGTCTGTTATGTGTTACTGATATTTGAGAGAAATTTCCTGATGGGATGGGCAGAAAGTCAAAAAAGAATAATACCCAGCTGGTTTCAACTGAAAGATAAGACCCTCAAGACACCTTCAAGAAGATTCTGCTGAACTAATTTTTCCAGTAGAAGATTCTCCTGACAGAAAAGCTAATTATCATAAACATATAAACCAAATATTCTTAAATTACACAAGCAAATGTAAGCATATTTTAAGATTTACTCAAAATATACAAAGGCAGCTATCATACAAATAATTACTGCAAGCAGTTGAGTACTCTTGCCACTCAAACTCACACCTCACCAGTCAGCTAGCACACAGCAATAATTTTAAAAACCACACATTCATGAAAACATTAGACATCACCCCCTTCTCAAGATTTAGGGATATTATTGGTCCTGGTTAAGGCCACTGCTTTCTCAAATCTCCCTATAGAGCAATGCAAGTAAGTGTGATTAGCCACTGTCACTAAAAATCACACAGAAGGTAACTAAAACTACCAAACCTGTTGTGATCAGGCCCCATTTCAGTATATTTATATTCTTCCTGAATCTTCTCCTTTTGGAAAAACTGGTTCAGACGTGCCTTGGCATTTTCCAAGGTCCAGCCTCCATGAAGATCAGAATTTAGGTCCACTTCTGAATCAGAGGTCTAATATTGGGGAAAAAAAGTGTAACTGACTGGTTTCTAATAGATTTAATTTTAAAATATTCCTTCAAGTCTTTAAAATAACTTGTCTAGATACTAAAAGATAATTAAGACATTACAGAGAAAGCTAAAAGGTTGCCACTATTTCCTTATTTTCATAACAAAATGTTTATACAAAAAGAACTGGATATTTAAAGTATCTAGAGTGATTTTGTTCTTAGCTTAAACAGGTGACTTTGTTGAAAGTCAGCAGGTAAATCTACAGCTTCTGTTAAAACTAACAGCAAAATAATGAATGAAAACTGCAAGCTTGATCATAAATGCTAATAACAACTGAAAGGGACTGAAAGATACCTATTCAATAATGAAAACAGAGAAGAATTACAAAGAATGACTTACTGCTTGCACATCTTGCTCCTCACTCTTTGAAGAGTAATCTCTCAAATTTGCACCCTGATTGCACTGAGCTTCACCACAGTTGCCAGGTGCTGCACCTGGGCCATTGCCTATCACAGGGAAAAGAAAAAAAAGACAAACCAAAATAACTCTCCTAAACATCCCAACTAAACATGACCCATCCCTCAGATCTCATCCAGTCATTCTCACTACTGCTTCAAAACTAAAAGGACTTTTTACTACCTTCTGTCTGCAGAATTATGCTATTTGGGAGAAAAAAAAAAAAAAAACAACAAAAACCACACCCAAATCTATAGGTGTGTATTACATCCACCCCCATGTAAATTACAATTCTAAGTTTTACCTATTTCAGCCTCTATAAGCAAATGTGGAGGAAGAGGTCCACCAAAACTAGGACTGGAACCAGTTACACCTCTAGCTGCTTCACGTCCATCAGGGTTATCACACACTGCTAGCTGGGAGGGGAAATGAAGGGAAGTATCAGCACATTTGTAGAGTTTTTTTACTATTTAGCTAGACAACTGTTCAGATAGCTTAAGGAGATCATGATTCATTGCGAAATAGTTATCCCCAGTAGTAAACCTCATAGTAACATCCTTTTAAAAATTAAAAGAAATACAATTGCTGAATATTTAGCTATTTGTGGGTGCTCTATACAACAAGTAGCCCTGACTTATTGCTGTGCAGCAATTTTAAAATCAGCTCTTTCAGCACCCAACAAACACCAGTCCCTGTCATATGTCCAAGGGAACTCAAATATACTTTATCAACACCAAAAAAAACCCAAAACACTGCAAGAAAATATTAGTACCCTTGGGAAAAGACAACGTTATAATTAATCATTACAATTTGAATTCCTCCCATTTTGAGCTGTGTGCACTACTTAACTGACCACACCTCCTCTGCTTTATTTATGACACAAAGCACACTATCCCTTTTTGGGATCTCCCCACACAACATCTTACACTGCCATGAAACTAATGGGTACACCAGAAACAGGATAGGTCCTGTTACCATCAGGCTTCATCAAGGCAGGGATGCTGCTTCCACTGATCAAACTATGTATCATCTACAGATATATTCTTCATGAAGTACTAGAAAAAAAGAATCTGCCAACGTATAATATACAGCTTCATGATTTACTGTTCTCTAGAACTCCTGTAGAGCTCTCATCTGATAGTCAATGCCAATGTATGGTTTGTAAAACATCAAACCAGAGCCACAAGGGGCTAAAGCAGAAAGTATTTATGGTTTTTAAAAAGTCACATTTTCAACATCTGGTTTGAGATGCGACTTTTTTTTCTAAAAGTACGTAGTACAATATATCACAGCATACATTTAGAACAACTCCCAGTGACAAGGGTGAGCATCCACCATAGCATTCAGTACACAGGTAAGGCTGCACCCCAAATTCTCTTCAGCCTCCTTAGTTATGCAGACATTTTTACCACGACCACCCTCCACCATTCACTGTACATAATGCAGCTTTCCAGCCCTGCATGCACAAGTCCTACACTTTCAGTGTTCTTCACAGCACACAGGTGCCAGACTGAGCTTGCTCCAGGGACAGAATGCAACCACATGCACAATACTGCAATTAAAAATCAGCCTTTGGGAAGGAGAAAGAGTAGCTTACTCCAAAAGCAGGAATTTCCTCTTTCTTCATTTCATTCACCCGAACCAAGTAATTGACAAAGTCTCGAGCAGCATTGCTCTGTGCATCTTTCTTGTTGGTGGAATTCCCCATGCCAACATAGTTAAAGCCTTCCACTCGTACCTGCAAATAAAAACACAGATCTGTGGAACCCACAAGTCAAAGTGTCTTGAAAATCAGTAAAACCAAAACACCAAATGGCAGTTGCCAATAAGTACAGAATAAATATTACTATGCATCCTTACATATCATTGCACATCTACATATATTTCTGCAAGTTTTGAATATAAACTTTATACCTAATTAAAAAAACTCCAAAAGTTCATTCTCAGGGACCATGAGTGTTCCCCAAACCCTTGTTGAAGAAAATGAATCCAAGTAGGAAAGGATACTAACACTCAGCAGCAAATTCTGCCCACATTCACTTCCCTCAACCTGAATCCCAAACCCTCAAACAAGGACAGGAGTGAGCTTCTATGTCCTCTACTGAAGCTCCATGTCATTACAGCTAGCAAGATGCAATGTACTTTATAAACTTAGAAACAATCTTTAGAACAGGGATTTTATATCCTGCTAGCTTCCTTGACAGGTGCTGCAAAAACTCAAATGACATTTACTAAAAATTCAGACTAACCAAACACTTCACAGCTGTTTTTCTGCAACTACTGCCCCTCATCTTGAAGTTACTTTCTTTTTTTTCACATTTAAACTCAGCAACTCCATCTCACTTCAGCTTCACTTGGATAGACCTCCTTATGCACTTCTGATTTCTACTCTTCATTCTGCTGACCACATGAACAGCTTTTCACTGCAGCTAAATGCTCTTAAAAAAAAAAAAAAAAAAAAGACTTGCGTGTAAAATCCCACCTAGCCCAAACCAGGGTCTTAAGCAATATTACTAACACTAGACTGCCTAATCACACTGGTAGCCAATACCATTTTCTCATTAAACAACACACTCTGTTAGTATTGTACTAAACAGGTTCCTATATAAAGCTTCCATTTTCAGCATCATCTATCAGTCGACCCAGACAATGGTGTCACCAACCAAACAGTGACTGTACTGGGAAAATCAGTAAAAGAGAATGTCTCAGTGAGATCTATCTGTTCATCTGTTAAGTGATGCTCACTGGGCATCAACACACAAAAGAGAGATCAGTTCAACAATGTAATTGTCCATATGAACTGCTCCCTCCCAACAATGCTCAATCTTGGTTAAGATAACTTCAAAATTGTTTCACATGACTGTGCTTCTCAGTGTTGTTATTGGCAGGGAAGATGAATGGAGGTAGGAAGGGTATAACGAACTTCAAGGTGTTTAGTAAGAATCTACAGCATTGCTTAGGAATCAGCCCTTTCTGGGGGTAGCCTGGCATTCAGCTCCTTCACAGAGTCCACCTGAACTCAAAGAGCCCCACAAAAATCACAAACTGTTAGGCTGGAAGGGTCCTCTGGAGATCATCTTGTCCAGCCTCCCTACTGAAAAAAAGATTCACCTAGAGCAGGTTGAACTGGATGTCCTCTACTGAAGCTCCACGTTATTACATCTAGCAAGATGCAATGTACTTTATAAACTTAAAGACAACCTTTAGAACAGGGATTTTATATCCTGCTAGCTTCCTTGACAGGTTTTGAATGTATCCAGAGAAGGAGACTCCACAACCCTTCTGGGCAGCCTTTTCCAGTGCTCTGCCACCCTCACAGTGAAGAAGTATGTAACGTTTTGATGGAACTTTCTGTGCTTCAGTGTTTCCCATGCTCCCCACCGGCAGCTCTACCGTGCCTGGAACCAGAAACACTGCAAGATGATAGCACACAGACTAGCTGCCAAGCCAATGTTAATTTTTTAACACATCTCAATTGCGAGCTCAGCGACCACCACAGCTTTTTAAAGAGGTAACGCGCCCAAACTAACGGGTGACGCACAGGGGGTAAACGCACATAGGAGCCTGAGGAAAACCGATTCCTTTTTGTTGTCAGAGCTCCGTACCCCTCACAGACGTTCCCCTTCACAGACACACCCAGCATTTAACACATCTTGATCAAAAGCCGGGATGCTTTAACCGCGAACTGCCCCAGCCCCCTCAAGAGCTTCCCCCGCCCTCAGCTTCCAGCACCCCCCCCACCCAAGGCCCCACAGGCCTCGGCTCCACCTCCCCGACCCGCCAGGCACACCCCGGGCCCCTCACCTCGCAGAGGAAAGTCTGCCGGCTCCTTCCACCCCCGGCGCGGATCTCGTAGGACGGCATTACCCTCCTTTTCCCGCACCAGGCGTACAAGAAGTTCTTCACGTCCCCCATGGCTCCGCCGGAGCTGAGGGATCACCCAGGAGGGCGCAGCCCGGCACCCCGCCCACTCCCCCGCCGGCGGCTGCGGCGCAGGCGCGGAGGCGGCGGCCGCGGGGGAGGAGACGGAAGGGCAGGAAAGCGGCGGCGGAAGCAGCCGGAGGCGCGTCTTACCTCAGGAGGCTCCTGGTCTGATAGAGTTTATTTTTGAGGAGAAAAATGGGGTCTGTGAGGAAAATTCACCCCTCAGCCTCATGTCGTTGTGTGGTGCCCTGGGCTGAAACGCCCAGCACGCCCAAATGGCATTTGCAGGGTTAAGATTGATTTTAAAAAGGGTCCTCGGAGGGACAAGGGACACCACGAGCCTCAGGTGCTCATCCCACACACATCGTGTCCCTGCTGTTCTCCAGGTTGTCTGTGCTCTCTTCCTATCACCGGTCAAACAAGAGCGTTCCTAAGTGTCTCAAAAATTAAGGGGGACAGAAAAGGAAGCCTTTATTGTTGTGTGCTTCCTGTTAAGTGGTTACAGACCAAGAGAAGAGGGTAGAATTTGGCACGCTCTTGTATTGAGGCACTCTTGTAGAGTGCCTCTTCCATGCTTTATGACACACCTTAAAGGGGAGCGGGGGGCTGCTTAATGCAGACATACTCCCAAAATTAGGAATTCCAGCAAGTTTTACTTCATTGCTGTCTTAAGTGGCTCTTCTTCAGCATCCCATCACTCCTGGCTGCCACCCACACCTCTCCAGCTATTTCATGTTAAATCATAGTTCCTTCATCTTCTAGTGACATCCCTTTCTGCTCTCCAGCCTCACCTCAGTCTGAAGGAACCTTGGTGGGAAGTGGTGCTGAGGGACCTTTCCCAAGTGATTAGCACATAATTTAAGGGTACTTGATGCTTGTTTCTTCCCTCCCTTCCAGCTATCACGCTGGAATAGCACTGCCCACCTCAGCAGCAAAGTTAACTGGGACAGCTCTCTCTAATCCTGATGCCAGGGAAGGAATGCTCATGGCAACTTCTGGAAGACAATTCATCAGATATTTAACAAGTGGGTTTTGCCCAGAACATTTTTTTTTAGACACTTGGACAAGTTGTTTCTGCTCTTCTAGGAAAGGTATGGAAATGTCAAGGAAGATCCCAACTTATCCTCATGTACAAGTGCCAGCCCAGTCACCAGGCAGCACCAGGGCCATGTCCTCCAGTCTTTAATAAAACAGTTCTTATGGGTTAGTAGATGACCAGAACTGAAAAGGCAAAACCTCAGAGCAAACCCAGCTGCAATTCCTAAGACCCCTCAAGAGATTCAGGTGATAGCAACAGTGTCATCAGTCTATTTAATCAAAGGCATTAAATCAAAGGCAGCTCCTCCAGACCATACAATTCAGCCATAATGGGCAATGCCCTTTGCCTCCTTCCAAACATTCTGGATGATCATCTTGGATGCAAGAGTAATATCAAGCCTAGCATAGAGGGCAGGGACCTCATGTTTGCCAGCTACACACATGACCAAACAGAAGGAGCTCCAGCTGGTGGAGAGAGGTAAGTCCAGGGTGTACCTGACAGCAGGTGATTTCTAACATGTAAGACAGTGTAGAAATGTACAGCTCAATCCTGTCTCTGGTTTTGTTGCAAAGAAAAAGATGGAGAAATATCTATTAATTAAAGAACCAAAAGCCTTCTGTTGCAAAATTTTTTTTTGAAATTTTGCATTAAGTGGAGGTGCACAAAGACAATGAGATAAAAAACTGGATTTTGCATACATGGTCAGTGTCCCAGTGACATTGTGACAAACAGTAAAATACCCATTTGAGCAATTAACAGTGTCATAGTGTTTGGAAACATCCTGTAGTGCTGGAGATACTTATGGAGAGAGAGGACAAAACATGATCTAACTGGAGGGAGGGGAGAGACAGATCTTCCTCATTTCTAGAGAAAAGGAGTCAGTATCCTTCCACTGACAAAAATTTCTTTACTAAGACATAACAGCTATTCCTGGGATGTGCAGTGCTCCAGGGAAGCTGAGTGAAGTGACACAAAAAGGTGACCATCTGTGTGCCAACAAGGCCAGCCCTAACAGGAAGGGGCCCAGGCACATTTCCCTGAATAAAATCCCAGCTCATCACGTGTGGCATGTGCCAGGTGACAATGAGTCCCAGAAAAGGAGACCCCACTTCCAGTTCACCACTGAAGTGAACATCAGTCACTGTCAGGCCACACGATGCTCTCCAGTTTTGCTTTGGCCTTGATGATGAACTCCTCAGAGGCATCTACAAGTGGAAGCCTTGGAGGTCCCATAGGAATGCCAGAAACAAAAGTCATCACAGCTTTAGTCTGTGCTACACCAAAACCTGGGTGGAATAAGCAAAATCAGGTCATTTACAGATAATTTTTCATAGAGCAATCCCTATAGAGGGGTCCCTAAAAGCAGCAGCACCGAGTTCCTGGCATCCCAGCAACCTGATTGTTGCAGCCTTGTAGCTGTCCCCTACAGCTATAAAATATAAATAAACATATAAAATAAAGCCCTGGGAGTAGTAACATCCTGCTGGTATGCAACAATGACATTGGCTACAAGTTTAAACCATCATAGGAAACTTCAGAAGGCCTCTCTGTCCATAGCTCAAGTATCCTTATGTACCTCTGGAAATTTAGCCTCTTAACAGGCTAAATAATGATGTATTTCCTCTGACTTTTAAACCAAGAAACACAATCAAGCCATAAAAGTTATATTCATTGGGGCTTCCATATGTACAGCAAAACCACAGCGAACAGTTCGTTAGGTGGAAAACATTAAATATCTGATTCAGTCTCCCTACATTACTCTGACCTGGTTGGTTTTAATTGCTTTCTTAATATTAAAACTCAGTCTTGTTCTAAAAATCATAAAATTTTAAAATGCTCTGGCCTTGAACAGCCTTGAACAGGAATTACTGGAAGGCAGGAGGGGTGAGTATTAGAACTGTTTTCCTACCATTTCACAAAAATTACTCTAGAAATAAAATGAGAAAGGAGCTTTTGGAGACAGAACAAAAAAAAAAAAACCCAAAAAAATCCACAGAAAGACTCAGGCTAAGAGGATAAATCAGACTCACAGCTTGAAAGCTGTGAGATTTCAGGAAAGGAGGGAAGTGAGAGTGGAATCTGTCAGGGATTATTTGGTCAAGTCCAGTTGTTGAGCTTCCAGCTGCTACTAATTCAGGATCCAGCAGACACAACATTTTCTCACTGCAGAATCTTTCACGAAGGAAGTTCTGGGCAATGCGGGAGTTTCTGAAGCACCAACTTTGCATTTTTAGATGTAACACGGGATGTGCACACTGTAGCACTTACCTAGTTTGGTGACAAAGTTGAGAAATTCCCCAGTGAGAAACTAGAAAAGACAGACAGGAGTTTATTAGCTCCTTCAGAGTTTAAGGCATAAAAGCATCCAAAGTTATTGTGGCATTTACATTGTATACAATTGTTGCATTGAGAAAAGCCCTTGGTCACCTGCCTATGGGAAATACAAACTGAATGCCTTGGAATAGGGGAAGGAGAGAGAGACCTAAGGAAACCATCAACTCCCTCTCAGTCTGTTGTTCGTGTTCAAGCAGTCTGAGAACACTGGTCTCATATTGGCTCTAAAGGTTCATACATTTGAGTATCCACTGCCTGGTGAAAAGATCTCCCAGAGCAGATACTCCTACAGATGTCTCTTAAGACTTTCATCCTGCAGTCAGTTCTGTTCTAAAGCAAAACATGTCCCAAACATCCCCTAAAAACACTGGGTATAGACTGAATACTGATTGCTCAGAATTCCTCAGAAGTCTTCAAGCTGTCCAGGACCAAGAAGGATCAAGGCAGAGGTGCTTTGGGAAAGCCTTCTGCCCTGTATCATATAAAGTATCCCTGGAATATTAATGGGGGCTTGGGCAGTCATGGGCTCTGTTAAAGGAAAGTTAAAGGAAAAAAGCAAGGCTGTTGCTCACTTTGGGTGGTTGAGATTAGAGAGTTGAAGGATAAGCAAGGCAGGTCTTGTTTAACAGTAAGAACTGGGCAAAAAGGTGAGGAGAGAGGAATAATAAGCAGGGGAGCTGAAACAAATTTGCTTTACTAAAGCTTCCTTAGTTATGGATGACAAAGCCAGGTAGAAAACAGCCCCAGTAAAGGTAGAGGAGAAAGCAGGCTGCTCCTAGTGGGGATAGTAAAGATATTGTACCTGATACTTCCGTGCTAATGCAAGGTCTGGCTTTGCAAAGGCTTGCAACATCAGATTGTTTTTTTGGCCCAAATAGTTGTATGTGCTGTCAAAAAAACCCAAACCAAAACCAGAATTGGTAAAGATAAAGTGGGAGCTTAGAGCCACTGAAACAAAAGACAGAGCCACAGGCTTCTGGTGTTGGTATTATAAGAATGCCATTATTCTGACAGAGATTCAGACAATCTGTGTGCAATTTGTCCTGTCAAAGGGAAGGAGTCCAAGCTATACTGACCTTCCAACTGCTCCATCTGCCCCTATGGCCAGTGCACTCAACAGTTGCTAGTTTGGAGAAGGAAAAAAAACCCAAACATTTTTACTTCACATAAAAAATAAAACTAAAAAAAAAAAAAAAAAAAAAAAAAAAAGGGGGTGGTGGTGGTGGGAGGGAGCAGCAGCAAAACTCCCCTGAATGTCCAGGGTTACTTTTTCCCCCAAGGCTGAAGCAAGAGAATGCCACATAAGAAAAAATTTTAAGAGGACCCCCTTACCTCATCCACCCCATAAAGAAATGTAAACTGTTCTCTCTCATTCTTGTTTATACACTGTGCAAGGTCTAGGAGGTCCGTGTCACTGAACTTCACACCCCTGAAGGTGGGGATCTGCTCTGTTATTCCATCCAGCAACTCTTCAACACGAACTGTGCAGAACAGCAATCTCATGAAGAAACACACCCCAGTTCTGAAAGATTTTCCCTGTCTTGTCCCCAAGATTCTTACTGTTTTACAAATTGTTCACTTTTGGCCTAAGCTGAGGAAACTATACAGCTCTGAAAAAAACAGTAAGACAGCTTCAGTGTGATTATTTCCCAGTCATACAAAAGACATCTTTCTATCCTCTTTGAATCATTCCTTTTAGCAGTTCAAAAGGGAAAAACCCTGGATAAATTCAAGTTGAGGAATGAACTGGTAACAATGTATTTTAAATAAATTACATCCAGAAACACCATATAACCTGCTATCTCAAGCAGGTAACTGAAGATCTGTATTCTATTCCTCATTCCTTTGCTAAATAATAGGATTTGAGAAGCACTGTGGGTTCACACATAGTTTACTAACAAATATGACCACACAGTCTTACTCCAAGAACTCAGGATTCAACTTTGGTTATCCAAGGCAATTACCAGTTGCAGTCCACATTGATTGCAAAGCCATGGTCAGCATCACCTCTTCCATCCTAGTTGTCAGTACTCTTAAACCATGATTTTTTTGCAAATGAAGAGGAATTAAATTTTTCTTCCAGTCTTGGATTCACCCCTCACTTTTGGAATGGAACCTTCCCCCTACAGCTCCATGTGTGATGGGTACAGAGGCTGGCAGACCAATTGCACCAGCTGCTGGGGTGACTCAGGTTGCTACAGGCTTGGGAAGAGCTGCCTAAGCAGTACTTACTCTTCACAGCTGTCAGAGGAGGAATGTGATAGTAATAAAATGGAACTGCAGGGGCTTCAGATGCAACCTTCTGTAAAAAAGCAATCAGCTCATCTGGAAGAAAACAAGCAAGCACCAGCATAAGAGAAGGAAACTATCTGCAGTCATAGTTCAGATTCACAGCAGCAATGGGTTTGTGCTTTCTACAGCTTTTATACCATAGGCAGCAAATAATTTTAAAACCTTAAATGTAACAAAACTGAGTGGAAGACCTTAGGGAAGGCAAAGACAGTATTTATTTTAAACCAAACCCATCTGAGTAACTCACACTCAACACATGAAACTCCTGTATGCTCTCATATGAAAACTGCAGGACCTGTTTGCCAAAGTGGTCTCACCAGGATCACTTGCAGGGTGTTGGCACAGAGGACAAAGTTCACATTCTTCTCCCCCAGGTACTGCTCAAGGGAGATGATGAACAGGTTTTAAGACAATTTTTTTTTTATCACCTCAGTAACATGAAGCATGCTGGTGTATCAGCAGTTTATCAATTTAATCAATGCAAGGGTCAGCATGGAACCAACTGCTTCCTACTGTGGCTCAGAACCAGCATGAACTCCACACAACCTGTTCAGCAGACAGACAAGTTAACTACTCTTTACATAAGAAACCTCCTTTCACAAGAGGCTAACAAACACACCCCAAAGACATCCTTTGCATTTCTTACTGAGAGAACTTCGATATCTATGACCTTTAAAAAAATGCTTCTTCTAGGTTTTGCTTTTGCATGCCACCAGGCATGACAGGTGTGCAAACATTATCACCAGCATATTTGTCAAAAAAAAAAAAAAAAAAAAAAAAAAAAAGTAGTAATCCTTTATCCATCCATAATAAAGGTTTAGAAGGAAATTTAAAAGAGCACCAGTAACCATGTCTACTCACCTTTGTTTGTGGGTTTGAAGAAGAAAGGGGCCAACACAGCAATACCAGTAGCACCTACAGCTGCTGCATGCCTTGCCTATAAATTGAGTGGAAGGTACCTGAATGTACACGTGTTCTATAGGTACTACTTACAGGGTGAAAAGGAAAACATATTCTATACACACCAGCTCTTGGGACTCTGCCAGACTTAATGCTCCCACGTGAATGATCACATGATCCAATCTGCTCAAGAACAAATTCAGAAGGTTTGAGGAGGTTTCAGTGATGGTGAAAAATACCAGTCTGCCAGAATTACTCACTTCAGACCAGGAGCTACAGCACAAGACCTTGGCTGGACTAGATCAAACCTAAAAGGGATCTGAACCTGCACCAACCTGACAAGCAGACACTGAAGGAAAATGCTGACAGTGGCAAGCAACTGGTGGTGGAAAAAAAGAGAACAGATTTGCAAATATAAATCAAGTGTGACACACGTGCTGTCATATTTGCAAAACTGTCAGGAGGGACAAATCTTCACATTGCATTAGGAAGTTAAAATTAAGGCATTAAGGATTTAAGGGGAAGCTGGGAAAGGATACCAAAGCATATCTTTGCTCTGCTGAGCTACCTAAAGGGTTCAATCTCACAGCAGCATTTTGACTCCTTCTCTGCCCCTGCCAAGGCAGTCTCCCAGGTGCCAGTCCTCCAGTCCCACTTCTGCATTTCTCCTTTATATACACACAGACTGTGAGCCTTCACCCCAGTTTATTTCTGCTTGCCATTCTTCTCACCCAAAATGCCATCATCCTCTGATGTAGCAGCTGAGGAGGTAGCAGTGGTGAATGATACAAGACTGATAGATATGAGATACGGGGAATGGGTCTGCAAGTAGATACACAGCTGCAGATCCAGACTGAATTCTTTCTTCTGCCACTGACTTTACACCTTTAGGGAAGCACCAATTTATACTTCAGCTTCCCCCAGATCAAATCATTTAATATATTAAAAGGTTCAGAAATGCTCAGAGGGCATAAATAGCAGCAGATGTGGTGTTCCAATCAGTCAGACACGGCTATATCATAACATGGAATTTCCTATTCCCTCTAAGCTACTCACTTGTCTTTTCCTTGGCACAACCATTCTTCTGCCAACTGCTTCCGCTCCTGGACATTAAGGGACAGCCCTTCTCCCGTTGTTCCATTCACTGTTTTAACACAACACAACACAACACAAAACATGACAAACACAACAAACACGACAAACACACCACACCACACTTCCTGAGGCCTGGCCTACATGCTTTGGTTTTACTGAAGACAAGTGCTAACACTTTTGATGATATTAAAAATAAATTATATTTTTTCTGCCACTCATTTTAAGATAGTCTACACCAGCATCTAAATGGGGATTGCAGTGATAACACCACTAAATCCTGGTGTGTTGGAAACGTGGATGTTTCAGGATCAGCAGCACTAGGAGAGAAGAGGTAGAATTAGCTGCTGAACCTGGGAAACTGCCCCCCCAGCAGATCCTCCCTCCTCCCAGCAGTGAGTCAGACTATGACAAGAGCAAACAGGGGTGCCCAGCTGCCCAGGCAGAGTGAGTGCCTGTCCTCCACCCCAAGAAAACTGCCTGCTGACATTTGGTATCCCTGTCATGAGCAGAACCACGCGTCCTACCTAGGCTGAAGCACCCCTGGAAAGCAATTACCTGTCAGTATGCTCAGTCACAAGCAGATTAAATTGGGATAGCTGGAGTCACTGCCAGGCTCCATTTTTGTCTTGGCACTCTTTCTACTTAAGTTTTGAACCAAAGCTTTGTCACTGACTTGAGCTTATTTCACTACACCAGGCTGTGAACAAACATGGTTTAGCAGATGCTGCATTCTCCACTCAGAGATCCCTGCTGCCCCTGCAGCAGTCCTTGAGACAGAGGCTGAGCAGAGAGATGGGACCAGGGAAACCCTTGGTATCACCACAGCACTCCTAAAGAAGCCTTTTTGGCTTGGCTAAACCCATTGAATTCCCTGGACTCCTGAACTGTTTTTCAAGAAGGTAATTGCATCTTGCCCAAGCAAAGGGGAGAATCATTCTGTTGAGTCTTCTCTGCCCAGATAGCATTATCCTTTAATCTCTGGACATGTCACTGTATAAAGGCAATGCTTATTTTATCCCACAGAGAAATGGGGTGTAGGCAAAAGCAGATGCCCTAAATATCACTTACTCTCTTGCCACTGAGTGAATATAAATGTCTAGGATGGTCCCACATCCATAGTTCCTCCTGCAACCCCTCTTATCAGGGAAGTTCTCATAGGGTTGCCATGCAAGCCAAAGGGGTGTAACAGAGATTCTGTCAAAAAAACACTTACCAAAAACATTCTTCACATTCTGCTTGCTTACCAAGTAATCCACATATTGACATATCACTGAAAGGTTAATTTGTCTGAAATGAAATGAAATAATGAAATGACATGAAATAATGAAATGAAATGAAATAATGAAATTAAATGAAATAATGAAATTAAATGAAATAATGAAATTAAATGAAATAATGAAATTAAATGAAATAATGAAATTAAATGAAATTAAATGAACCACAGCAATCTTATCAGCCTCAGCAACTCTAAATCCCCAGAGATTAAGCAGAACCATGTATTTTTTAAACTTTGCATTTGTACACACACAGATTACCCCAAAGTCTGATATCCTCAGTATATGTTTGACAATCTTTTCTCTCAAGTGGTAATTACTGCAGGCTCATCACATTAAGGGGCTTTTTCAGGGAGATATGAAAGAACAAGAGGCATTCAAACCTTTTTTACAGTTGAGGGAAACAGGAGTCCTCTAGAGAGCACAAAGATATTTGTGCAAGGGCTGCTAAATAGTTAAACTGTACTTGTAACTCCAAGACACAGACTGTGGAATGGCATCTCCTGGATGTGACTTTGACCTCTGTATCTAATTAAAGGATGAGGAAAGCAGCAGACTGCCCTGACAAACAGGGGAAACGGAATTCTAAGTTTTACTTCTCTGCAGGACAAACTTATTTTGCTTATCAGTGTATGATACTATAATAGTATAATAATATTTCACCATTGTGTTAATTTGTTAAGAATGCAGACAGACCCACTCGTAGACTCTGTAAGTCAATATTAGGACCTTGAATGGGTTCATATATCACCCAAAATTTCATAGTAGCTTTCACAGAACATTTACTACAAGGGCCATGCATTCCAAGCAACAGGCCCACATCACTCTCCAAATACCCTGTTTCATTGAATTTGAGTAGTAATAAAAAATGAAACTGAAAATAAGGGTTTTTTTTTAAATGGTTTTTAAGGGTTTTCAAAAAATGGAACAGTGACTGCAATACAAATAAGTTCCCTGACTGAAAGAGTACCACGTTTTACAGCACTTTTCAAGAGTGCTGTAAAGATCACTGTCACAGGACAAATCTCCGCTGTCTCCCTCAGAAACACATCCAGATCTTGACACAACCCTGATCCAAGAAGTTCAGGGTCCTGACTCCAAACAACTCTGTCTTGCAACACCAAAATGCTGTAGGGAGGACACAAGTTTATCACCACTGCTTTGAGGAAGGCTGAATTTCAACTTCTGACGATGTTATTTTCAGAACTGTGCAGTCCTTGCAATATTTTCTGGTTTAGACTAATTCTACCCATAAATTCCATGCAGGAGTTAGCTAGGATACAGAGAAGCCTAACAGTTCATCAGATTTTGACAGCTATTTTCTAACTCTTGAGAGCTCTTTCCAAGTAAGACTGTGCCTTAAAAAAAATGGGAAAACTGTGCGGCACTCCTTGTAGTTACCTTTATCAGGATTCAGTTTGCATCTACAAAAGCAGCAGAAAGATTTATGAAGACTGATCCAAACTCTCTAAACCCAGACCTACAGTACTTGCTGAGCAAGAAGAGGCAGAGGCAAAGGAGACCCACTCTAGTTCTAGCGTCACCAGCATAGTCATTTCCCCATCCCATCAGACATCTGATTTAATAGCAAACCCAAAATTGATGTGTTCCAAATGAGAAAGGAGGGAGGCAGGGCTTTAAGCAAGCTGTGTGACTGACAACATGCCACATGCCTGTGGTGGTACAGGCTCATACTCACCCATCAGGAGTCATCGGGGTGACTGTAGCAGCTACAAGTCCCTCTAACTTCTTTCCAGGTGTCATTGACCTCTTTAGAAAAGAAAGAGATACAAAATACTACCATCTTTCTTTAGGTGGTGCTTCAGTCATTTCTGTTAAAAGCAAAGCCAGGCAAGCAAAGTTCAGAAGAAGTGGGCAGGGTGTTATTAGTGGTCAGAGATAACTGCCTTGCTTTCAACACAAAGAGCTGCCTATTGCAGCCAGCATCATCCCAGGGCAAGACTGGAACCACCACGTCTCAGTGACATCTTCACGTCTCCCTCCTTCTTCCAGAATCCGGCTGTGGTCCAACACATCCCTCGTAACAGCGCAGAAGGGAGAGAACCGAGCTCCAACCCCTTTCTTCCCTCGACAGCTGCACGTCACCTACCCCCGCACACGACAGTCACCCACCGAGCCACCCCCGGGACAGCAGGGTCAGACGACCCCCAGGACACCTCCAGACCCACCTCGCCGAAAGCCACCTCCTCTACAGGGCACCGCACCGCTCCGCTCCGCCCTCGGTCCGGTCCGGCCCGGCCCGACGGGAGGAGCCGGTGACTCCTTCCGGCTGAGCTCGTATAAACACCGTGGGTTATACAGACACCGCTGACCTGGCAGGATGTGGCCTTCCGTTAGGTGTTATCACTGGGCAGGTCTCCATAGAGGGGCTCTCCTCCGTGTCTTTCGTCCTTGTCTGCCACGATCCCCGTTGTCTCCTCTAACTCTGGAAATCGGGTTTAAAAGTTAAGACTTGTTTGGATTATAAATCATCTGTGGGCTTTAAATAAGGAAAGCAGGATGAGCTGGCTGGCTGTGCACCTGGGAAGATGCCAAGTGCTATCGCAGTCAAGGTGGGCAGCAGCACTTCAGGGCATCAGGTGGGAAATTGAGAATCCCAGAGTGCTTTAAGTTGGAAGACAAGTTAAAGATAACTTAGTGCCAGTCCCTCTGTAGGGGGAGGGACATTTCCCACTAGACCAGGTTGCTCCAAGCCCCATCCAACACTTCAGGGGTGGGGCAGCCACAGCTTCTCTGGGCAAACTGAGCCAGTGTCTCACCACCCTCACAGCAGAGAATTTATAATGTCTAACCTAAATCTCTCCCAGCTTCAAAGTGTTACCCCCTCATCCTATCATACCCTTTGGAAAGTGCTCTGGAAAGTGCTCTAAGGTCTGGAAAGTGTTCTGGAAAGTGCTCTAAGAGCACTGGAAAGTGCTCTAAGGTCTCCCCAGAGCCTTCTCTAGGCTGAACAACCCCCAGATCTCTCAACCTGTCTCCAGAGCAGAGGTGCTCCAACCCTCTGAACATTTGGGAGCATTTGTCTAACAGCTTTATGAATTTCAGTGGGGATGTCTGCCCAGGCACAAGTCCCTGTTGAAAAAAAGAGAGATATCTTTTTGTTGATGCCTGAAAATAATGAGGGAAGCCTGGCTGCAAACTTGAAGCACGTTTACAGCTGAAGCAACTCAAGAGAGGATCAGCTCTCCTTAGGCTGTCTGCCCATGCACTCCAAAGCTGCAGAGGGAGATGTTCATGCCACTGCTGCTGTTAACAATGTCAAAATGCCATCCTGGAGCTGTCTGCTAGAAAGACACATTGACTGCACAGTGACATAGAAAGAAAAACAGTTTTGCTGCAGTTCACTGCCTTTGAACGAGAAGGATTTTGAAAGGCTCATCATGGTAAGCAAAGAAGCAAATCCACTGTATTGTAAAGGAAACAAGCACCAGAGGGCATGCCTAAAGCTTGCAAAGGCCTGGGAACTGCAATAAAGAGCACCTCTGATTATAAGACTATTTTTTTCCAAACAATTAGTCACATCTCATCTTTTCTCTGTTCCCAGGAAAAAACAAAGGTGGAGCTGGAGACAAAAACCTAAAACTACAGTTCAGTAATTTAAGGGCAAGCATCAAAATATTATCATAATATTATCATAAAACAAAATCCCATATGCCAAAAAAATTCAGCATCTTCCCAACTCATATCTCTGCCTTTCTTCTAGGTAACAAATGTGCACATTTCATCCTCAAGCTCTCTACTCTGAGCATCAAATTTAAAATTATGGCACTGAAGAAATGAGCCAGCCTTGGATCTCTGTGCCTTAGTCCCTCTTCTTAAAGCAGAGATTGCACTAAGCTCTTCTGTTCCTTGCCGTGGTTATCTAGCTCCCAGCTCTGCAGATAATTATTTTTGAGGGATGCCTGCTATGGTGGGGATCTCCTGTTACTCAGCATCTTTACCAGATCCATATAGTGTGCAGTGCAGAGTCTGGGTCCCCTGGCAGCAATGAACAGTGCTCTATTTAGACATTAATGCTGCTTATAGAAATATGAAGGAACTTACTTTAGATCAGTTTAAAGGTGTTCTGAGGTTTGTAGAAAAGGTAAAGGAGTTTACAGGAGCTTTGGAACACATTATAGGACTTCAGGGATGCTTAGAACTGTTTATAGGGAGTTTAGAGCAATTAAATCAATTCAGAGTGGGGTGGAGCTGCTTAATGCTCTTTAGAGCAGTTTTAGAGGATTTCAGAGAAGTTTTAGTGCTGTTTCTCTAAACAGGAGTTTCAGATTTGCAGACCGGATTTCTAGAGCAGTTGCAAGGAGATTGAGAGGGACTTGAGATCTTTTTTGAAGCAGTGTGGAGGAATTTTAGGTATTAGCAGTGTTCAGTGGATTTTCAGAGATGTAGAGTAGAGGGTTTAGAGGAATTTATAGCAATTGTTTATTGCTGATTAGAAGAGTTTTAGAGCTGTTTAGATGCATCCAGCACATTTTAAGGTATCCAGGAGCTCTTTAAAGTCCAGAGCAGTTTAGTGGCACTCTATAATAAAGTCCAGTGTGTTTTTGAATCAGTTTAATGATTTTAAAATGTGTAACTTAGGGAATGTAATAATAACTCTTCAAAAGTTCATTGAATATGTTTTGTAACTTTGTGGTGGTATTAGAGGAGTTAAGAGTATCTCAGAGCACATTCAGGGAGCTTTAGAGGTCCTTAGAAGAGTTTAAATGGAAATCTGGGATGTTCATTGTATAGGATCTCAAGATAAGGTCAGATGAATCTGAAAGCTGCTTAGAGAAGGTTTAAAAAGATCTTAGTTTGGTGTAGAGGGCCCTAATAATTTTTAAAGGGATATTACAGCTCCTCAGAACTGGTTATTGTGCTTTTGAGGGGTTTTGGATTAGTTATTCCTATTTGTAGAACTCACCTCTGCACATAAACAACAGTGCCATCTGCTGCAGGACACAGCATAGCCTCATCTTGAGAAAACAGATTTTTAGAGAACCCCTGTGTGGAGGCCTTACTTGCTTCATCTAAATAAATGAAACCCCACACCCACTACCAAATTCCCCACTGTAAGATGACAGGAGAATTTCTACTGTGATCGGAACTCATCAAGCAGAGATGATGAAGAACCACAGAATACAAACAGCCAGCCAGGGATAATTTTGATTTGTGCTGAGGTTGGTCACTGGTTTGATTTCCACAGCCAGGGATCACTCATGTCTGCATGCTGACAAATACATAGCTGGACATCAGTCACAATAGAGCCACTCCTAGTAAGATTATCTTTTTTTTTCTTAAAAAAAAAAAAATATCTCTTTTTTTTAAAAAGACTCTGTTAGTCCTGACCCATCCAGTGCCCCGGTGTCCTGGATGTGTTGTAGTCTTGGCAGTGGCACCAGGAGGCACCACTCTCACAGGCTCTTGTCCTGCTGGGGGGACTTCAACCACCCAGACATTTTCTGGAAAACTAACACAGCAAGGTGCAGGCAATCCCAAGGGGCTCCTGGAATTTACAACGACTGAGTGGAAGAATGTTTGGGGTTTTTGGTGCCAAGACCAAGGGTTGGTGGGGCTGTGGAGATGGTTCCATGGGAGGGATTTGGGAGCCAGGTCCAGATGTTTAGAATTTCAGAGCCAGAATTTTCAGAGCCTGAACGAACGAGGTGAATATCGTTTGAAGTTTTTAGGTGCTCTCCTGAGTCTCATTGCTCCTGGGGCTGTGGATGGTGTTCCAGGTGAGGGTGAGGGCCAGCACACAGCAGGGCCAGAAGGGATGCACTAAACAGCTGAACCTGCCCAGAAAAGCCCAAGGACAGATGGATCGGGTAGCAAAAGGGTTGTGTGCAGAAAGAAAGGAAAAGATCGAGGGGGTCTGCCTGGGGCAGCTCGGCAATCCGGGGCCGTTTGTGTCCCCTCAGGACCCCCTAAAAGGGGGAAAACCCGTCAAAGAAGCTCCGTAGAGCTCCTATCTACCGACGGACGGGGCGGTACGAGGAGCTGCCCGCCCCTACCCCACCGCTCGCAGGCGGGACGTGGGGCCGAGCCCCGGGGCGGCGGGGCCTGAGGAGCGCCCAGCCCCCCCTCCATTCCCCCCGGCCCGGCCCCGTCCCCTGCGGAGCGGTCGCTCTGCGGGTCGCCACCCGGCAGGTTGTAAAGTCATTAACTCCCTCAGCCATGCCGGCCCGGGCCCCGGCGACGACTGCTCCTGCTCCTGCCCCTGCTCCCGCCGCTGGTGGGCCGCCCCGCCGCCTCCTCCGCGGCGGCCGCAGCAGCAGCAGCAGCAGCGCGGCATGGCCGCCGCTCCACATCGCCGCCGCCTCCTCATCCTTTTTCTCCTCAGCGCCTCCGCCGCCCCCCTTCACGCTAAGGTAAGCGGCGGCGGGTGGGTCTGCGGCGGTGGAGCCTCCTCTGCCTCCCTCCTTCCCTTCCTCCTTACTTCCCGTGAGGGAGCAGCGGCGGGGCCGGGGCCAGGAGGGGCGCTCGGAGCCGGCGGGGTCGGTATCCGCCGCCCTGGGGCCTGCGTGGGGCAGGGTGGCCCGGGCAGCCCTGGGGAGCGGTTGCCTTTTGCCCTTCCCCGCAGCTTTCTGGTTCTTGCAGGAAGATAACCTGGACTTGGGGGTTCTCTCTCTCTCTCTCTCTCTCCTTTTTTTTTTTTTTTTTGCCGTCGCCTTCCCCTCCACCCTTTGGGGTAGCTCTGCCCGCTCCCTGTCCGCCTGGCTCTTAACAAAAGGACAGCGGAGGGGGAGGACGCCTGAGGAGCTTTCCCATCATCAGCAGAACGACCATGAGGGCGCAGGGGCCTTTCCCTGGTTTTGGGGGGGCCGCCCTCATGTCCATCCCTAGCAGAGGGCTGACAGCAAACTAATTTGCGTCTTCCTCCTCCCTGCTGCCACCCCAGCCATGGGTTTAGGCAGCTGATTTCTCCGCCAACAGCGTGTGCTGCACGGCTGGGCATCCAAGCCCCACGCTCCCTTCATCTCTGCTGTCCTCTGTAAAGAATAACCCCATCCCGGCTCTCGTCAGGTCACTTGTTCCACAAGAACATCGAAGAACAGCTCTGCCAGTTCCGTTTTCCTTCCCTGGGAAGGAGTCTCCCCCTATGATTGTGGTGGGAGGGCAGCAATCCCGGTTTCACAGGGTACCTGCTGTGCCCCTGCCTTCACGGGTCACTGTGCATTGGGGTTCCCCGAGGAGAACCCAGCTGAACTTCTTTTCTTGCTAAAGGGATTCTGCTCCGGTAAAAGAAGAGGGGTTTAGGTCGTGTTTCCCTCCCCTCCAGACTAAGGCTGGGGTGTAGCAATCTCACGCAACGTATCTTCTGTCCCAGAGATGGGACACAACAGCTTTACAGAGGATAACCCAGGTTTGAGGAGCAGCAGCAGCTCCTGCTCTGGGGTTCCCTTAATTTAAAAGCTCCAGTGTTTCGTTTCCACTTGGTTTTTACCTTCACACACATCCTGCTGCATGGTCTATTTACCCTTTAACTGTGGGGCTTCAGGCAGAGCAAGCTGGGTCAAGCTAAACAGATGTGAAGTCATTTTGGACTGACCTGGGTGGACTCCTCCATCCATGTGTGTACACAAAGCCTTGGCTGCTTGTGGTTCTCCCTGCCCCCAGCAGCTGTGTTTGAAGAGCTCAAGTATCTAGTCTGCCCAACTAGAATAAAACAATGACCGGATGAGAAGGAGCTTTGCACAAATACCAATTATTTTGTAAAACATCAGGGCACAATTGCAAATGCTTTTTTTTTTTTTTTTTCCAGGGCTATTGTAGAGTCTGTCACCACAGCTTTAGTCAGAGAATGACACTGCAAACCCAAACCAGGGGAGTTGAACATGGTCATTCATTTCCAGATAATAATCTGACATCCATTCCAGACATGAAGCTATTTAGGATTTTTGTAAGCAATGTGGTTTGCTGTAGAAAGAAACACTGAAGCTAGAGGGACTGTGGAAATCTTTGGTAGAAGAAATGCAGTTTAATGGCTTCAAAGAAGGTTTGAAGAATTTAATTTTCAGCTGCTGTTTCTAGTAGCCTTACAAGCTTAGACAGGGTTGAGCAGAACAGTTTTAAGACAGCTACTGTGCCCCTCAGTGGTGGACCAGCCCTTAAGGCATGCAACAGAACCTCCCCCTCCACCTCTCCTCCCAGCTCCTCTGTTAAGGGAACTAGAGGGTCATGTTTGTGGTCTCTCTTCCCAGACAGCTTTTTTTCCAGGACCCAGGTTTAAAGAATCTCAAGATTAGACACAACAATAAGCAACGCATGGGGACTAGGACACAGTAATTCAGTTTTTTCCAGGTTTCTGGGAAAACCAGAGCTGACCGGAGAGTCAACAGAGAATTTATTTTATCCCTTTCAGCTCTTCAGAAAGAGCACCTGGACATCCCATAGGATGTCAGACCAGGCCCACCCTTCTTTGAAGGGCTGAAGCATTTTCGTTGTGGCAGCCTTTGTTTGGCAGGGGAGGGAGAGGGAAAGCAGCTGCTGGATCTTGGGTTAGACAGAAAAAGCTTTCAGTGATTCAGAGACTGACTGATAATGGCAAATCTGGAGAGATGGGTATTTTAGCCTGGAAAAGTCCCTTGCAGGCTGGGGTTCAAAGCTCTGGTATCCTAAACAAGAAGACAGGAGGGCAACATTGATCTTCTCAGTCTCATGGCTTTCAGGGTAGGTGCAGAAATCACTTGGTTAACCTCAGAGAGGAAGAGCTGCAGCTCTGTCATCACCAGGTGCCAAGCCACAAATGCCTTAGGGGAAATTCTTTTGCAGAGCACCTGGCTGAGCTGGAATATGGTCTTTTATATGCATGTAAATTCTAGGCTTTACATTCTCCATCCCCTAAGGAATTGTACCTGACCCTCTTACCTCCTTTGGACAGAGAGCTTGCCCAAGCCCAGGCAGAGCCAGACTGATAAAGTCTGGACCTATGTGCATCTCCTGCTCTGGTGTTTCTCTGCTGTGTTCCTGCCATCTTATAGCAGACTACAGATCACAGCAGCTCCAGCATCTCTTAGAACCAGGAGAATGCAAAAAAAAAAAGTTGTTATAAATCCCCTTTGATTCTCCTCCTGCAAGGAGGAGGTGGGGGTATGGAGGTGAGATTCAGTCTGCCAGAGTAGCCCTTGGGGTTTGCTGAGGGGCTTGAGAAACTAAAGCCTGGAGCTAATGTAATCTGGATTCTGTCCCACAGTCCTCAATTTGTTATCTGGAAATTTGGAAAATGCAAATACCTCTAATTAAAAATGACAGCCGTTTGTGTGTCATGGTTCATGTAGATTTCTTTCTGGCAATATAATAAATTCAGCACAGATTGGAACCAACTGCCCCAGCTCTAAGTACCTGAAGTTCCCCTTCCCCCTCACTAGGCCTAAGACTCAAATGCAGTTATGCCTAAACTCAAGAGGACAGCTCAGCATTGTATTTGCTTACACAAGAAAATAAATGCTTCTGGACAAGGACTGGCAAGAGAGCTTGGTCATGGAAAGCCTGAGAGCCAAATCAATCTACTTAAAAAGTGATTGATTCTTCCAGTGCAGGGAGGAAGCAGGAACAGGGCTTATGGGTATAGGGGAACACAAAACAAAAAAAAATGTGTCTCTTTGACTAGTGTCCTTCAATAAATCTTTGTTAGGGCTCCTGTCATTCCTGAAAATTAAAGTGCAGAGATAAATGTTCACTGTTCTGACAGGAGGCACACAAAGGCAAAGCTTTCCCCAAAGCTCAGCTCTGCCATCACGTTCTCAGTCTCTTTGGGTCCTGCCAGAACACCCAAGAGCAGTAACCCTGAAATGGAGCCTGCACCTTTCCACCACTTTCCAGACAAAGCCTTTTCACACCCAGAGGTAGGGCAGTAGCACAGGCTGTTGCACTTCCCTTCACCCATTTCCCTCCTGCCTCATCTCACCTATTTGGATTGCAGTATCTTAGGAACAGGACTATCTCTGTGGCTACAGCCATGCAGATTTTCATTGCCACTTTTGGGGAAAAGCTGTGTAAATGCTGCAGCTTTTGGTCCACATGCCTTCCCTCCAGACAGTCCATGAGCCCCCAACTCAGGGAAGTGGTTAAGACACCAGCTTTAAGTAATACCCCAGCTCTGGGAAAATCTATGTTATGCTGAGGTCTCCACACAGACATGAGATAAATCACTGACAATTTCCTGCCTGACAGTTGCAAAGAGCTTTTCCTCTGCAGGCTTTGAGATGATTATCACATAAAAGGCTCAGGGAAAGATTTTAGCTAAAAATACATTACAGTAAGAGACCATTGGTTTCTTTTCCTTGTGAATGTAGAAGCTACATAGTCAGCATTTCCATTTAAAGCCTGATAATACACAGCCAGACAAAAATTGTCATAGGGAATAGGTTGAGGTGGTTATTTGTAAGAATATTTTTGAAAATGTCTGTTTTAATTTTTCTGACCATAGCATTTGGCCCCTGTCAGGCAAGATATCTCCCAAGTACAGCAAAGAGTTCTGTTGCATTGTTTTTAAAATCAGCTGTTGTAATCACTAGAGAGTAAAGCATCAAGTAACAGTGCTTTCATGCAGGTTACTTTCAACATGATCTGACTATCAATCACCATGAAGAGGCTCTATGTGCATTTCAGCCACACTAAGTTATAAATTAAAAAGATATAAAATGAGCTGCATCTCCTCTGTCCAGAGGATGTTATGTTGGCAGACACTGTAGAAACAATAAGTTCTCAGGAGGGAATTACACTACAAGTTGAACAACACTTGGGCTTCATTACACCATGAAAAAACATAAAAGCCAAGAGAAGGGCAACCAAAATAGTGAACAGAGCACACTCAGTGAGGAGCAAACCCTGCTGAGTTTGCCTTCACATCCAGCAGTTATGCTTTGTAGGCCAGTTATTTGCAACAGATCTATCAGCCACTGCCACAAACCAGCATGATTTGCTAATAGTAGTACAAGTACAACTTCCCCGAGCCCTTACTTTAACATAGCAGATTTCACACACACACAAATTATTCATTTCCTTCTACTAATGCTGAAATGCTGTCAGCATTTTCAGCTGGATAAATCCCCATTCCTGTGATAATCTCATTGCTGCATTTCCAGCTACTCACAGCTGTATTTCAATAAACAGCAAATTAGTTCCTGTACAGACTAAATTGAAAAAGTCCCTAGGAGCTTTTAGGCCATCCAGCAAAAAGGGAAAAAACCAAAAAAACCCAAACCCAGCTAAACCAGAGAATCCCTTACCTGCTGGAAATCATGGAAGCACAGCTCACAGCAGGCTGCTGCAAAGACCATATTGGGGCCAAAAGGGCTCAGGTTTGCCAAATTTAAAGGCTCCACCCCAATCAGTAATGTTGGGAGGGAGAGTAATCCAATCTGGGGGGAGGGAGACAACAGCAATTGCAGGAGGCACTCCTGAAAATCACTTTTGTGAGGGTGGGAGGTTCAGAGCCTGGCAGGCAGCATGAGCTGTGACCTGTTCTGTTCCACCCTGGATGGGACTGTTGCTTGGGGGTCAGGCTGTTGTTAATATCACACACCTTCAGCTCTTCTTTGCATCATGTCACGAGACCCCAGAGGCATCCTCCTCCCCACACGTAACTCATGGGCCTGAGCAGAGATTTGATCCTCCCAGAGCTCTCCCAGTGTTGCCCATTTAGAACCCAACAAGGTGCCTCGTCCCTGGGGGAGCTGCCTTTGGAAGGAAGCTGCCATCTCAGCTAGGTGTGGTGTGGAGCCAGGTTCTCCAACTGACCATGTTGTGTTTCTGTCAGGACAGTAGTGAGGCAGCAGATGGAGCTGGCTCCTGGCATGAAGAAGTGACCAAGTGGTGGGGAGAGTGGAGCTCCTGGTCCACCTGCTCCCGATCCTGCGGGGGGGGTGTGATGTCCAGGGAGAGGCACTGCTTGCAGCAGAGGTGAGTTGTGCCCCAGCCTGAGCCACTGGCCATATCTCAGTGTCCCTGACCTGTGTTTTGAGGCCAAACTTCATGGGTTGGCAGGGTTGGCCATTCCCTCTTCTCTGGCTTCTCTGTTGCCCTTGGGGGGAAGGTGAGCAGGAAGAGGTGGGGAGGGCTGACAAGGGAGAAGCACCCTGCAGTTGGTGGGTGGGTGACAGCCCCCCTGAACACATCACCCACTCAACCTGTCTCATGTGATGATCCCCCCCTTCTTGGAGGCTGTGAGAGACCTAAAGGTGATGGGATTGTGTGCTGGAGAAGGATAGCCCTATTCCCTTTCCCCTTTCCTTCACAACCCATGGCTGCTCTGACCAACCTAAGGTGATTTATAGCCAATTCCTGTGCTAAGGATGTGGGTACATATTTCCAGACACCTTATGGGGACTTGATTTACCCCTGACAGCAGCCAGCTCAGCCATGTCTCAGCAATTTCCCCTCTTTATTCCTTGCAAAACTTGCAAGTTTTTTTCCCCCTTTGTCATTTATGTCACCTGACAGCATCTCCATTTGTCCCCTCCAGCTGCTACAGTCCTGGTAACAGCTGGACTGGCTTTGTGGCAGTGGGGAGAGCTGAGTAAAGTAACTTCAGCTGCCTGAATTCCTGCTGTCACCTCAGGGTCACTTTTGCAACCAAGACCTTCTCCAGCACCTCACTGACCTGCTACTCCAGGCTCCTGCAATGCTAATGAGAGTTGGCATCCTGCAGCACAGCAAGCCCACGGGGGCTGCTTGGCCCCTTTCCCTTCTGCATGAATGCACTCCTGGATGGAGAAAGCTCAAGCTAGGGCCCCCAGCCTGCTCTCCTTTCTGCAGCAGAAAACTTGTTTTACCTGGGCTAGATTGCAGTGTGCTGAGGGTCCAGATCTGCTGCAGTATCTTCCATCTGGATGTGGCCTCCCTGTTAACCATGCTTCCCAGTTTCTCTGCCAGTGGGCAGTGGGAAACAGAGGCATGGAGGTAGCCTGGGGCCATCCTACACTCTGTAGACCATCTGCCCTTTGCCTCCTGCCTGAAGAGAGATTTTTTTTCTCCCCATTTGACATCTGGTCTATCCTTAACTCCCCTTAACTGGTAAGGGGAGGGCTTTGCTATGGTTTTTACTGCAGGGGTCAAGTCAATGGAAAAAAAAAAAAAAAGACCAACATAAAACCCAGCAAAAAGGTTTCTGCAGCTTTAAGGAGAATGGCTTAAGTGTGACCCAAGTATGCCCACAAAACAATTTCTGCCTGAGTCTGCAGGCTGTCTCAGCTTCAGCTGAAAGGGATGGAAGTTTTCAAGCCTTTTGGTGCAAATTTAGGCTTTGCCTGCATAATTGAAATCATTACTCTGGAGGAATAGCTGCAGTACTCTAGCCAGTCCTGCTTGAGTGTGCCTACAGGGTTCTTCATTATGCTTTGCATCCTAATTTCCCAGTGCTGTTAATGCTTTGTCTGCAGCTGATCTTTACACAGACCACACTGTGGTCTTGGCCATTCTCTATACATCTTCCCAGTTTTCAGGTATTTTTTCACCCTGGCTCCAGTTAAGGACTCCAGTATCCCCTGCATGATTCCTGCTGGCCAGAGTTAAAGCACCAAGTGTTGACATATTGACATGTTTTGTTGCACCAAGCCTTTCCTGCTAATCTTTTAAAGTGGCCAGTCCCCACGAGAGGTGCCTTCTCTCTGTCTACTGCACTCTGAATCCTGAAATCAACTTCCCTGGTCACAGCAAGTCCTGGGCACTTCAGTGGGAGTGATGGATCATCAGGATCTATTGTCCTTTTGTCACATCAACCATACCTTTGTACTTCACAGACCTCCAGCTCATCTTCTTTCTGCTTTGCAGGCTCCAGATGCCCCAGGGAACAAACAGCACCATGTGTGTTGGTCAAGCCAAGCATTACCAACTGTGCCAGCAGCAGGTGAGAGCCACTTCCAGTACTGACTGGTCCTCACTGGACTCAGGGCATCATGCCTGGAGCTGCATGTTCAGGGTATGACTGGTCCATCAGAAAGTGCAGACAAGGGGTACAGCACATTCCTGGAGTGGTTGGCTGTGTCCCTTTGAAGATGTGGGAGTCAGGCTCTACTCTCTGGGACTGCAAAGGGAGGGGAAAATGTATTAAAAAATCCTTCTTGTGGGGTGGGGAGAGGATTGGCTGCTTTTCTAGTATGCTTTTCCTGCAAAGTAATTTTTGCAGGCTTGTTAGCTACAGCTGTCAGGGGGGCCCTTGGCAATGAAGGCCTGGCCTTTCTGCCTGAGCTGTGGCACCTCAGTGCCATATCAATCACTGATTCCTTCCAGGGTGGACAGGGCTTTTTCACCCTCCAAGGATGCAGCTGGGACAAGCAGCTGTCACAAGCATGGCTGTGATAGGAGCTTTTGATCACATTTATTCCCTCCCTAGCCCTGCCCAGCCAACACAGCAAGTTTCAAACAGCAGCAGTGCTCCAGTTTCAATGCCAAAGCCTTCGGGAAGCGCTACTACCACTGGATGCCCCTCTATCCAGGTGGGTTTTCAGAGCTTCATGCAAAAGATCAGGATGAGAAAATACCCACAGGATCTTCTCTGATACAGGAGAAGAGGAAGGGCCCAGGGGACAAGGGATGGATGCTCCTGGCTGGTCTGGAAGTGCTTTCCTATACTTTGGAGAAATCGTTCCCTGTCTCTTCACAGAACTGCTCCAGCCAGCCAGGCCTCCTCTCTCACCACATTGCTCCTGTTTTGGATCCTACATCAGAAAGCACTGGTGGGCAGACAGGACGTGGGCTTCTCTGAGTTGTCTTGGCTAACCATCAGTCATCTTGGCAGAGTGGGTGTTCATGCTCTTTGTGCCTTCTCCCATTGTGGCTGCCTCTGTCACCCAGCATGCTTCCTACTGGGTTGGTGGTGGGTTATTCTCAAGAGGATGCCTGTCCTTTTCCTGCATAGGCAAGACAGATTGCATCACGTGGTTTGTCAGGTGTCCCTTGAGGCCCAGATTGAGTTCACTCAAGATATTATGCTCCTTCTGGACCCCCCTATTTTTCCATTAGCTGCCAAGGGGACATGAAGCATCTGTACCTCTAGCTTCAGTTGCCACTGAGTGGGTTGTAGCTGTCCATGGCCCCACACAATTGGTACCCCTCTTACAGGTCTTACTTGTGTGTGTTTATGTGTGTCCTGGCATCCAATGATGCAGAATCCTGTGTCTGGCACGGGATGGCACTGCAAAGGGTAAAGGGTATGGCAAGAAAGAGGGTTTGCCAGTAAGAAGTATTTTTTCAAGGCATGGTCCCCAGATGCAGCCACATACCACGACCCCTTTACTACTACAAAATCTGTAGCCTGGGGGTCTCATCTCAAGCAGCAGGAACCACCAAGGTGACTTCAAACCATCAGTATGGATGGTGGGAAGGGCAAAGGGAAGTGGAAAGTCCTCTTCCGTGCTGCCCATCTCTGAGCATCCTGATGTTCCTGGTGACTTTCTGCCTGACTTTCTGCCTGTCTCCCTTCAGATGACTACACCAGTATATCCAGCAAGCCATGTGACCTCCAATGCACCACCCGGAGTGGAGAGAGGCAGCTGATGGCCCGAGCACAGGATGGTACTTCCTGTAAGGACAGGACCTATCAAGGGGTCTGCATCAATGGGAAGTGTGAGGTGAGGCTCTGAGAGGAAGAAGTACAGAAATCGGGAGTATAAGTATATGACTGGACCTCCTGGACATCTCAAAGTCCCAGCAGGGAATTGAAACTAAGTCCTGGTGTGCTGTAATGACATTCTTGAATGCCTGTGGGCTAGAGCAGAGAGGTTCACATGAAAGGAATTCATGTCCATCCTCAGGTTCTCACTGAGTGACAGCATTTCATCACAGGACAGAGAAGACTAGAATAGCAGGTTTGTTTTCATAGTCATCCAATAGATATATACTGGAATAGATACTATATATATATTGGATTATATATATATATATTATATGTATTCAAACACATATATAATACATATATATATATTTTTATATATATATAAAATCTTATGTTTGATTTCTCCCTACATTGGTGAAGATAAAGGGGGTTTCAATATAGTGTCCTGGAGATAACACTGTCAGTGGGGAGGACTGGCTTAAATTCATAGACAGAAGGAAGAGAAGCAGCTTACTCCAGTCTTACTCTTTTCCCCTACATGCAAAATACCTTGCCCCAGATCACAAGTTACACAGGTGAATTCCTGCTGCTCTTGGAGTCATTCATTACATTCCTTCCCCGAACTACACCAAAAGAGCATGGCAGCATTTCCTCAAAAAGCCCCTGACCTGTGGATTTAAACTGGCCCCAGGAAATCCTCTTTTTTTTTATTCTTTGCAGCCAGTTGGATGTGATGGGAGCCTGTACTCACCTCGGAGGATTGACAGATGCAGGGTGTGTGGAGGGGACGGCAGCACTTGCCAGCGTGTCTCGGGCAGCTTCCGAAAGGCAGTCTCACAGATAGGTACTCCCTGCTACCACAGTCCAGAGACTTCACCTGCTGCTTCTTACCACCAGCTGGCATGAATGTGGGTAGGGGTGTCCCAGCTGCTTGGTGGGAAGAGCTGAAGAGTGCCACCCCTGCTTAATTGCTGGTATTTTGTCCTTTTCACTTAATCACCAGAGATGGGTTTGATGCGCTGTGTATTAGGCTGGTAAGGTTTCCCTTCACCTCTTTACAGTAGGAAGCAGCTGGGGATCTGTTCCTGTTGATTTTGGTGTCTTCCCCACCTCAGATAATGCAAAGAGATCAATGAATCTTCTTTGATTTGTGCTATGTGCTAATTTGAAACTTCGGCTCCTTTGATGACAGTCACAGTGCTTGTTTCAGGCTGCTTTCCCATGGCTGGCACAGCTGAGGGGCAGTCCCTCTGAAACTGAGCTGAGATTCATCTCTTGCAACCTTGTGGCCCATTTCTCCACCCACAGAAGGAATAGACTGGCATGCTTATTAATAATTAGCTGTGGTTTGAGGTTTTGGAACAGCATTTCACTTTGGTTTTGTTTCAGTAGACTCCTTCACTCTTCACAGACAACAGACCAGACCCCTTTCCAGAGCAGGGGTAATGGTACTAACAGTAAAGATACAGTTTTGGCCTCCCTTTCCAGTTCTTATCAAATCTTACAGAATGAATTTCCAGCAGGGAAGACAAAACTGCTGAACCACACAGAAGGCTTTTAAGAGCCTTCTTATTTTGTCAGCCCTTTTAAAGGTCAATTTTTATGCTACTTCAGTTAGGAGCTGAGGGGCATCAGCTTCTCCATCCTCTGTTCAGCATCAGCCCTGATCTCTAGAGTAAGCTTTTTCTGTGCTCTTGCCAGAAGGAGCACAAGAGCACATTGATCCACACAGCTCAAGCCAGACTGTTACACTTGGGCTGTTCCTTTCCCAAGTCCAAATCCAGCAGTGCTCAGGCTGAGTCTGAGAGACCTGTAATGGTGATCTGTAATGGGACATCAGAGGGTTTCTGGGATAAGAACTCAAGGACTGGCACCGTGCATCTATGTCCTTAGTATCCTGCCCCTGAAGGGCAGCATTGCCCTCCTGTCTACACACTTGTCCCACAAGCTGCTTTTTCTACCCAGAACTTTCTTTGCTGTCCTCAGCGTTTCCTCACCCCCTCCTCTGTTCCTCAGGTTATGTTTTCATCATCAACATCCCTGCTGGTGCCATGGACATCCTCATCATTGAGCGCAGGAAAACAGAAAACATCCTAGGTAAGCAGAGGAACCAGATGGATGTGGAGATCATCCCAATTCAGCTGCCTGGGAGGTGGGAGGAGGGCTCTGTGCCAGCCCTGTCTGTGCTCTCAGAGAGCTCCAGGGCAGCACAGGGGTGCTTCATCTCTCCGTAAACCAAGGGTACCACATCTCCAGCAGCCAGCAGCAGGAGGGACATCACTATGGGCAGTCTCTTGTGAGGACACTGGGGGAGGGAAATGAAAGCAGCAGGCCTTGAACACCACTGATCTGACCTGATGCAGAAGATGAGCACTGAAGGGTTCTTTTTCTGTTGGACTTTTCTCAGTCATGAGCTGGTGCAGTTACTCACTGTGTTCTGTAGGGAGTATCATATTTTCCCTTTTTTCTTTCTCTCTGGAGCACTTGCAGATGAATCTGGGCATTTCTTCTTCAACGGCAACTCCACCATTGACAACCCCCAGAACTTCAGGGTTGCTGGCACCATCTTCAAGTACCGGCGGCCCCTGAGCCTGAACTCGGATGGGCTGGAATATATCATAGCTCATGGGCCCACTAATCAGTCTTTGAATGCCATGGTATGTGAGGAGGTCGTTTTAGGCTATCTTGTCTTTTCTGTCCCAAATTTGTCAGCCTCCTTCAGACAAACAGAATATTTACCTGGTTCCCAAGTGAAACCTGAATGTGTAGGTGGCTGAGGAAGCCAGATACTGTCCTGGGAGGCTTTCTGGGAGGGTGCTATCTTCTCTTAGCTTCCATCACAAAGTGCATGTGGCTAGGAGAGGCCTCTGGGAAATATGTGTCCTTAAAATTAAAAAAAGGGTTTTGTTTCCTTTCCCTGTTGCCTCCAGTACTATAACCTCAATGGGAAAATGCCACACATAACTTATGACTACACTGTACCACGGACACCACCTCTGCGAACTGCCGCCCCGGCAGTAGACAGACCTCTCTATCATCACCTACCAGAGACCAGCCAGAACCACCCCATTCCAGCCAACTCCAGAGCTGTGCAGGAGTTCAATGCCACGTGGCTCTCCCTGTCATCAGATGACACCAGTGAACAGCTTCCTCTCAGAGAGGGGCATGAAGATTTAAGCTTTCGCCATCTTCAGTTCTTCCAAACCAACTCCACCACTCAGACCCGGGACTGGGGCTGGGAGCAAGGTGAAGAGAAGGAGAAATACGACTTTCAGATAAGACAGGTCTACCACACAAACAGAGGAGAGGAAGAGGAGGAGGAGGAAGCAGCAGCAGCTGGCAGAGAAACAGAGTTGGGTTGGTTGCTTTGTTTTTCCTTCTCCATTTTGTTAATTGAAAGTCAACATCCCACACTTGTCTTGAAATCTAAGGTGGCTTTACCATCAGAGTGGACAGGAGGGAAAGATTAATAGCAGGGTGGAGAATGTCAGGGAATAGCAAGGGCCAGTAGCTCTGCAAGGAAAGGGGAGCTAGGAGAGGTGGCAGTGCCATCTCAGGCAGAGCAGTCCCATGGCACTTGAACTTAGCAAGCAGGGCATTGACTGCAACAGGTCCTAGCAACAGTCCAGTAGTCATCAGCTGAACACAAGGTGACAAGTCAAATCAGGTCAATCTGGGGAAGCCAAAAAACAGTTCAGGAACAAAGTACAGCAGTAACATTGCTCAGGCCAGGACTGAAGGCCCAGGACTGAGCTTAAATAGTGCTCCTGAGCAAGGGGCAGAGAGAATGTGTGAGGTTGGTAAGGGCAGTTAGGGCCTGTTGGTGCACCCTGGTGGCTGTCCATGATTTTTAGGCCAAATGGTTTCTTCCTTGTTAAATACCACATGTTGATGTTATAAGCCATCCAATATCGTTAAAACATCGCTGTATTTTTCTTCCAGCTCTCAGGTTCAATCAGATTTCCATTAGCACAGCTGTACCCTACAGCATGAGGAAACCTGAGCTGTCAGAGAACAGCCACATAGCATCTTCCAGGCTTCACCTCTTCAGGCGACTGTGTCACCGAGACCCACACAACACTGCCTTCTGTAGGGAGCTGCAGCACCTGGCAGCCAGACTGGCCCCAAGGAACTCCACAGCAGGACTATGGACAGCTGCCCAGTGGCCACAGGGCCTCCACAAAGCTCCTGAACTTAAGAACTCACTGGAGGACTTGAAGGCATTTGCTGGGAGTCGGGGGAAAGCAGCCAACTACAGCCTGATGGCATCTGTGGAGAGCCCTCTGCTAGGTGCCAGCCCAGCTGCAGACATCAGTCAGGCAGAGCCTCTGCAAGCCCCTGGCACTGAAAGGTGGCACTTGGTTTCCTGGGAAAAACAGGAGCATGGTTAGCTGGGGAGGGAGGGTCGAGCCAGTCCTCTTGTACTCTCACTGCTCTTCATCATTCCATTCTCCCAATGTCTGTCCATGCAGCTGCTGTAGATGCTTGACCAACAGTGTGTCCTCCAAAGACTGATTGCCACCACTGGCTTGACACAGAGCTCCAAGAATATATTTTACGCACACACACAGACCTGCCTCCCCCACCTCTTTGGGATCTATTTAAATGGGTTCAGAAGCACCAGGGAGGGCAACACCAATGGGATTGTAAAGAAGGCCAGGAGTTAATTGCATGTCCAGTACACACATTTACCAGCACATCATGCTCCTTCTGGGCACACATGCCTCTAACTTATAAATGTTTGGCAGGAGAGACATTTTAAAAGAGGGCCATTTTTAATGTTTCTGGCAAGACACAGGGAATTATCCTGACACATAATGTTAAGTGGGACTTTGCTTGAGCTCCCCCTTCCAACATAATGTCACACCTTTCAAGGTGATGGTGTGAACTGAGTCTGAGGGCACCTGCTTATTCAAAAGACCATGAAACAGACAAGTGTCGCTATGTACATTGTACTATGTACACTGACTCCTCTCTGAGGCTGTTGATTCATGGCTTTTCACAGCCTAGCTAGGGGAATTCAGGAGCTAGATCAAAGCTTTACACCCTCTGTTCAGCTGTGGTTTGTCTTGCCCAAGGTAGGGGAGATGGAGAGCAGAAACACTGTGTGTTTCTTCTCATCTTTAAAGACAGTGTGGAAGAAGTTTAGTATGTTTTATGTCTGCAGCAATTTTTTTATCTTTAGCTCATGCTGCCTTCCCTTTCCCACAGCAATGAGTTTGACATGAGCCCCGTGGGCCATGATGATGTTAGCTTGGCTGACATGTATCGGTGGAAAGTCTCAGCTTATGCCCCCTGCAGCTCCACATGCACATCAGGTGAGGTCCTTTTAGGCAGTAGAATGGGTGATAAAGAGTTCCAGGCATTGAGCACTCCAGTAATTTGATCATGGTGGGAGAAGGGATCTGATCAAACTTGACTAAGAGAAGGTCTTGGTTGCCTCGCAGGTATCAGCACCTCCTATGCAGTGTGTGTCCGGTATGATGGAGTGGAAGTGGATGAAACTTACTGTGATGCCCTAACCCGACCAGAACCTACTCATGAATTCTGCACAGGGAGAGATTGCCAGCCTAGGTGAGTAGAAATTACATCAGCTTGTCCATGGGGGCAACTTATCTTTGTAAGGATCATTTTCTGCTAAAAGCATATGGCTGTTTCTGGCTGAAAGACATGCTTAAACAGCTAATCACAGAATCATTAAGGTTGGAAAAGATCTCTAATGTCATCACATCCAGCTGTCAGCCCAGCTGTCAAGTCCAGCTGTCACCATGCCCACTGAACTGTGCCCTGAAGTACCATGTTTTACACATTTTTCTAACACCTCCAAGGATGAGGTGACTCCACCACTTCCCTGGGCAGCCTGTTCCAATGCTTGACCACTCTTTCAATGAAGAAATTGTTCCTAACAGCCAACCTAAACCATCCCTGGCACAATTTGAAGCCATTTTCTCTCATCCTATTGCTTGTTACCTGGGAGAAGAGACCATTTCCCACCTCACTACAACCTTCTCTCAGGTAGTTGCAGAGTCATAAGGTCTCTCCTCAGCTTCCTCTTTTCCATACTAAACAATCCCAGTTCCCTCAGCCACTCCTTGTAAGACTTGTGTTCCAGCTAAGCCCTTGTATCCCCTTCTAAGCAAAAAGCAAGGAATTTGCTGTCTAAATTGCAGATAAGGGCCGAGTTGGCTTTTGAGACCCACACACCCTTAACACAGACACATGCAATGAGCAGCTTCATCACAGCAACTGCTGGCTGAGGGAGTCCCAGATAGGCAGGCACCTCCCAGCCACCCTGTGTCCCTTTTCCCTCTTACCTGGGTTTTCCTTTTGTGCTTTCTCTCCTTGGGGACCGCTCCTGGAGGTGGGAGACCAGCCGGTGGAGCGAATGCTCCAGGACCTGTGGTGAGGGCTACCAGTACCGCACTGCGCGCTGCTGGAAGATGCTGGCTCCAGGCTTTGACAGCTCTGTCTATGATGATCTCTGTGAGTCAGCTGGGCTGGCCAGGCCCATGGAGAGGAAAGCCTGCAACAACAAGGCCTGTGGCCCCCAGTGGGAGCTCTCCGAGTGGTCCGAGGTAGGCAGCAGGGGAGCTTTGCTTCTAGAGGTAGAGAAGCCAGGGCTGGGGCCTGGAGGGATGGGGCTGGCAGATGTTGGGTGCTAAGGAAACCCCTGGCCAACTGCATCCTGGGGGAAGAGGGACTGCCTTTTACCCACACTTCCTCTGTTATGGCACTGCTCAGTAGATAAATGCAAAATCAGTAGATAAGTGCAAAATACTTTTTCTAAGGTTGCTTCTGAAGCAGTATGTTGAAAGCCCTTCCAGCAAGAGGCTTTACCTCCCTTTTCCAGAGGCTCTAACTGAAGATGAATGGGGAAAGAGTGGTATGGAGATACAGAGAAGCTAAAACCCAACCAAAATCCCTTTTACTGACTTCCTGCACTTGGCTTGGCCAGCAGTCATCAGCATCCTGAAGTTGTAGCACCCCAAATAAGCAGCAGAGGTAGCGACAGACCCCCTTTTTTTGTATCCCTGTCCCTCTCCCTTATGGCAGCAGGAGGAAAACAAGAGGCAGAGCTCCTTCCCTTTTCTTTGGTCCTCCCTTGTTCCCTTTCTGCTTCTGAGCTGACTCTGTGTGTCCCTCGCAGTGCCTGGCCCGCTGTGGGGCGCAGGGGACGATGAAGCGGGAGGTGCGGTGCTCGGCGGACGCTTCCCCCTGCGACGAGGCCCAGAAGCCCAGCAGTGAGCAGGTGTGTGCGGGACCGCCCTGCGACCGCCGCTGGACCGCTTCTGACTGGGGCCCGGTGAGCTGAGCCCCCCGCTCCTTGAACCCACTGCCACAGGACAGAGCACGGGTCATGCTCCTGCTCTCTCATCATAGAATGGTCTCAGTTGGAAGGGACCTTAGAAAAAAAAATCATCCCTGCATAAGACACCTTGCACTGGACCTGGTCACTCAAAGCGCCATCTCATCTGGCCTGGAACACTTCAAGGAAAATCTCATCCACAGGCTCCCTGGGCAGCCTTTGCCACCCTCACACTAAAGAATTGCTTCCTTATACCCAGTCTAATTCTCCCCTCTTCCAGTTTATAAACATCCCCCCCCTCATCCTATAACTCCATGCCCTTGTGAAAAGTCCCTCCCCAGCTTCCCAGTAGGACTCTTTCAGGTATTTGAAGGCCTTTGCTCTATAAAGTCTGCCTGGAGCCTTCTCTTCTCCAGGCCAAACAATTCCATGTGGCTTTCCTCTGGCAGAGGTAATATGTGTTTTCACCTCTCCATGCTGTAAATTTTGATTAGCTGTCAGGTGACCTCTATTAAATAATCTGAGAAGCTCAAGGCACCCTTGTGAAAACTCCCTCCCCAGCTTCCCACTAGGGCTCTTTCAGCTATTTGAAGACCTTTACTCTATAAAGTCTGCCTGGAGCCTTCTCCAGGCTGAACAATCCCTTGTGGCTTTCTTCTGTCAAAGCCTAAGGTAATAAGTATTCACCTCTCCATGCTGTAAATTTTGATTAGCTGTCAGGTGACTCCCATTAATTAATCTGAGAAGCTCAAGGCACCTGGAGAGTGGAAACCCCTGACCAGACCTACCCCTGAAGACACTTGGGATCTAATGCCACAGTCCCAGTGACAGGGGCTCTGGACATGAGTCTCCTGGCACCACTGCCCCTGCCCCATCCTGCTTTCTGATGTGTTTAAATGCCCTTTGTTCCTCCAAGTGCTCAGGTTCCTGTGGTGAGGGACGCATGAGCCGCTTCATCGCCTGTCGCAACCAGGAGGGCAAAGTGATCTCCAGCTCACAGTGTGACCCAGCCACCAAGCCCCTGGCTGTCCATCCCTGTGGAGACAAGAACTGCCCTGCACACTGGGTGGAGCAGGAGTGGGACCAGGTAAATAAAGCCAAGCCTTGTGGCCCTCCTTCCCACCTTGTATCCAGCAGGTGGGATCCTGGCTCCCTTGGTGGAGCAAGGCTGTATGGTGCCACCTCTAGCCATGTAGTTGTACTCCTGTCCTAGCTCCTTTTGAAAGGGGAAAAGAGAAACAAATACCTCAGCTTGTCCCCTCCATACACTATAGACCATCCCAAAGTTGGTGGCATTTGCTTGCCTTCCCAGGCATCTCCACTGGAGGGCAGCAATTTCCTTAAAAAAATCATCCTCTCCCACCTCTGGCTCCCAGCTGGCAGTTGCAACACCTCAGCAAGGCTATTTCTCTGGAACCTGCACTAACCCCAACAAGATTTTTCATCTCACCACTAAAAAGAAGCCACAAAAAGACCAGATTTGTCTCTGCTTAAAAATAACCAGCAGCAAACCTGAACCACAGTCCAGATCCCTACTCTGGAACAGACGCCCAGGCCACAACTCTGCACTCAGGACTTACCAGAGCCCAGCGAACATGGTCCAGGTGCCCCCTTCTACAAAACAATTGGTCTCTGGCAATATACTTTACTCCTCTTTTGTTGCTCAAAGCCTAGAGGCTTTCCTGATACCAGCTGATCCAAATCCCAGAACACCCAGCAGAACACATGGAGTTGGCTTTGTCTTTAACATCTGGAGCGAAACAGGGATTCCCAAACACTAGGGAAAGAAGGTTTCTAGGGAACCAGAGAAGCAGCCAAACCCTCTCCCCTCCAACCTAACTGAAGGTTTGAAAGGAGAACTCTGTTCTCCTTTTGCTGCCCTTTATAAGTGCTGACTACACTGAGATGAGTCTCCATTGCTGGTAACGAGCACAGACTGGTTCAACCTGGGGACCTGTGGCAGTCCTCTCACCCTCTCTAGCTCTGGCCTGAGGTGTGGGTCACACACACAATGCTGCAATGCAGTTTTTCAGCTGCATCCATGCTCTTAACCTCACCTAAACTCTGAAAGACCAGCTGAGCTCCTCAATTTTGCATGTGGCAGCATCTTTGTCTTTGCTGTGTTCTCTTGGCTGATTAGATCTGAGGTCACTGGATGACAAAGGGCAAATGAAAGCCAAATGTGCTGGCCCTGCCACAGTAAAGAAGGGCACAAAGCAGTGAAATCTCAAACTGGCAGCTGCCTTCATGGGCATTGGGGATCAGAACAGAGCTGGAATCAGGTCCTGCCTCCAGCTGCTTCCCTTGCTGTTGTCCTGGGAGAAAGTGGGGTCCCAGCTAAGCCCACATAGCTTTGGGCTCACAGTACTTGTTCATCCAAAGCAGCAGCAGTGCACCAGTTTGGGCCCCTTGGGCACACAGAGGGCTTGCCAGTGTTCCAGGATGTAGGCTACACAATTTTTGAAAATACTCAACGTACGATAAGACAGAAGCAGCCTCTTGTAGTCTTTTACCTTGGCTGCTTTGTGTCCCTTGTGGTAACTCCTCTCAAAGCTAACCAAGGTGAATTCAGCATCCCCCAGTGCTGGCTAAACTCTAAATTACCAGCTCCTGTCCTCACTCCCTGAGAAAATCAGCTCCTTTCCAGCCACTGCTGGAACCATTCCAGCCATCCCAATTCCAACAGTTGCTCCCATGACCTGGGCAGCGCTGTACCTGTCAGGTTGGTGTTAGCACATGCAGGAGGCACCTTGCTTCTGAGCAGGGTTCCACCTTACTCAGAGCACCACAGCTGCTGAGCATCCTCCTTTGTTACCTGCCTGTTGTGTCCTCTTTCCCAGTGCAATGCCAGCTGTGGGAGAGGGATGAAGACACGGATCATCCTGTGCGCGGGGCTGGAGAACGGTGTGGTCAGAGAGTACCCTGAGGAGCGCTGTGAAGCCTCTCTGAAACCTGAGGAGCAAGTCCCCTGTTTCAGGAGGCCATGTTCAACGTGGTTCACAACCTCCTGGTCTCAGGTAAGGCTTGGGGTGGTGAGGAAGGGGGAGAAGGGGCCTCATAGCCCTGATCGGTGGAGCACATTCTGTTGTTCTGCTGCCTGAGGCTGCTGTTAGGTCTGGATGGGGCTCTTCTGCAGATGAAGTGGCACGTGGAGAAACTGGCACATGGGAGCTGGGGGAGACCTTAGAGCACAGGCATTATTTCCTCAAGCAAGAGCACGCACCACGCTGCCAGCAAGACAGCTGTGTCAATGGTCTGTCTTTCCCTTAATTTTGTCTGGTGAGCATTTATGGAAAGGAAGGACAGAGGAAGCCGGGCCTGGCTCTCAGCAGCTATTTTCTCCATCTCCTATCACAGCATCAGTACTCAAACCCAATTCTGAATTGCATGCAGGAGGTGAAACTGAACTTCCATGCTCTGCTCCAAACTCAGCTCAGGGAGGCTCTTGTCCAGCAACAAAAGAGAGGCACAAGTTGTGAAACAGTGTGAAATTTGACCCAAACCTCCTCAAGAATACTCTCCAAAGCCTCACTGGACAAGAATGTGGGAACTTGCGAAATGGTCTTGAGAACATATAATATGCCCCCCTCCTTTTTCCCTTTGTGTTCGTCGTTTTGGCAGATCACTTCTCGTGTGTACCCACAAAATGGCGGCTCGGGGCGAAAGGGAATATAGTTGTCAAAGATGAAGAAAAGGCTGAGGTATTTAACACCTTCTTTGCCTCAGTTTTTAACAGTAAGACATGTTATCCTGAGGACAGCTGGCTTCTGGAGCTTATAGAAGGTGACAAGAATCTAAACAGCCCCCCTGTAATCCAGAAGGAAACAGTCAGTGACCTATTGAACTGCTTGGATCCCCACAAGTCTATGGGACCAGATGGGATCCATCCAAGGGTGATGAAAGAGCTGGCAGAAGAGCTCGCCAAGCCTCTCTTTCTCATCTACCAACAGTCCTGGCTCACTGGGGACATCCCAGATGACTGGAAGTTGGCGAATGTCATGCCAATCCACAAAAAGGGCCGGAAGGACAACCCGGAAAACTCCAGGCCCGTCAGCCTGACCTCAGTGCCTGGCAGGGTTATGGAACAGATCATCCTCAGTGTAATCACACAGCACCTGCAGGATGGGCAAGGGATCAGACCCAGCCAGCACGTGTTTAGGAAGGGTAGGTCCTGTCTGACCAACCTGATCTCCTTTTATGGTCAGGTGACCTGCCTGGTGGATGAGGGGAAGGCTGTGGATGTGCTCTACCTGGACTTCAGCAAGGCCTTTGACACCGTCTCCCACAGCATTCTCCTGAAAAAGCTGTCAGGCCACAGCTTGGACAGGGGCATCTGTGCTGGGTTAGGAACTGGCTGGAGGGCCGGGCCCAGAGAGTGGTGCTGAACGGGGCTGCATCCAGTTGGCGGCTGTGGTGTCCCCCAGGGATCAGTGTTGGGACCAGTTCTATTTAATATCTTTATTGACGATTTAGATGAGGGGATAGAGTCCATCATCAGCAAATTTGCAGATGACACTAAGCTGGGGGAAGTGTCGATTCGCTGGAAGGCAGGAGGGCTCTGCAGAGGGACCTGGACAGACTGGAGAGTTGGGCTGATCCCAACGGGATGAGGTTCAACAAGGCCAAGTGCCAGGTCCTGCACTTTGGCCACAACAACCCCATGGGGAGCTGCAGGCTGGGCACAGAGTGGTTGGAGAGCAGCCAGACAGAGAGGGACCTGGGAGTCTGGATTGCCAGGAAGCTGAACATGAGCCAACAGTGTGCCCAGGTAGCCAAGAAGGCCAATGGCATCCTGGTCTGTATCAGGAACAGCGTGGCCAGCAGGTCCAGGGAAGGGATTCTGCCCCTGTGCTCAGCCCTGGGGAGGCCACACCTCGAGTACTGTGTCCAGTTCTGGGCCCCTCAGTTCAGGAAGGAGATTGAGGTCCTGGAGCAGGTCCAAAGGAGGCAACTGGGCTGGGGAAGGGACTGGAGCACAGATCCTATGAGGAGAGGCTGAGGGAGCTGGGGGTGTTGAGGCTGGAGAAGAGGAGGCTCAGGGGAGACCTCATCACTCTCTCCAACTCCCTGAAAGGAGGTTGGAGCCAGGGGGGGGTTGGGCTCTTTTCCCAGGCAACTCTCAGCAAGACAAGAGGGCACAAGAGGTCTCAAGTTGTCCCGGGGGAGGTTTAGGTTGGACATTAGAAAGAATTTCTTTAGGGAGAGGGTGCTCAGCCATTGGAATGGGCTGCCCAGGGAAGGGGTGGATTCTCCATCCCTGGAGATATTTCAAAAGAGCCTGGATGTGGCACCCAGTGCCATGGGCTGGGAACTGCAGTGGGAGTGGATCAAGGGTTGGACTTGATGATCTCTGAGGTCCCTTCCAACCCAGCCAATTCTATGATTCTATGATTCTATGAACTATAGACTATTTAAAAAATGCCTCTGACAATCCCTCTCCTTTCTCTTGATTCCAACAGTGCAGCAAGACCTGTGGTGCTGGCCTGCGACTGCGTGAGGTGAAATGTTACCAGGGGGAGGCACTGGCCCAGGGCTGTGACCCCGCTTCCAAACCAGAAGCCAGGCAGAAGTGCCAGCTCCAGCCTTGTCCCACAGAGGCACCAGGTAAGTCTGGGAGGGAGGTGACTCCCTGTGGAGCCCTTTGCTTTTTCCAGCTTTCTGCTGGGGATGCACATCTTCTTTTTAATGCCTTCTGTGGATGCTTCTTCTGCTCCCCAGAAGAAGACTGTGAAGACAAACCAAATGCCAACTGCGTGCTGGTGCTGAAGGTGAAGCTGTGCTCACACTGGTACTACAGGAAGGCTTGCTGCTGGTCATGTCAGCCCAAATCCCCCTGAGAGCTGCCAGGCCACACTCCCCTTCCAAGTTCAGGGGCAAGAGACCCCTTGAGCCAGACTTTACCACTTGAAGCCATCCCAACTTGGCTTGGCAGCAGAGTTCCTGTAGACCAGCCTGCTCACCAAGGAAGGATTCCTGGGACTTAGACATCACTGTTCCCTCTCCACCAAGAGGATTTTACACAAGGCAAACCATCAGTTCCTAGAAAGCTACTGTGAAGTGAGTTTGGAAAGCCTGTCCCTGCTGTTGTCCTTTGGCTGTATCTGGAGGCAGTGGGGTGCAGAGAACAGTCTGCAGCAGGACACAGACAAGAGCAGACATCTCTCTGGTCTGACAGAAATTGTTCTACTACAAAGGGCAATTTTCAGAACACACACACAAAAAAATTCTGTGTCACAATAAAGAGCTAAACTGTAAAACTGTGGTTCTGGGATGTGTGTATCTAGGCCAGAGGCAAGGGAGGAAGAGTGACTTAAGAGGAAGGAAAGCAGGAAGCGTTTGGGAGGCAAAATCCCTGCACCAGCACAACTTCACAACAGCAGTGGGTTAATCCCATTTTGTGTTGCCTGCCAAAGAACAGCAATCACTTCTGTTTTGTATTTCAAAGTCCTTGTTTATTTCTGACATTGAATTTGGACCCATAGCTGAGCAACAAAGACAGAGAATAATAACAGAAGGAATCTGTAGTGGAAAAAATCTGGGATTTTGCCCTATTCTGTTCCTCCACCATCCCCAAAACCTCAACCACAGTTGCACCTCCCACGTTTCCTGCCCTTTCAGACTCACCCATTTCTCTGTAGCAATGCCATGGTGTTGTGTTAGCCATGAGGATAACCCTTATCTTGGCCATCCAGCTACTCTGGAACTGCCTTGCCAGCCTTGGCACCTCATTAGCAGGTGACAAATCACCCTGAATTTGCATGTGATGAAGACAACAATGTCCTTCCTTTCACCAGAAGGGTCACCCATAGAAGCACTAATTATTCCCACTCTTTGGAGGTCCTGTGCTGCCATTATGGTGGGAAGCTTCACTGCTTGCCAAGAGGTAGAGTTGGGTGCTAGGAACCACTGAGCCTGCAATCTGTGCCCTACAAGGGACCAGCATCACAGGGCTGGCAGGCTGTAAGTCAGGCTGGGATTTATTAACTTCTTGTGGCACCCAGCAGGATGGAGACTGAGCTGAGGAGATGCTCTAGTGGAGAATGATGGGATTTACTGAATTAGCCAAGGTATTTTCCCAGTTACAGGCTGTATTTTCAGACTGCCTGTGAACTATCAGGCAGTGGGATCCAAAGAGCTTTGCTGCTTCTTTCACCTTCCCTTGTGCCTGCTCTAAATGTCAGAGGAGATGGGAAGGAGATTCTCTAAAAGAGATGCAGCTGGTCTCCAGCTAATGGCAATAAAAAGTATTTCTGCTCCAGAGGTTGAGGAGATGGTGCTCAACGTTTGCTCAAAAGGCTGTGGAAAATGTGGGCTGGGGCAATATGTTTGGTTTCAAGGACCATCACTACCTTTGGTGTTCATCTGGCTCCTTTTCTTCGGGTAGTTTGAGAGGAGGTGCCAAGGCATGAGCAGCTCCAAAGTGTAAATCAGCTTTTAGCCTGGCAACGGAGACATCCGAGGCTGATAAAGCTCCATGCTGAGACCTGGAGGTAAAGTCCAAATCCTGGGAGCAGCAGGATGACTTCTAGATTGTAACTCTGAAGAAAAACAACTAAACAAACCACCTCTCCCACTTCAGAGAAGCCATACCCTATATTCCAAAGCCATGAGGAGTGTTTCCAGCTGTTCCTTCCAACAGCAGCCACGGGGCTATGGGGATCATTGCAGTTTGGGTCCCTCCTCCCTTCCATGAATGAGAAGTGCTTGGCCGGGTGGTCCTGTGCCTGTGAATGATGAAAATGTCCTTTTAGTAAATTTTCACCTAATTGGATTTATGGTGGAAGAAGGAACTTTCCCACATTCATTTTTGTGGAAAGGCAGAGTCATCATCCGTCGGTACGAGCCACGGTGAACCCAGCTTTGGGTCATCATCATCTTTCAAAAGCCAAATGGGGGTGTGGGACACTGATCACTTGAACAGCACTCTCCCACTGTGGGTCCCACTAAGTAGGAGATGTGAGGTCAAAAGGAAAAAAAGTCCTAAAGCCAGCCCATCTCTGGCAGTTGGGGTAGGATGGGTAGGGTGACCAAACTGAAGGCGACTTCAGTGCTGAAGGTGACCAAAACTGAAGTCATTTAGGGGCTCAACTCTTTCCATACATAAAAAATCTTGTCACTTTTGTTGGGTCCAAGTTAAAATCGTTCCTAAGAAAGCTTGTGAAGAGTAGAAGAGGTGGAGCTTCAGCCGCAGAAGGATCACCCTGTGCCCATGTGTGTATGTGAGCCATTTTGTGAGCAACTTCACCTCCCCCGGCGGTGACCGGAATTAACGCCTTCAGCTTCTTCACCATCTGCAGATCCCGAAGCAGGTGGGAGGTGGTGTCCTACCTTCCACTGGAACACAAAAGCTAAACTGTTAGTGGCAACTAATGCAGTATGAGGGGAGCAGGACCATCCACATCCTTCTTTGCTTTCCTGTCACCAGTCGCAGCTCAGGGGCAGGACTTGCTGAACGTGTTGGTCATCTCCTTGGGTAGCTGCGTGGGGACACTGACACCAGAGACCTCTCTCAGGAAGTCAGTGGAGCCTGGGGGTAATTAAATGAGGTTGTACTGTACATAGCCCTCGTTAGACAAGCCTCGTCAGGAGACAGAGTAGAATAATAATGACACTTGTGATGGGTTTGGAGGTGGCCGGTTTAACGTCGCCCTTCGAGGTCTCTCTCTTATCTTCTTGCCCTTAAAAGTTTTGCTGTGCTGGGCGGTTCAGCAGAGGGGATGCTGCTGGTCTTGGTTGGGCTTTGGGGGTCCTCTCTGCCCCTCTTTCCCCAAAAAAGCCAAAGTGAAAAGCCCCTTCCAGCAGGCACCAGCTGGGGACACCCAGGCACCCAGGGTGCCTACACCTCGGTGCTGACTGCCCGTGGGTTGGGGAAGCTCTCGCGGAGGAGGCCCCGGCGGCTCAGCGAGTAGCTCTGCAGAGCAGCCATGGTGATGGGTGGCCCCATCTCCTTGTAGCAGGCTGGGGCATAGGCCACCCTCTCCCCCCCGTTGTGCACCATGTCATCAGTCCGGATGTAAAAAGGAGGGGGGGAGGCATAGGGAGAGCAGGTGGGGCAGTAATTGGGGGCCCCGTGCTGGTTGAGCTCACTGCAGGGGGACACAGGGCTGCCCTGCCTGTCCACCACGTGGGAGCTGCTGCAGGCATTGCAGGTGCCCAAGTGCAAGTGGGTGGGAAGGTCAAGTTCTTCCTCTTCCTCGTCCTCTTCCTCACCAGAGTCATCTTTCTTGCAGCAATAGTACTGGGCAGAAAGGAAGGAGTTGCATTAGAGAGAAGCCGGCGGGCAGACTCAGCTTCTCAGCCTCATCCCCACTCCCCTCATGCCCCTCTGCTCCATGAATACCTGGGTCCTGCAAATCGAGAGTCAGGACCTGAGCATGCTGCAGGAGGCAGCTGCCTGGGAACTCATCCTCTCTCTTCCCAGCCAGGTTGGCAAGGAGTATTTTACTTGTGCCAGTTGGAAACAACTCCAAGTAACCGCTGGGCTTTTCATCATCCTATGGGTGCTGCTGCACAGTACACACTTCACATTAACTTTTAAAGAGCAGGAGGTTGTTGAAAGCCTCCTTGTTTAATTTACAAGGGGAATGGGGAAACAAATTTAAAATCTCCATCTGGTATTGCAAACCCAGCCAAGCCTACACCTAAATTACACTTACAACTCTTTGGGGAGCTCCCCCTGTGCTCAGAAGAGGAAAGGACATAACTCTGCAGCACCTGGGGCAAAAGGGTTTTCAAATCCTTGCCCATGATGGGAAAGAAGCCCCCCTGCAGCAGGATTTTGGCCTGAGGAGCAGGAGCACTGCTGGGGTTGGTGACAAGCTAGGGGACAGCCATGGTGCTCACCTGTAGCCTACAGTAACAGAGGACAGCAATGATGCACAGTAGGATCACAGTTGCTAGGATTCCCCCGGTGATAACAACAGTTCCCGCTGTCATCCGACCAATTCTCCATCAAACTCTGAAAGGCAGGACCCACAGGGACATGCATCACCCCAGGACAGGGATGTCACCTACCCCGTGGCTTTATCACCACTTCACAGATGTGATTGATGTCCATGAGGCATCCCAAAATATCATACCACTATTCCTCCTTTCCCCATCTGGAAAACTAACACCAAATATCGTAGTTCTCTTCTTTGGAGGTGACACTGGAGATGCAGCATTGTGTCCCCTCACTGCCACCCCTGCCTCTGGCTTGGGGTGTTTGGGAAACACCCGGCAGTCCCCTCACAGGTCATCCTCCCCCTTCCCAGCCAAAAATAAAGTTTCTGCTTCAAAACACAGAAAAACCAAGCATGGATTTCTACAGGGAAAAGCCAGAGGAGCCTTTGAACTCATCAGCTCTGATAGTGTGAGCCCAAAAAGTCCACCCTGCCTGCCTGATGGGCACTGACAGATTAAATGGGGGCTCCAACATGAGCTGAGCAGTTCCCACAGCCACCCCCCCCATACTGTGGGACCTGAGAGCTTCTTACATCCACTCACAGAAGTGTTGGCCCTGGGAGAAGTGGAGAGAGAGGCCCAAGAGCACCCCTCTCAATTGGTTTCCCCACTTCCCAAAAATTTGATTTGGGACCTGTGAGAAGCCTGCTTTATGTTCTACATCCCGCAGGGGCACCTGCCTGTGCCCCTTGGGAGCCTCCATGGTGCAAAAAGCATTTTGGGTCCTGCAGAGGATGATGGTGATATATATTTATTTATTTTAAATTTGGAGCAAGGAGAGGAGACATTTCCTAAGCTCAGAGAAATACTCAGCAGGAGCTCTCAGCAGCTCATGACTCCAGGAGGGTCAGAGCGTGAAGGGCTGGCTTAGTCAGCACTCAGCTTTTTCCTTTTTTAAAATTAATTACAGAGAAGGTGGATGCATCACCTCCCAGGCAGCTGATGTGTTTGGGTGTTGATGGTAAAGGGGCTCAGCTGCCCCGGAGGGGATGGAAGGCTGAGCCCCAGTGTCCCCCCCACTGCCCCATTTTCACCTACCTGGAACAGGACAGGCAGGGTCACACCAGCCCAGGGGCAAATGTCTGGTACAGACAGTGCTGCATGGCCATGGGGAGATGCTGGCAGCCCTGGGAGAAAGAAAAAAGGAAAAAAAAATCACTGTCAGCCTCTCCCCCCCTTCCCGAATGGACTGCTCAGTGTCCCCATCCACACTGATGCTACCTCTGTCTCTGCAGAGTGGTGAAATAAATTGCTTTTTTTTAGGCAGCCTGACAGGAAAAAAGATGCTGAAAAGATGGGTAAACACAAACCACCAGGATCCTCTGCCTGAAACCTGAAATTTCACCAAATGTGAAATGGGTGCACCCACCTTCTGTTGGTGCCTGGTGCAAGCACATTTCATTACCAGCCTCCACCTCCCTCTGTGCCTCCTCCAGAGCCCAGCTAATTGATAGGGCCCAAGTGCCAGCTGAGATCTAATTACCCGTCCAGCCTTAATTAATGGAGGGAGGTGACAGCTTCCAGATGAGACCTCCCCAACTCTGCCCCCAGCCCCTCACTGCCCACGGAGTTGGGGGGCACCGTAGTGAGCTCCCCACCCGAAAAATCACCCCCCCTCCTCACTTGGCTGCTGTGATTTGCAGGATCCAGCCTTCCATAAATTGATTTGCAGCTCTTGGAAGGTTTCCATATGGAACCAAAAGTCGTGTGTGCATTGGGTTTCCTCCTCAAGCCACTCTCACACACCAAAAAATCCAACAAATCCCCCCCCCCAAGAAATCAATCAATAGCTCCATCACCCAGCTAATATCTCCATCCACCAGGGAATCCAATATAGACCTAATAATAGACCCTAATAATGGTCCCTAATAATAGACCCTGGTACCAAACCGAACCCCAAAATGCAACCAGGGTCAGCAGGGGAAACAAACATAGGGGAGCCTTCAAGGGAGACACAGCCTCTCTGAGTGGCATCCTGAAGAGGGAAAAGCTGACGCTGGTGGCTGGAAATGGCAAATGTTGACCTTTAGTGACCCCCTAGGAGGGCTGTGCTGGGAGGCAGGGAGTGATGGATAGAGCAGGCAGCTGCCTGCATCCAGAGAACTTCATTTCATGGGAGCTGTGATTTGATTTAGAGCTCAGAGAGCAGCATCTGATTTAGCCCAAAGTTTGGAGTGAGCAGGTAGCCTTGGAGAATCACCCAAGAAGGGGAGAGAGTGGCTCTGAAGAGCCTTTGGTCACCTCCAAATCCAACTGGGGCTGTCTTGAGGAATGCACGGGCTTCCATGTGCCCAGTCTCTTGAATTCCCAGCTTGCTGGGATTGGTGTTTCACCAATTATTATTCCTTATTAAAAAAGTGAATGCTTCAAAGAGAAAAAAAACCAAAAAGCAAAACAGAAGAGGACTGCTACTTTTCCTCAGCTCTGCTTTCAGAGAAGAGGAAGTTTCCTCCCTTCCTCCCCCCCAAATTCTCCTTCCTGGCAGCTCATTTTCTACCCAGTTTGTGCCTATCAAAACAGCCTTCTCTAGCCCACAGCCTTCTTCTACAACGATGCAGAAGGGGGTCTAACATCTCCCAGGGAAGGAGCAATAGCTCCAACCTCAGGTCTTGGGAATTTTAAGATAAATATGACCAGAAAGGGGCAGGACAACTACATTGGCCTCTACCAGCCCTTGCAGGAGACACACAGCAGCCCCAGCAGCTGCATCCCTGTGATGGGGATACCTTCATTTTTCACCTCCCACCTCCATTTTTCATCCCCAGGCACATCCTAGCCTGCTGAGAAAGGAGAATTTGGGGCACCACACAGTTTTAGCATCCCAGCCCAACACATTTAGGGCTCCCCTAAAAGCCTCAGGCTGCACTGGGAGCCAAGCTGAGCCCAGTGGCAAGGATGAGGTGCAGAAGAATGGCAGGGACATCCACCTCTTGCAAAACTCCCTGGGATGTACTCCCATTTCTCCTTCAGGCTTAGCAAGGAAGTTGACAGATGGGGAAATATTCCAATATCCTTCTTTTCCTGCTCAGGGGCAGCTCAGGAGAGGGGGCTGCAACCCCAGGGTGGGTATGGGGACCCTCTGGTGTGAAAACCATTGCTGAATAAAATTAAGATTTGGAGAAGTGGTGCTGCACTACCTTCCCAGCCCTTTGCCAGCTTTTGGGATGTGATCTGAGATGCCAGGCAGAGGTGTCACTCTGTCCCTGGTGGGGACAGGAGCAGGTGGAGGGAGGGTCCCTGGCCATATCCAAGTCCTCCAGGCAGACAGGCAGCATTGCTGCAGAGATACATTTTCCTTAATTGATGTTGCCTCACAGCACAAAGTTATGGCCTGAAAAGTGACTCTGGGAAGGAGCAGCATCACGGGCTTCTATATTTATTCTCCTTCAATGACGTCCAGGGCTGATCTGCAGGGTTTGCAAGTCGATGGGAAGGGATTTTTGCCAGCTGCCAGCACTCTAAACTCCAGCTGAGAAACTCCCCATCCTTCCTCTCCTGTCATGTCCCACCAAAGCTGAGCTCACCCTCTGCATCCAACAAGGGTGGAGCAGTAACCTGAGACATGGGAACAGGTTTTAGGCTTGGGCAGAGCACAGTTTTTTGCTGACCCTCCTGCCCCAGCCCAGGCTCTGCTCTCAGGGTTTTTTGCTCTGCAGCTCAAGGGCTAATTCAATGAAATGTCTGCCTGGTAAATTAGCCCAGCCACTGCCTTACCAGAGTCATCTCCCAGGGCCTAATTGGAAAAAAACCAGCAGCAGGGGCTGCCTTTTCAAAACAGATTATGGCAGCAAACAACAGGGCAGCTCCCAGGTGGCTGTGGGATTTGCGTGGGGTTTGGGGGGGGTTAATCCAGGGCTGCAAACCTTGGCAAGTGGGAAGAGAACACAGGCAGCATGCCCTCACCTAGCCAAGGGGCAGGATAGGGGCATGGGCTGGGCTGAGACCCCACAAACTCACTGCACCTTGGATGCTCTGCACTGCAAGTCATGGGGTAGCAGAAACCCCTCACCAAGAGGAGCCAAGCTGAAGTGAAATTTCACCCAAAAATGGCAAAGCAGAATGCAAGATGGGGGAAGGGGGGGCTGCACCTGACACCCCCTCCTCAGCCCCCAGCACTCACCCCCAAGCTTTTTGCCTAAGTCACAAAGCACTGGGTCACTTTGAAACCTTTAAACCCTTCATTAAGGTACCCACAGGGATCACCAGGCAAATCAATCTCCTCTCACCCCAGGCACTGAAAATGCTGATTTTTGGAGGAATCACAAATCATTCCTTTGCTTTACCCTTGCACATAGATTTGCTTAAGCCCCATAATTTTTTTTTTTGGGGGGGAGGGAGGTCCGAGGGGGCAGGATGAGGCCAGCCCGCTCCTGACCTTTGATATGCTGTTAATAAATAAATGGAGGCAAAAGCATATTTCAGGCATAAAAATTGCCCACAGCAGAAGGGGAAAAGAGTGATCCCCAGGTTCTGCACTCTGGGGCTGGTTCTAGCCCTGAGTTTGGAGCTGCCTGTGGACAGAAATCACAGCAGTGCTTGGGAAAGCTTGGATTTGAGCCTGTGGCAGACAACCCCCCCAAAAAAAGCTTTTCCCAGCAGTAAGGGTGTTTTGTGCTGAGGCTTTTTCATGCTATGAGCACTTTAGTTCCTCGAGCTGTACAGGGTTTGGCCAGGCAGTTTTGCAAGGAAACATCAGCCAACACCTTGCTCCTGGCCACCACAAGAGCAGCCAGGTCAGTGGAGGTGAAACCATCCCCCATCTGAGGCTCTGGGGATTTCCAATCTGTCACCAAAACCCAAAACCTTCTGCCCTGCCACAAGTCTGCCCTGGCTTTCTCCCTCACTGCCACCTCCTTCCAGCCCAGGGTGGGAAAGAAGGAATGGGGACCAAGTTTTGAAACCAGCTCTTTTCTTGAAAAAGTTTCATGGAAAAGGCAAGATATTAATTGCAATAAATAAAAATCAACTCACTCCAAGGGAGGGAACCACTATTCTGAGATCTTAGCTCCTGGGTGCTCACAAGTGCTCCTGCTGCTAATGCTCCTGACTCACCAAGTCCAGGACATCCCCTCTTCTGGCCATCAGACTCTTCCAAAAATCACCTTCTTGCCAACCCAGGTTTGCTCCCTCTAATGCTGGGTCTCATCCTGCCCTGCAGGACCCCATGAGATCTTTACAGCTACATGGGACTGAGCATCCCTCTCCCTCCTCCACCAACACCAGCCATACGAAGGCTCAGCATATCCATGGAATTGCCCAGCACATCCCTGTCCCAGGGAGACCTCCTGACACTTCACAGATTTGTGGAGGCAGGATGGTTTTGGAGCCTGGGATGTGTCAGGCATGGATTCCATCAGTATCTCATTCCTTGGGCATGTCATTTGTCCTTTATCCCCTTAAGCATCAATTAGATCCTGGATTGCATGGATTCATGGGAGTCTTGTAGGATGGAGGGACACAGAAGGGACCATCACCCCATCCTGTCCCCCCTGAGCACACACATCACCATGATACTGCAAAGCCCATGGCCTGCCCAATCCTATACCTGGATCCTACGCCTGGATCTAGGCAAATCCCTATATAATTACATCCCCTCTGCAGCCCCTCCTCATTGCAGGATGGCTGAAAACCCAGGGCAGTACAATGCCCCCCCTTCGCCGCCCCCCCTCCGCCACCCCCCCCTCCAGCATCTCCTACCTGCTCTGGGAGCCACAGAGGGTGGGTACAGCCCTGGGAAGGGGTGATGTGCAACCCCAGACATAGGGAAGGCAACAAATGTGGGCAGCCCATGGACAAATGGGGACTGGAAATGTCCCACACCTGATGCTACAGCACCCAAGGTCCCTCCTGGGGTGCAAGAAGCTGTGGCAGAGCTCAGGTACATGTGCCAGGAAGCTGCTTGACCATAGTCCCAAAATATCAAGGACAAAACTGGTGGCATTGACCCCAGTCATACAGGGAAGAGTTTTTGAGATTATTCCTTACTTTAGATCCCCGTGGGCTCTCCAGGACCTGGCCAGCATCCCTGCCATGGGCACCATCTCTCTCAGCACCCAAATATCCCTGGCCATGAGCAGCTGTGGCAGCATCATCCCTCTGGGATCAGGGTGAGACCAGGGAGAGCTGGAATGCTGGGGGTGCCCCTGGTGATGCTGTCCCTTGCAAAAAAAAAAAAAAAAACAAACCAAAAAAACCCAAACCAGAGCATTTGGCAGCAGCACACGAGTGCTACAGGTTTGAGACTGTGCCTATGGAACCCAGGCTGGATCCTTCTGTACCTTGGATTCCTGAAGGACACAGCCCTGGGAAGCAAGGACTTGGGTCTGATTTTCACCCCGTGTTCTCCGAAATCAGCAAAATCAGCTCCTCAGCAGCATCCCAGTGCTTGCAGAATACAGAGCATGAGATGGATCTTCCTGAGCATGGAAAGGGTGATTTGCTTCCAGCCCTGGTGTCCCCTCAGTGTTGCCACATGCTCATAACACCTCTGGATGTGTCCCATGGCTGATTTCAGGCTCCAGGAAAGCACCAGCATGGCACAGGGATTTCTCTCTGCACTTGCCCAGCAAAAGGCAAGAAAGCACCAGCAAAGCAGAACTGGGCAGCAGGAAGTTCTTGGAAAGCTCTCAGCATCCAGCCACCCCCAACCAAGGCCTTGGGGTAGATAAAGGTCCAGGTGATGGACTTGGATCCTGCTGATCCCACATCCTGGAGATGCTCCTGGTGGTGCAATGAGCCAGCTTCCTTTCCAGCAGGCTCTGCTGTTCACCTCCAGCCCTGGGGGGATATTTCTCCAGCACCCTCATTGCTCCAAGACAATATCTTCAGTTTCTCAGCACTCATTTATTTTCTCACCAGGTCAAGGAGACAAAAACCTTGGCCCAATCTCTCTGTCCTCTGAGGACTGCAAAGGCTCCTCCTGGAGATAGGATCTTCCTCTGCCCAGTTGGATTTTCTGGCTGCTCCACCCCAGGGAGGTGCTCTGATCCCTCCATGCCATGAAGGGCACCAAACTCATCTTCATCTTGGGTTCATATTGGAAGAGGAGGCTCAATCCCAGCAGAGGCACTGTGCCACACAGCCCAGAGGATCTCTGCAGAGCATTCCCAACATGATCCAACCTGGCACAGCAGTTTTCCACTGAAGATTTTTCACCAGCTTCTCACCAGCTTTCTTCAAAACAACCTCCAGGTTGGCATCTCCTCCAAGGCACCACTTTGTTACCTCCCTCCTTCCCCTGGACACCAGCACCATCTCACCCTTTCAACCTCATTTCCATCATTCCCATGAAAATCCTCTGCCTCGTTCCCCCATTCCCACTTGGATCTGCCCTGGCTGCCCCAGGCCCATTCCTCCCACACAGCTTGTGCAAAACCTTTCAGTGTAGCAGCAAGGTCTGCTCTGGGAAGTCAATCCCAAGGGAAAAGCTCTGGTGGAGCCTTTGTAATCCAATCAATTTCAGTGCCCCACCATAGCCCACTCTGGAAATGCCACCTGAGCCACACCAGGGCAGCTCTGTTGTGCCCTGATGTTGTGCCCAATCAGTTGGTTTTGCTGAGATAAAACCCCAAATCAATTCTCCTGTTCAAGACCTGGCTTAACTTGTGCTCCCCTTTCCCACAGCCTGGAGGGATGCTGTTCCCTGGGGATATGTGCGTCCCTGCCACCACCTCCTTCCCATCTCCTGCCAGCATCTACCCTACTCCTGCCTGCCTGGGAGACTCACCTCAGGGGGATTAAAGGAGCAGAAAGATCATAAGGGGTAACTGGACCATTTACCAGTTGGATGGCATGAAGATGAGCCTTGAGTCTGGCCAGGAGGAGAGAGGCCACTAGCATCCCACTGGGCTCCTGAGCTCTCTGTAGATCCCATTTACAGCCAGGAAAACTCTATGGATGTCTACCAGTGAAGCACCACACCTTGCCTGGGTATTTTGGTGCGTGCCTGATGTTCAGCTCCCTCCCAGCTCCAGGGCTCACCGAGGTCTCTCCCAGTTGCCCATCACATCCAGACATAGGTTAAAAACAGCACAACTGAAAACCCAGGGAATCTCTAACAAAGCAGGAGCCACATACCAGGGATGGTCACATTGCTGCCTACTCCTGGTGCCCTTCAGCATCAGAGAGCAGATAATTCTCAGGCCACTGGTCCCCCAAAAAAAAAACAAAAACCAACCCACAAGCCTAGGAGAGGTTATAGTTTGCAGCACTTGCAAACGTGATGAGATCTTGGGAAAAGTCCTTTTTTTTTTTTATGGAAAAGGGAGACAGAGCGGACTGTGGCCCATCCCTGGGGAGGAGGGTGCAGGGAAGTGCAGTCTCTTCCCTCAGCATGATGCAAGTCCTGCTGCTCTGTCAGCATGCCCCCAGCATGTCCACTTGGAGTAGAAACAGAGATTTATTTTAATGAGTCATTAAAGTCTAATTGCATTCAGGCAGCAACAGAGAGAGAGAGAGAAGCCTCACACGTGTGGCAGTACTACAGTCAGGAGAGCTCTACAAGCCTCCCAGAAAGCACCCTGCAGACAGACTGTCACTTTTTGGTGGGGCCAGACAGCAGGGCCAGATGCTGGCTCTGGAGCAGCATGGTCAGGATCCAAAAAAGCAACTCAGAAAAGTCTCTGCTCTCTTTATTTATCTCTGTCTGCCCAACACAAGTGGTGCCACCAGCTGCTCATCCCTGAGCTCCAGGGAGGAGGCAGGACCAGCTCTGGAGCTTGGATGTTCATCTCCAGAGCCTCAGGCTGGGGTGAGCCATCTAAACTTCAGGACACACTGCTTTTATCTCCTCCATGATTTTAACAGCCCCATAGCAGGAGCAGGGAGCTCAGCAGAGAGGGATTTGTGTTGCAGCTACACCAGACAAGGCACAGGGAAGGGCTGAGCTGCTTCTCCCATCTCAGGGGTACCCTGGGGGACACACAAGGCTACAAACTGGCCAGCTTGGAGAAGGGCTCCAGTCCAAACCCCACTGCCTGTAGTCCAGGGCTCCCTCTTGCTGTTGACATCACCCATGAGGAGCTCTGGGCTTTGCCTCCTCTGCTGTTTGGATGCCCCAGTTGGCTTTGTCTCCATACCTCTTCCTGCCCAGCAGATTGGGGCCCACATCACCCCTGGTGACAGGAGCTTAGGGCACCCTTACCCCCAGGGACCCCAATCCCATGCTGGGCACTGGGGGCTGTGACCTTACAGGTGACTGCTGCCTCTCCCTGGTATTCTGCTGAAGCTGGAAGATTTCTGACCCCATCTGCTCCCAGCACTTGTGGTAGCTCTCAGACCTCCTGCTAGTTTCTTCAAGTATCAGAGAGAAGTTTTTTTTTCCCCAAGATTTTGCTCTCTCCCTTGTGCTGCCATCAGCCACAAGCTGAGTGGGTGAGTGAGTGTTGCCACCAGGAATGGGTGATGTGAACACATCTCCCCTTCCTTCTCCACCTGCACAGCCAGCAAGGATTGCCCTTGGCCAAACTGTGACTTTTTCCTCTCAAAATGCTGTCCCTCAAAATGCAGGGCAAAGCCATCACCTCCTTTTCCTGCTCTGCAGTTCAAATGCCATCAGCACACACAACAATCCCAGCTCAGTGCTATGGGGTGACAGCCCCCCATAGGTACAGCCCCCCTGCAGCACAGCTCCCCAGCTACAGCTCTATTTTCCAAGGAAATTCATCCCTCTGGGATGGCCCATCCAATGGAGTCCTGGATGGCAGACTCAGGGAAAGCTTGGAGACACACAGTGCTCTGGGCCTACCCAGGGGCACAGCTCCTGACTCCCAACCCCACTTTTCGGGGTAAATCCAAGCGGATTCACATCAGGATCAGGTTCAGGAATGACTTTGCCATAAAGCCAGAGGAAAATCTCACCTTTAAGGATCTACTCACTCTCCTTTTACCCACCACACCCCAGCCAGGGTGAGGAAGCACAATGCAACCAGGCACAGGCTGGCTCTGCAGAGCTCAACTCTGCTGGATTTCAGGCCAGCTATTTCTTCCCTCACTGATCTATCTCACATCTCAAGATGCTCCACTTTTACCAGCCCACACTGCCCAGCGAAGCAGAGCCAGTCCCAGTATCCCAGGATGGTCAGGCACATACCAGCACAGGAACCTAGCAAGAAGGAAAACCTGCCATGAAGTCTCCTAATGTCTTCTGCAAACGGAAGTGTGGAACAGGCTTTCAGGAGAACAAGGGTAACAGAGACTCAATAAATATTTCATGCTGGTGGGGAAGCAACGACAGGGAAGGTTGGGCAGGCAGAGGCCAGGAGGGATAGGGGGCAGAGGGGTTCCTGTGGCAGAGGCAGCAGAGATGGAGAATAAAGGGGGAGGCAGCAGGGTAGGGAACCACAAGACCATGGCCTGACCTTATTTCTGTTTGCTGCTTGCCCTGGGTTTGAGGCATCACCACAAAACAGATCCTGGAAAAAGTGGAGCAGCTCTCGTGCTCCTGTGCGTGTCTGCAGCTAAGGTTGGGGATCCTGCTCCAGCTGGGAGACAAAGCTCCTCCAAACACCTCATCCTAACACTTCTCAGCAGACCAAGAGCTGCCTGGGCCTCCTGTCTGTCTCTGCACCCAAAATGCTCCCACACAAAATGGCTGGAGGATGCTTGATGATTCTCTGGAGAGGAGGGCTTCCCGAGTGGAAAATCTTTCACACCTGATTTCCACCCTGTGAAGGGTTTTTGGGGCTGGGAGGTCTTGCTGAAACAGGGCACTGGAGCCAGCTGTCCTAAGGCCTGTGGCTGGGCTGAAATCCAGTGCCTTGGAAAGAGACAGAAGACCCAGCAAAGATGGTGATGGAATAGGATGGCATCACTGATCTGTTGTTCAACACAGCATTGAGAAGGGTGGACTCCTGCTGCTCTCTCCTCTTGGCTTTCCAACAAGTGAAAAAATCCTTCCTAGGAAAAGCCTTTTCCCCTCCTTCCCTGGCAAAGCACAGTTTAGAGCCCATTAGATCCCATGGGAATGACACTGATGCCAACAAGCAGCCCCAGGACACCCAGTACCCCCCAAAGAGCATCACAGGGAAACTCTGTGGCTTGGATGAACAAGAGCCAAGGCTGGAAAAGGGGGGGGAATCCAACCCCAGTAATACAAGCTTCCTTTAGGGTGGAATATTCCATCACACCTTAGAAAAATCTACCAGAGAGAGAATCAATAGCATGCAAAGGAAATCCATCTGAAAACACTAAACGTTCCCACATGTCCTTTCAGAGGGAATATTACCCTCCAGGATAACCTTAGGAGAAAACAAAAGCCAGGGGAGTAACTCCAGCACAGGTCTCCTTTAATTACCGCAGCAGAGTGAGAGATAAACCAGAGCTCCTTCAGAATAAAGAAAAGGATTCGATTTCCTCCACTTCAGCAAAGGCAGCCACCATTTCCGAGAAGGGGTTTGGTAGGGAGGATGGGGATTTGTCGGGCCGTCGTGTCCTTGCAGAATGGCAAGGTTCGTGGCTCCCAGGAGGGAGCAAGAGGCTGAGCCCCGGGCTTGGGACTTTCAAAACTTCAGCCAGCTGCGAAGAAAAAGGGTTTAGAGACGGACGAACTCAGCCAGCCCCATCCGAGCAGTTTAAAGAGGACTTAAAACAAAAAAACCCAAACCAGCTCGACGCAAAGTTGGGCCATATCACCCTGAGAAAATCTGTCAGCAGCTTGCAAGGAACCACAATCTCGGAGCTTCTCTTGGACGAGATGCAACCCCGTGATGCCCGGGTCGGGATGCTGGGAGCATCCCAGCCCGTCCTGCCCGTAACCCCCCACCACCATCACCGCCCGGAATTCCCTTCCCACCGCAGCCCTAAATTCCCAAGGGGCCTTTCCCTTGTCCCGACCCTTCTGCAAAGCTGCAGTGCCCGAGGGAAGGGGGGAACCGGGATGCCCGAGTCGTACCTGGGCAGCCGGGCAGGCAGGAGCGGAGCCGGGTCCGACAGCACCGGGGGAAGAGAACGAGGAGAATAACAGCGAGAATTATAAATAATAGGAAGAAGAATAATAATCACCGGAGCGGAGGAGCAGGAGAGCCAAGGCGGGTCCGGCCGACTGAGGTGGAGGCCAAGCAGGGGAGGAGTTTGTCCGGGGGCCGGAGATGCCGCCACCCAGCACCGCCCCCGGCCTCGCAACGCCCCCAGCCCCACGCTCCTTGGGCTCCTTTTTGCCTCTGGCCACGCACCCCCTGCCAGCAAAACAGACCAGAAAACCCATGGCAGGGCTGCAAGAGGGATGAGCCGGGGGGGGAAGGGAAAGATGCCAAGTTTCCCCATTTTTTTCCAGACCAGATTATCCCGTTCTCCATGAGGCTCGGTAAAACAAAGCAGACCTTCAGCCTGCATCGGCATCCCAGAAGCTCAGCCCATCCCTGCGGGGCCCAGAGCACACGCCAGGATTAGGGAGGCACGGACACATGTGCAGGGAAAGGTACTGGTCCCCAGTAAGTGTTTTCAGCTGCTGGGAAACTTTGAAGCTCCAAGCCCGGAGTTTAAGCTGGAGAAGTTGCAGCCCGTTGCTGCCAGTTGCAGCTGGCATCACCTTCTGAAACAGGGAGCTGCAATAATGGGGTAGCAGGGCACCACTAGGAACATCAGGGTTACTGTGCAAGGAGAACAGGAATTCCCTGGTTCTCCCTGATTTCAGTCTCTCCAGGGCACAAAGGCCACTGCCAGGCCGTTCAGCTTGGTGGGATTGACGCAAGATCCCTGCTTGAGCCAGTCAGTTGAACCCTCCTGTGCCTCAGTTTCCTCATATTTAACTCAGGGACACCACTGATACTTTTCCTCTCTGTAGACCAATCCCTAAACCTGAGGATAAAGCACCACTCACTTTATCCTCTGTCAGTCAGGGCATCCCATTACCCAGAGATTGCTCTTCCCAGCCCTCACAGCTGCTCACTTCTGGTGCCACTGATTTCCCCCTAGGATTCAACAGGAGCAAAAATAATCTTTGGGATGCAAAGAGCTGTGCACCTTTTAGTGAAAGAGTAGGATGAATAGTGAAATGCAAAGGAGAGAGAAGTAGATCCCATCACAGCACTTCCACTCTGTGCTGCAGGATCTAAGTGCCTGCTGGCTTCCCCTCCTGGTACAGAATTCCACATTACTCACCACAGCCCATCACATCACAGGGATGGTGAAGGCAGAGAAGCTTGGAGTGGGGAAAGCCAGCACATGGAATATTTCTGCAGAGGGTTGAGGAGATGCATCATCCCTCAGCGGGGCTTGAGAGCTGCTGGAGGGACAGGAATTAGAGATATCCAGGTGAACACAGAGGAGGAAGCCAGGAGAAGTGAGGAAGTCATTTCCTGGGCTGCTCCAGGCAGGATGTGAGGAACTGATGGCAGCCCAGGATGCAGGGAGGGACACTTCTCTTGGAAAGCACTGCCAGGGCCACAGGAGGCATTATTATGGCTAATTCAGGAACTAACATGTCACTGTCTTCATGGATAGATGTGGAAAATAGTTTTTTTGGAGTCACTTGGCTAATACCAGGCTGAGATTGCCCAGATCCAGACAATGCTCCTCCATCACCCCCATTGCCCTAGTCCAAAAGCAGGTAGGTGCTGCAGATCATAACAAAGTGAATGTGAAACAGCATCACTCCAGAAAGCAGGGTTATCAGCTTGCATAATTTCATTGCCAGTCCCATTTTCTTCCCCTCCCCCCCCCCCCAGCCATGTTTTCTATAATAATTTCATTATTTTTTAAAGCATCACATGGATGACCAAACAGATCAGAAAAGGTGGGACCCCCACCTTTGTAGTGGCTGGGAAAAGCTCAGAAACAGGAGTGCCAGAGGTTCTGCAGCAGGAAAGAAAATTAAACCTAAAGTTGTTCTTTTTGTCCAATGCAGTTTTAAATAAAATATGGGTTGGTAAGCCCATCTGGCATGACGGGGGTGCTTGGGTCTAGTAGTGCTGGTAAATCAAGCAGCAGTTTGATCCAAAATGCCTTTCAATTCCTTTCAGTTTCTTCTGGGACAAAGGAAACACAAGACACCTGCAAACCAGCCCTGCCTGGATGTGGCCATTCTGGCACAGCTGAGCTTGCTCAGGTCCTGAGTGCAAAGTTATCCCAGCAACACAGGGATCCCAAACCTGCCAGGATCTCCCTCTCAACACTGCAGTACTCACACATACAGCTGGCTTTAAAGCATGTAAGTATTGCAGCTAAACTCGTATCAGACTGGGAAACTCACATGAGTTTTATATCGTTTCTCCCCAGGACTGAAAAGGGTTTTAATCACTGCAAAACTTAAACCCAAAATACTTTTATTCCCTTCTGGTTTGCCTCTCATACAAAAAGTCAAAGCCCACTGACTTTGCTCCAACACTCTGCTGCTTCCTTATTTCTTAGGATAAATGTTCAGCAAAATAATGCAGCGAATCCTTGGTGAGCTCCTTCTCCAGTGCTTTCTGCACATGGAATCCCTGCAATTTATCCCACAGAGCCTCAGCCATGCTGCAGAGTGTGCCTGAAGCCCAGCACTCGCAGGTGCCCTTGAGTTATTACACCTTAAACCCCTGCTCTTCAGCACATCAATAATTTTCTTCCTGTTCAGGCAAGCATTTCCATCAGCCCAAAATGCTGATGCCAGAAGATGCTCAGGAGCTGAACCCTCAGCTGCTGGCATGGGAATTTATTTTGTTCTACACTCAATCTTCCTTTTATTTTCATTAGCAGCAGAGCCTGGGGCAGGCTGTATCAATCAGAAAAAAAGCCTGACTGTGCAAAATGCCATCCCTGCCAGAGTCCATCCCGCTTCTCAAGGGTTTGAAGCTTATTTGCTGCCTTGTGTACTCCAGACAATATGGCTGCTAGACTATAACAGGGGCATTAGCCCATGGAAAAGACCTTGGGAGTCAGCCATAGCAACCTGCAGCCCTCCTGTGTGTCTGGCTGGGGGTGTAGGAGCTCAGCACAAGGCTGTGATGCCCTCACTGCACCTTCTTCCCTCCCAGCATAGCCCTGGGAGCAGATTCCCACAGCTTTCCAAACCTGCCTGCTCCCTTGGGAAGGGCAGAGTTAATGCACAGCTTCCCACCCGATGTGGATCAGTCATTACACAGCTCAGTTAATTCACTTTTGCCTGCACAAAACACTGGAAAAACAAACCCAACCCAAAGAAGAAGTGTTCAGCTGGAGCTGCCCAGCCCAGCCCAGCCCAGCCCAGACCTACCTTAGAGATGGGGCTGGGGATGCTCATGGATCACACACATCTGACACCAGTGGGAAGTCTCTGTGCAACTGCAAACACCAAATCTGTTTAGGGGACTGCAGACACCATCACCATCATCATCACCACCACCATCACCATCCCTGAAATCCTGGTGAGCTGGAGGAAGACTTGCAGTCACACCTGCACACCCATTTAAGAGGACAAATGGTTGTTTACCCCTGGGGAGATGGTCCAGGGAGGTCACTTTCCCTCCAAAAAAAAAAAAAAAAAGGAGCTTCTCCATCACATGAGGCTGCCTTGGAGCCCCAACCTGGGTGAAGGTCAGGGTTGCCCACAGGAGACATCCAGGGACACACAGGTCTGTGGCAGCATCCACCCTGTCCTGCACTGGAAGAGAAGGAAAAAAAGAGCCCCAGGTAATATCCTTAGGTGAGAGTTATGCTATCTCCTTCCCAAAGATAAATGTCATTAAAGTTCAGCCCTTGTTTATTTTACATCCAGAGGTGCAATGAATGCTCCCCCTTGCCGGGGCAGGGAAGGGGGTTGTGTGCTTACAGCTTTCCACCACAATTAAGCAGAAACATGGTATTAACCCATCACATTTCCAAAAACATCAGCCTGAGAGCAAGAGCAGCTTAACCCAAGAGCCACTTGTACTTCACTCCTGGTGCTGGCATCCATCCTAGGATCATGGGAAGAAGTGGGAGAAGCAGAGGGAGAGGAGGTGGCTGCTTTTTCTGATTTATAAACCACTTAAAGTCACCCATGGAGCAGTCAGGGAGATTTTTTTAATTATTTTTTTTCCCCACCCTGTGCTGTGATTTTTAAGTGCCCAGTGAAGGAGCCTTTGGCTGCTCACCATCTGTCTTGGCTATTTTTCTTTTTTAATGGCCACATGGAGCTTTATCCGTGTACTCTGAAGCCCTGCCAGAGGATGTGGATGCACTTTGCCTTACCTAAGATAGTCAAGATGTGGCAAAAAGGTCCCACATCACATTTTCAGCCCCAAATCAAGATGTTTACCCTGTGGTGGGTAAACACAATCCTGTGAGTTCATTCTGCCCAGGAGATAACAGCATGAGCTGTGCCTGTTTATGAGGGAAAGGGGCAATATTTTTGGGGAAACCACCTGCTGTATCTACTGGGATGGCTCTGAGAATGACAGCACCTTTGGAAAACTTGGAGAAATTAAAAAAAAAAGTTGATTTTCACTTCTCTTCCAGGGATTTGTGGCTGCTCTCCCTGTCACCAGCAGATGCATCTTTGCCATGAGCCACACCTTTCCTTCCACAAACACAAAGCCTAAATATCTGATGGAGCATCTTTTCCTAACACTGGGAAGGAAACATTGCACCATGTGAGCAACCTGAGGCTCTCCAGCAAAGAAAAGCAGGTTCAGCCTGCCCCAGTGCCCATGGAAGAGCCTCTTTTTAGGGGAGAAGGGCCATGGGGAGGTGATGCTGGTTATCTCCTGGGTGAGCTGGGGACATCCTTGGGCAGTGAGATGCATTGATCTGCTGAGGGGTCTCTCTGCCAAGCCACAGCCCTGCTTGGCTTCTTGGCAGAGGCTCATTGATTGCAGCAGACACAGCTGTGGCATTGGCTTTGTAGGGAAAACATCCCCTGTGGGACTTGTGGTTCCTGCAGCTCCAGGCAGGGCCAACACCAGGTGTGGGGACAAGGCCCCCTCTCTGTCCCAGGAGAATTTTGGGTGATGCTCGGTGGAATGAGAAGCAAGGACAGACTAATTAACAGAAATTAACTAATTAACAGAAAATTAACTCCTTCCAGACAAGTGTGACCTTACCAGGATTACACCAAACACTTCTCTGGGCTCCAGGTAACACAAATTCAGTGGTTTGGTTGGAGCACCCTCCTAAGGAGCAGCCTCAGGCCATCCATGGGACATGGCAGCATGGGGTAAACCCATGGGGATGGAGCCAGGCTGGCCAGAGAAAAGCTCAGAGATGCAAACACAAACTCAACCAGCACAAGCAACCTCAAGACCCAGCATGGGAAGCAGCTGAAGATCCCTGAGGGCAGCCCCAGAAATGTTTTCTCCCCCCTTTTTGCAGCACAGCCCTCTGCAGCCTCCCTGGCTGAACAGAAGCCTTTCAAAGCTGCCTTCTGGCCATCACCAACACTGCCATGCCAAGGAAAACTGAGGTAATACCTTGACCACCACCCAGACAGCCTTCAGGGACCACCCACATCTTCCCTGCTCTTCTTCATGTCTGTTCCCATATCCTACCTGCCCTTTTTTGTGCCTTCACCTGAGCTCCTTTCCATGTAGGCACAAGCCTGCAGGCAAGACAGGGCTGCAAAACTGCTGAGAACAAGCTCAGGAGTGCAATGATGAACTGGGCTGGCCCTAGGGCAGCCATCAACCTCCTCATGGGCACCCTAGAAATCCCAGGAGGTGCCTGCATGGCATTAGTGACCAGGGATGAGTGACAGCACCTTCCCCTCCCAGTGCCAAACCACGCAGCCCATTTTGCAAGGCTGAGAAGGATGCTCAGCCCATTTCCGTCCCATCAGTTCCCCTTCTTCCAACCATCTCTGGATGCTTTACCTCCCCCATGGAGGCAGTGGGAGCTCTATGGATGCCCACAGTGTCAAGACAGCCACAGGTGCTTGGAGGGGATCAGGGAGGAGGTTTTTAGCAGGTTACCAAAATGCAGCTGAGCTCTGGCCCTTAAAGCATCCCTGCCTCCCTGTCTGCTCCAGCATAGCCCAGGCTTGTCCTCATTTCAGGCTGGGCAAGCAGCAGCCCAGCCCCAGAGGTAGTGAGGTGATGTCAAATCTCCTAATGGAGCTTGACAGCAGTGGGATTAAAAGCACAAGTGAGATTGCAACCCCTCTGCAATCATCATCTGCCTTGGAGGAGCTGAACCAGAAAAGAGACCTCCTGGCAGTGGGGAGGGGTGGGAGCACACAACTGGGGCAAGGGCAGATGGAGCTGAGGGGAAACCTCACCTGTCCTGAGCTCTCCTTACTTGCCCTGCCAGCCCATCACCAAAGGGAAAGAGCCAATCTCCCTGCTCCTGTGAAGGGTTTCACCAGCAACAGCCCCAGTTCCAACTGGTCTCAGTGGGGACCAACTCCTGCTGCCCCAAACTTGGGATGCGGAGCAGCTCTGCACTGATTGCACCTTCCTCTCACCATCTGTGAGGTCAAAGTGGACTCCCCCTTTCTCCCTCTCCTTTGGGTGCTTGGAGGGGTGCCACTGGCCCTGGGAACAACACCCAAGCAGCAGTGGCCACGATGGAAATGGGAAATGGGAAGATTCCCTTGGATGTGAGTGGGTGCTCAGGGTACCCGCAGCTCACACAGGGCATGCACAGACCCTTGCAGCTGGCACCAAGCCCCATGTAAAAAGCCAGCAAGGCACAAGCACTGTTCCCATCTCTGCTCAGCTGAAACCCAGCAGCCAGAGGCTGCTCTCCTGCCATTTGCTCTCAGCAAAATGCAGAGAAAAGTGGGGCTTTTTACTGCAAGAAAAAGGGAGCCACTCCAGGGACAGCTGTGTGTGCTTGGGAGCAGTGGGAAGAGCTGATGGGTTTTGGCACTGTGCTTGGGCTGAAAAGCTGTCTCCAGCTCCAGACCTTGTTTTGCAATGACCTGTATTGAGAATTGGCTTTTTCCTTGTCAAATGGAAAGAAAAAGAATCCTTCCAGGTCAGAGGAAAGAAAAGCATTTACCCATGGGTCAAGTGAAACAATCCGATGCAGGGCTGAATGCACATTTATCCTCCCTAAACCCAGGAAAAGATTCAATTTCCATCTGAAAAAACATCTAAAAATAAGAAGAGAAAGGTTTTTTGGGGTCAGAAGCTTTTGATTTGGGTTTTTAAGCCCAAATGACTCGCTGAATTGAACCCCAATTTACAAAGCACAAGTCAACCCAAAAATGCAGAGGGGAGGAGAGGGAATGAGCTGATGCACTGATCTGGAAAATGTCACCCATGCTGAGACAGTGTCACTGGGGTGGCTGCAGCAACTGTGGGGGACCAGCCCATGACCTGACATGTCCCCAGCATGTCATGCAGGTATCCCAACCTCAGCTCCTGCTGCAAGCCAGGGTGCCAGGGGAGAGGTGTTCAGCCACCTCTGCAGCACTCAGTCCATCCAAACCAAGCTGGCATTTTCCAGACTCCTCCTTTCCAGCCCATTTAAAATCCCAAGCAGCTGATTACCACCACGGGCCAGGAAGCTGCTCACAGACACCACAACTCTTCTGTAACACTTAAAATTCCGGCCCAGAGAATCACTCCTTGGCCTTTCCTCACCCATTTTTACCTGGGCACTTTCTTGAGCTGGTCCAGGTCCAGCTCTGCACTCATGTGCATGGCCCCAGCTGAGAGGACCCCACATTTCCCAGTACCCCAGTGGTACTGGGAAGGACCCCTGGCTCCCTCCTCCTGGCAGCACTGACCCCAGACCCCACACATTGCCCAAGTCCGCGAGCAAGTCCACAGAGCACACACCCCACTGGTGCCTTTGCTTAACCCTGGCTTTTATGGAGAGCTGCAGACCTTTCAAATTTTCACTTGCTCTAAAGGTCTCTTCCTCTCCCCTCAGACCACCTCTGCCACCCCAAAGCTATGGAGAGGGTGGGAAATGGGGGCAAGGGAGAAGAAAGCAGCTCCCCACTGAGCCACCCTCCTCTGAGTGGGACCCCTTGGCAGGAATGTCCTAGGATGAGGGTTACCCCACCAGGCACTCCTGGGAAAGGGCCCACAGCACCCCACAAAGATACTCCTCAAGGAGGATGGGGATCCTCCAGGCTCCTGACACATGCAGACAGGGTTGTTGCAGGGCAGAACATCTCCCTCCTTCTCCTCAGGCACCTCTCTAGGCTTGGGTGCCTCCAAATTTCAGTTGCTCAGGTTTATCCAGATGCCACAGCACACGGCCCTGGCAGAGCCACCTCTGCTTCTCCACTGCCTGGCAATGCCTTGAAGCAGGGACATAAAATGTGGCATCACGTTCCAGTCCCTGAGGCATCTTTCCCTTTTCTTCCAGTGCTTTAAGCAACAAATGTACAAACAGGGACCCACCAGGCATGAGAAATGTGACCTGAGCTGCTCTGGGAGGGAAGATGCCACAGCGTGGCTGGGAAGCTCCATCCAGGTCACCTTGGTGTAGGGGAGTGGCTCCAGGTGGCTCTCACCTTTTAGCTTGATGGAAAGGGTGTAGAAATACAATAAAGCACTTGCAGACCAGAGATGAATGGCAAAAAAACATAGAAAAACAATATCCTGAGCAGTCAAGCATCAAAAGGTACCTCTGGCATGTCTGCATGTGGGCACAGAGAGGCCACCGAAGGATCTGAAGACCTGAGGAACAGTTTAGGAAGCAACAAACCAGGTGAATTCATAGCTGGGACCCTTCTATTTTCACAGCTTTTCTCTTCATTAACCAGAAACATGGCCAACAGCCAGCTTCATGCTTTTTCTCACCAGATTTTTTTATGGATCTCATTCAACATCTGCAACATGGAATTCCTTACACTTTGTCCTAGTTCATCAATAAATCAGAGCATCTTTTGAGGCGGGGGTAGGAAGTTTCTTCTTGCAAGATACCAGCACTTACCTGGACTGAGGCCTTAGCTGGGATGCAATGACTTCTAACAAAAAAGAATGTGTAGAGCTTCCATGGTGTTAAAACCTAAATAATCTCCTCACACGATGTCAAAACTGCTAGTGCAAGGAGGGGGGGACAGTCTCCCTTTCCTAAACTTAAAGGATATATAACACAAAATGACACTTAGGTGCTTTCCTGAACCATTGTATTAAAGAGCAATAATAAATCTGTAGAACACCTGTACAAACAAAGCAAAACTGTACAAAACAAAGCCAAACTCTTCTCCTGAAAATAAAAGTAACATTTATGATGCATCCTGGGAACATCTGAGATGTCAGACTCCCAGGTTTCCCACAGGATTAAACCCTTCTGAACAATGAAAAGCCACATGGAGAGCCTTTGCTGCTCTAGGCTGTCTTGCTCAGCAGCTGCTTCCACTCCTCCCGTCTTCTCACACCTTCTTTCTCAGGTTTAGGGGCCACTGGAAGTAGTGACTGGAAGTGGCTAAACGTGCAGCTGCAAACACTGTAGAAAGTGTGGTGGGAGGGACATAAAGTTTCTGAGATGACCCTTGGTCCAACAGCCCACCAGCACTGCTCAGCTCAACTGCAGGACTCCCAGGAAGGTCTTTGTCCTTCATTTTCTCTTCATCTGCATAAGGAGGAAGACAGAAAAGGAAGATAGTATTATCCACATTGACAACTCAAAAGAGTTCCAGTCTAAATTGAAATCCCTTTTGCCTGGACCTTACCGGGCTGTGGCAGGAGGAATTTTTATTTCACGCCAATTTGATGAGCCCACCAGGGTATAATCCAAGAGCCTCACTCCCTTTCCACCCACTGCTTACCCCTGTCTCCCCAGAGGTGGGAAATCAGATATATAACTGAGTAGCTCCTGCCTGGAAAAAGGGGTCCTCTGCTCCAGACAGCTCTGTTCCAAGGCACAATCAGGCCCTGCTCCTGACAAGTCAATCTACCTCATAAATCAGGTGTTGTAAAATCTTCCATCATTTGGAAGACACGGGGGGGACCTTCCAAGGCTAAAAGAAAAAAACCGATTTTGTCCCTTATGGTTAGGAGGTTGAGAGAATCTCAATGGTCTCAACTCTTATGGCTGGAAGACTGACAGAGTCAGGGTGGTGAGACAAAGGCACAGGTTGCCCAGAGGGGTCACGAATGCCCCACCTCTGAAGTGTTCAAGGTCAGGATGGATGGGGCTTGGAGTAACCTGGTGAAGCGGGAGATGTCCCTGCCCAAGCAGGGGGGTTGGAACTAGGTGATCTTTAAGGTCCCTTCCAACCAAAAGCATTCTAAGATTCCATGACTTTATGAAATGAACAGGCTAACCTATGCAGTGCAGAAAGACTTCTGCAAGAAAGCAGCATAAAGTCAAGAAAAGGCAACAAAAATCAACAGAGAGAGGAAAAAAAAACCCCTCAATTCATTTGTTCCCATTAAACATTTAGAAAAGCATTTTGCTGCACAAAAGGTCAAATCAATGCACCACATACAGCCACTTATTATCCTTGCATCTCCTTCCCACAAAAGCACCAACATTTCCATCTGTTCCAGCACAGCAGCAGCACCAGTCGTGGGATACCCAACAGTGACTGCAAGCCTGACAGCCCAGTAACAGACCGCTCAGTTTTTGTGCTGTTAAACTTTACTACTAAGAAATCTATTCGTACTGTTATGGTTGTCCAGCATAAACGGCACTGCCATAAGTAGAACAGAGGGATGTACAGCTTCACCAAGTTGGGCCTTGTTGGAAAATCTTTCTATCTGACCAGGGTCATCTTGGCTCATTCCTGCTCGTTGCTCGGAGTAGATAAAGGAGGAGCAAGTGTCTTCCACTGACTTGACTAAGACAGCAGGCATTGAGGACTCTTCAAGAGAATGAGGTGTCTGCAAATGTATATAAAAAACTCAGGAGAGAGTGTGATAAGTATTTAAGCACACTTGGTTCATTAGCTACCCTCATCTTTATTAGCTCTCACAGTCCACAAAGAACTGGAATGTCAGCAACTAGATGATTAAAAAAAACCAACACCAAACCCACAAAAAAACATGCCCCCAAAAAGCTATTCACTCCCAACCTTGGCCAAAGGGCAGTTTTTTCTGCACAGTAAGCTGGAAAGCCTGACAGATTATTACAAGATATAAATCACCATGTCTTAGCAAAGAATGAACAGCTGGCTCGTATCTCAGCAGCCCAAATGATGGCAATGACAGAGGGAGTTGCTGCAAGGGAGTAGGAATCAAGTCAGAGGAAGTCCCTCTGCATTTCAGTTTAAGAATAGGAATTAAACTAAAGTTCCAGGGATGATCATCCATGGATGGCTCTGCCACAGAAAGGGCAGTGTTTGTATTTCTAAATTCAGCATGGAGGAGAACAATTAAACGACAGAAAAGCAGCAAGTCACCTCATCCAACCATAGCTGTTCAACCATTAGGTGCTTGCTCTGGAGGCTTCTTCTGTTGTCAAGGCAGCAGAAGAAAGGCACCCATCTTCAGAAGGAGCAAATCACCATCCAGGGGCGCATCACCCCTTATTGAGAGGGTGTTCAGAGGATTAGCCCAGAACAAAACAATCATTCTAATGCAAGCAGATTTAAATAACTTAAATTGGCCTCCACAAGGGAACCAGAAGGGGCTCCTGAAGAAGCAAGGAGAGCTACATGGCTGGACAGCAGAAACTGGGGGCTGACAAGGTGTCAGGATAGAATAATTTGAGTGACAGGCACCACTGGAGTCCAATTCAGCTACTCAGCTTGATACCACCTGCCCACTGAAGACCTCTGCCTAGCATGCAGTAAAAAATAGTGGGCAAAGCAGAAACAGACTGGGTGCAAAGATGGACACTAGAAATGCCCTGGAAAAAGCTGGGATGGAAATAATAATTAAAAAAAAGAGGCTGCTCTGTTTACAAAAGAGGCAAATGAGACAGGATATCCTCGAGAGTGCTGTGAGGGGCAGCAAGCAAAGCAGTATCTGTTCTTTCTTCTGATTCACAAAACTAACATCATCACCACTGGAAAGGAAAATGTGAGCAGTGAGAAGAGGGAATACCTCCTGGTGATGCTGTGTCACAAAACCCTGAAGCCCAGAGATGAGCAGGAATCAGATACATTTTCCTGCCTGCCTTCATAAGTAGCTGACTTGTGCATTTTTTTTCCACCTCACATCTATAGGCATGATTATTTTTTTAATCCCATGGTCTTCCTTAATAGAAATTCTTCTCATTTCTTCTAAAGACTGTAACAGAGATCACAGCCAGGCACAGAACATGTGCCCAGGACTTCTTTGATCCAGTAAGGAGATTCCTATGCTTTGAATACTGATGTAGTTTAACACTTGCAGGGGAGCATCTGAGTCAGCTCACATGGACTCTATCACTATCTACCCACCTTCCTCACCACATTGTACATTCTCCTCACACTTGCTAACAGAAACTTTCCTCTTCTCTCATTCCTTCAAAATCCCTTTTTCCCAGCTTGCTTTCTCTCAATCCCTTCCAGCTAACCAATTCTTCCAGGTTTCCCCCCTCATCCTTCTAGAAAGTGCTTTGTCTCAGACACTATCAACCTCCAAGATATGTAAGGAACCTCCAAGGTATGTAAGGAGCTGTGCTTGTCCAAACCCTTGCAGAAACACTTCTATTTCCAGATCTGCAATGCTTTCTGTGCCTCAACAAACCCTGAGTGATACTGGCTCTCTGCTGAACCCAGAGTGTTGTAAAACTTCAGTCCTCTCAGACTCATCATTAACCACCATTTAAGCAGCAATGTCATGACACCAGCACCAAAGCATGGCCCAAAACACAACCCTCCCATTGCCTCCCTCCTACTTAAGAAGAGAAGCCTGTGTGATCCAGAGTAGCCCCACAGTAACTCCCAGTTACTCCCAGTAACCCTGAGGGCTGTGAATAAAGGGGAAATAGAGGAGAGAAGAAGGGCCAGGTTTGATCTATGAAGTGCTGCAACAGTCACATTTTCCACACTACCTTGGCATGACCATGGAGCACAAGTGGATCACCAGAAACACTAGAAACAGTGGCAATGTGGAAAACATAGAGCTCTGAGCCCCTGCTAGTAGCCTGATGGCATTTATCAGTCACTTTTAAAAAATACACATCAAAGCAATCAAAGGATTATTCAAATGATCTAAAAACAACTCCTCCCAAAAGCAATAGTTGTGAAAAATGCCTTTACCTTAACCACTGCAACAAGCTCTGTAGGAGCTTTATTTGCATCCTCCTGTGCAAGTGCTGGGTCTTCATCTGCTGTTCCTAGGACACTCACTTCTTCCAAAAGTGGCAGCCCATCATCCTGTCTCTCCTCCTCAGCAGACAGGTGCCATGGCTATGGAAATGGACAAAGCAAAAAAAGGTATAGCCAGTGATAGCACAGGAGAAAGCAGGATGCACTGGAGCAAATCAGAGAGCAAATGTGGTATCAGATGATACCACTTGGAGATCAGCTGAGACAGAAATGCAGAGAAGCTCTTCTGTTCTGCTCAGTTTTAACATTTCCATCTGGAGAAGAGTGTGGGTGAGAAAGGAAAGAAAGAAAAAGGAAATAGCATGAACAAGAAACTTAACTGTCACTTTAACTTCTCTACTCCTCAGTAAAATTTGGAAAGCAGAGTTTTATTCAAGTAATACTGCCCAGTTATTGTGTTCTGCCTTCTGAGAAGTTTTAAGCTGGAGAAGTGTCCTAGTGTAACAGAGCTGCTGTAACCCAGTGTCCTCCCATTTTGCACTTAAGGGCAAGGGGGGACACGTGTGAATTCTGATCAGGCAAATCTAAGGATAATGCAAAGAAAGTTTCCTCTGCATAAGGGGAGTTACAAGAAAATCCCAGCTGAGCAGTTAACAAGTGTTGTATTAGACACATTTAATTCCAGCTCAAAATATTTTGAGTAAGTTACTAATGTTACACTTCAGAGAAATGTCAGAAAAAAAAACCTGGAGCAGGCCCACTGCTGAACACTTCAACTGCTGACATTTATCTGGAAAGTGCTTTGGCTCCTGTAGTAAAATGCATCATGAAAAAACAATTTAAATAACCCAGAAGAGCAGAGAGAGTCACCAGTGTACAAATGTTTCTGGTGTTTCTAACAGAACTACATCAGATTGCACTCAAGACCCTGGGTTGTTTCCATTCACAACCACTCTGTTCATCAGTTTCTGCATCTGTTAAATAGCAAGAGGCTCATCTTTCTAACACGCCCGGAAATCAAAGGTGCAAAGCAGTATCCAGATCTGGCTATCACCCACTTTTAAAGTTATCTTTTTAATAAAACTGTAGTTAAATACAAATTTATCCCCTGCAACAATCAGGACTGCAATTTGCTTAAATTCAGATAAATTTAGAACAAGACAGATCCCTATTGCAAAGAATACACCACTGGTTCTACTCCAAATGATGCTCACCTGGCCACACAGATCATTCTTGTCCAGCTTTAATCTTGCTATTTCATTATCCACATCTAGAGATTCCAGCTGCAAGGAAAGGTCTGGTTCCGCCAGTTCAGCATCCTCCTCCTTCCCACTGGGCTGAAGATACAAGGCTGAAGGATTCAACTCCTTGAATCCCTAGGAACAAAAGAAAAAACCTTCAATACAGTTAAGAAAACCATGCTGTAACTACCCCAAAGAACCAGAAGGATGCAGCAAGTTTCTAACAGGTTCCATGAAGAAGCACATCACTCACAAGCTGCTTCCAAATTCTTGCAGAAATCTTGCTGCAAAAATCAAATCCCCTTCCTCCAGCAACAGAATAACTGAGCAGTGCCCCCTCCCCCCAAAACTGGAAATACAGGTGCAAAAACATGCATTCTGCATACAGTGAATAAAACAACAGTTACAAGCACTCCATAAATTCTGACTGGGTGTAAATTCTGACTTTATCCCGAGATAAAAAATCAGGGCCTTTCTAAGGGCTTTCATATCCACACAGTTTTTCCTGAAACTGAGCTGAGACATTCAGTTAATGACATCCATGAATCTCTCTGCACTGCCTTATGAATTGAATGCCTGTCCAATGCACAACATGCAAGCTCCCAGAGTTATGCTGCCCAACATTGTACATTTCACTGGCAAAGAGACTTTTTAAATCAAGGCTATTTCCATAATTCAGTTTGTTGCTGGCATAACCAATCTTCAATGCCTAGAGCAGAGAAGGCAAAATAATTTACTTCACTATCTGATCCTCATTCAACTGCCCCTGCCTCCATGTAGCACTGCATCAAGTCAGACAATAAAATCTAATCAATTTACTCTCATTAATCTTTTATATGAATCAAGGGCCTTAACTTATGACTAACAAAACTTACTGGAATTAACAACAGGTCGGGAAGTAACTAAAACACATATTTTAACAACCCCTCAGCTCTATCTCAGTTTGGCCTTATGCTCAGAGTAGCTATAGCTATTTTATTTTTCCATGTTATTTATGTAAGCAGTGTGTCAGTTCCAGGTGAATCTGCAATACTAACAAGGTAAGCAACTTTAAAAGAAAAAAATCAAAACCTTCCAATCCACTGTTAGGGCACAGGATGAAGATCACTTGTTCTACTAAACCATCTCTGGTATTTTAATCTCTGGGTTTTTTTTTTAATCTCTACTGTATAATCAGGTTCTACCTTAACCAAAAAGTAGCCTCCCAGCATGGAGTTAAGACACTGTGGGCTGCAGTCACAAAATGGCACAAAGTTAAAATTAAAGGAAAGGAGGGGATATCAGTTCTGCTCTTCACAAAACTACCTGCTTCAAGCTAAAGATCTTCCCATGACAGGCACCCACCCAAAGCTTTCCCTGCCCTTCCTTTGAGCAGCACAGGCCTCCCCCCTAACCTGGGAAGGAACATTCTCCCCGCAGACCTCAGCACACTCCTCATCCCTCAGTACACTGTGGAAGTAAACATCCTTCTCCGTGGATGTGTCACACAGGAAGAGGTGCAAAATGCCATCCACATATTCATCCACAATGCCCACAAGCAGCTTGGAGCCACACAGCTTCTTGAACAGGAGAGTTGCTGTGCTGGACCATGTACCCTGAAAAAGGAACAAGAATGTAATGTTAGTATCAACAGATCAACATCCAACATGGAGACTTTCCCTTGTGAGCACGTTAAAAAAGGAAATTAAGCTGGGTCAGAATAGGGACAAATAACAGGACAATCAAGCAGAAAAGTTTCCAACTTCTCAACTACATCAAACTACCCCAGTGCTAGTTATTCTAAGAATTTCCTTTCTCCCTAAATACTTAATTCCAAACACACACAATTTGATGGCATTCACCAGCGCGTTTTATCACAATTGCCTAAAAATAGCTGGTTTTTTTTCCAGTTCCTGGAGTCATATGATTATAAACTTTACAAGTGTCAGAAGTTTTTTAAAAGCTGCTAAGCCGCACTGTAATGAAAACTATGATGCTTTAACCATCAAGATAAAAAAAGGGAAATAACTTTTTTAATATACTGTCTTTAAAACATGGGAGAAGCAACTCTGCTCGCATACTGTCCTTCAGAGATTGTATTTCTCAGCCTACTTGACCAAGGTTTCCCAGCACAAAAGAACCTTCTTATGACCTCTCTGATTTTTTGGCAATGTTGATTGCATCAAACTAATTCACTTAGAGATTTGCCAGAGAATTTTTTTTAAAACAGAAAATACCAGGGTCTCAGAAGGACCCTGAAGAATTACTGACAGGGAAAGAAAGTTTGCCTAACATCTGCTCAACAGTAGCTATTTGTTTGTGCAACAATACAAGCAAGGATACTCTGACCATAAGGAAAACAGCAGAAGGGTGCTCACTTGCTGAGACACAAATTCATATTCTGCTGAATATAACAGCAGCAATTCTGCTGTAAACATCAATGACCTGAATTAATCCAGATGTTTGCCCCTACCAGGAGAGAAGGCCAAATTCTACTTGACAGCTCTCATACATGTGTTAATCAATAAAACTGCCTGTGAACACATACCTCCACAGGTTTTACCCATGCCAAGGAACATGGGATGGCCTGAGCAGGGAGCTTCAAGTAGCACCACCTGCAATACAAAACAAAAGCTATAACCATTACAGCAAAAGCAGGCAGAAGTGCAGAACTTCCTCCTCTTCTGGGCTTTAAAATCACTTTAGGAATAGAGAGGCCCATGTTGGATTTTGCACTTATGACTAAAACCCAACAGCAGCTTTGGAAAATGCTCCACATCCAGAGAATTAGCACAGCAGAAACAGCCATAACAACTGGTCCTTTATACCTTCCCTTGCCCAAGCATCTTCCCATCCTATCCCCTTATTGATGTCACCTATTAACTGAAATAAAAATCAGAAAATTATGGAGAGAGCAATGACTTTTAACCAAAGAATGACAATGTCCAGGCCTGAAGAGAGGCTCATGAAAGAGCAGAAGCAAGTATGGAAAAGGTATTGAACTTCAGAGAAGAATTAATACCTCTGACACTGCAAGTGTGTCCCAGTTGGACCAATGTCCATTCAGGAGGATGCTTACATCCAACCCATGGAACCCAGGAAGGATTAGGGAGCTTGCCCCTAAGTGACAGAATGTAGCAAGAGGAAAGACTGAGGAACACAGATTTAGCCCAAAGTCACTGTGATGGAGTAACCAGAAGGCTGGGAGTGATCAGACAAAAAGATATTAAACAATGTCACCTCAAACAATAGAATGCAAGCTAGGAAGTACTGCAAGGCACCATTAATGGAATAAAAATCCAGATGCTTCCTAGGAAATCTGCATGCTGAAGAAAGACAGGCCAGTCAGCCTCACTTTGATCCCTGGGAAGATGATGAAATAACAAGACCTGGGAACCATTTCCAGGCACATGAAGGACAAGAAGGTGACTGGGAGTAGTCAGCATGGATTGACTAAGTCATTCTCGACCAACTTGACAACCTTCTATGATGAAATGATGGGCCTGGTAAGTGAAGAGAGAGCAGTGGGTATGGTTTTACCTTCTGTCAGGCTTTTGACACTGTGTCCTGCAAGATCCTCATAGAGAAACTCATAAAGTATGGACTTAATGAACACACAGGGAATTATATTGGGAATGGCCTGAAAAGCCAGGCCCACGGAGTGGTGATCAGTGATATAAAGTCTTGTTGGAGTCAATATTGGGTCCAACACTGTTCAGCATCTTTATTAACAATCTGGATGATGGAGGATGATGAGTATACCTTCAGCAAGTTTGCTGCTTACACAAAAGTAGGAGTGCCTGATACACTAGAGGGTCATGAGGTCATTCAGAGGACCTTGACAGGACAGAGCAATGATGGGGTCAATATTGGGTCCAACACTGGTCAAAGTCTTTTTTAACAATCTGGATGGTGGAGGATGATGAGTCTACCTTCAGCAAGTTTGGTGCTTGCACAAAAACAGGAGCACAGACCCTATGAAGAGAGGCTGAGGGAGCTGGGGCTGTTCAGCCTGAAGAAGAGGCGGCTCAGGGGAGACCTCATCGCTCTCTACAACTCCCTGAAAGGAGGTTGGAGCCAGGGGGGGGTTGGGCTCTTTTCCCAGACGACTTTCAACAAGACAAGAGGGCATGGTCTTAAGTTGTGCCAGGGGAAGTTTAGGTTAGATATTAGAAAGAATTTCTTTACAGAGAGGGTGGAATGGGCTGCCCAGGGAAGTAGTGGACTCTCCGTCCTGGAGATATTTAAAAAGAGCCTGGATGTGGCTCTTTTCCCAGTGCCATGGGCTGGGAACTGCAGTGGGAGTGGGTCAAGGGTTGGACTTGATGATCTCTGAGGTCCCTTCCAACCCAGCCAATTCTATGATTCTATGATTCTAGGAGTGCCTGACACTAGAGAGTCATGAGGCCATTCAGAGGACCTTGACAGGACAGAGGAATGAGTAGACAGCAACTTCAAGAAGTTAATGAAGTCCTGCAATTGGGGAGGAACAATACCCTGAAAAAGCAGAAGCCCAACCAGCTTGAAAGCAGCATTATTACCATGAGGGTGACCAGGCAGTGGAACAGTTTGCCCAGAGAAGGCCATCCTCAAAAGCCATGTGAATACAGACCTGGACACCCTGCCTGGGGAAGCTGGAGAGACCAATTGACCAGGTCTCTTCCCACCTCAACCATTCTGCCATTCTGTCACTCGTGGGCATTTTACTTACTTGAGGAATCTCAGGGAAGATTTTCGGACAGTTTCAAGGTTTCCGTAGTCGGCGTAGAACACTTCTACTTCTTGGTCACTGATCACACGGTGGATGATAACCCTGTACCACCACTTGAGGACTGTGACACAGCAAAGCTGTCCAGGCTGTATTGAAGACTCAGGCATGATGTAACGATCAGAAACAAGTTTATGTGAGTAACAGTGCCTGCAAAAGATCATCATGAAAAACTGTGCTTGGTAGGATGCAGGGAAGAAACAAAGAGAAATGTCCAGGTCTTCAGAAGAAGCCTGGTTTCTCAAAAGTCCCCACAACGTGGATTTTCAGTAGTTGTTTTAATAGGTGCTTCACATCTCTGTTCTGCTACACTGAAACTGAAATGACAATAAAAATAGCAAACCCAAACTTTTACGATTTGAATGGTATTCTTGGGGTCCAACAAAAACCTAACTAACGGGGATTAATCAGAGACTAAATAAAACCATCTTGGTAATTATTTTTTTAACATTACCTTGACATGTGAGTGCTGCTTATGATCCAGGTTTTGGAGTACTGGCTCACATACACAGCATCTGTTGGCAGAGTCTCTAATCACACTCACACATGCCCCACAGGCTCCTGGCACTGACTCTGGCACACTATTACCAGCAATTGTAGCAGTGTCATGGTGGAATAAAATCCCAGATGCATGATGTTAACTGGCACAAATAAAGCCACTGATGGGTTTTTGCTTTCAAAACCAGAAGTGACAAAGGACTATTACCTTTTGCTTTTTGGTAAGTGGAGATGGAAGTAAAAGCCTTAACCGAGCACATCAGCAAAGCAGAGCAGACAACAGAGAGGTGCAAAGAAACCCTGAAGTTTCTTTCCAGAACTCTTCCAGGTTTTTAGGGTTTAGGATTGTCTAGGATGTAGCCAAACAGTCACGACTTGCTATTAACCTTGCTTTTTGCTTGCTAGTTAAAAGGAATAGCTAAGCTTTATGAGAACATGTTTCAGTACAGCATTGACATCTCCACATCATCAGTAATCAAGCCAGCAGGGACTATGATTAACAATGTTAATTACAGATACCCTGTTCAGACAGTGCAAGCACACACCACACACACACAATGAGCAGTAACACAGTGTGTCCCCACCTCATTTCAATCATCATGTCCTGCAGTTTATCAGATGTTTCCCTGCTGCAGACGTGGATGTAGAACTGGCTGGGAGAGATGACATATTCCACATAGACTCCCACCAAGCACCTTCTCTCCAGTTGTGGTAAACTGCAAAGGCTTCTGTCCTGAACAGCATCCGGGGGAATTTCTGGAGTCATGATCAGCTTGGCTAGCAGATCTTGAGGCTATGAAGGGATAAGAGAAAGGTGGCACTCAGGTGTCCTGTCATATGCTGGAGACACATGACTGGCCTTCCCATTAAGAGAAAAAAAATAGTTTTGCTTTTCTGGCAACCTGTGAGTTACTGAGTATCAGAGAATCCCAACAAATTGCACAAAATTGGATTAAAACTTTCCCTGTGATAAAGCATTTGTTTTCTCACTCACTCCCTTCCTTCTTTCTTCCCTCCATTGTAATGCAATAAAAACACCTTGCTCATATTCCTGCAGAGAATAAAGGAAAGGTTCTGAAATCATGTCATGTATTTAGACAGAAATATTGAATGGCTCAGAACAAAACAAAAACTCACACCAAAGAAATCAACCCAAACACAACCCACCCGTTTTGTTGGATTTTGCCTAAAGATGCCAGTTCCAGGTTTCCTGACTGTGAAAGGCTACAGCAAAACTAACTGAAAATGATTTGAAAGTGACAGAAGGCACAAATGCATTTCACATTCACACTAGAGCTATTTCCCAAGGATATAAACAAGCAAAATTTACAAATTCTGTTCTTTTCACATTACAGACAAACTTGTACAGCTGCAAGCACAGCTTACAATTTTCTGTTACTCTTCAGCTGCTCAAAACATTATTCACTTGAACTAGTGCGGATGGGAACCTTAACCAGCTACTTTCACTGCTTCAAGAGCTTTCTTTTGTGCCAACAAACAGCACTCCTCCCATAATCAGCAGTCAAAATTATTTCAATTTTACTAACCATGAATATTTGCTACAATTTACCACTGCATTATACAAAAGGCAATGTATGGGAATTTCTCAGTTTTTCTTCCAGTTTCTCTAACACCCCATCTTCTAGCACACCCCCATTGCTTATCTGGCTGAATTCAACTGCAAGCAAGGTTCTTTTGCAATGCAGGGTCTTTTAAGCAATTTTTAAAGAAGCAGATAAAGAGTCTCTTCTTCTGTAGACTAAGCCAGGGCTAATGCCCTTAAATTTTTTCAAGTAAAAAATTTTGACAAAACAGTGAGGTAACATTAAAACAGCAACCGAGAGAACTGTTGCCTGAGCAGCAGCATCACCTCTAAAAACTCGTATTTCACCCTGATATTTTCTCTGAGAAGTGCCTGTGAATACTGGCATTTGTAAGGGACAGTTTTGCTCCACAAATGCTCTTCAGATCCCTCTCATGGACACACATGATCTTTATAACCCAGTTCACACCTTGAACATTCCTGCAGGAGATGTAGAAGACACATACTTAAAAAACACAATTCCAAAACAGCAATAAAATTATAAAAAGATAAACAGCCTGCCAAAAACTCTAAAGTCCATGTTTTATGAAGTGTTGCACAAAGTCCAACTAGCAGCGCCAGGCTGCCAAATTTGGTGTCAAAACACCAAATTCAGGGATAATTCCTGGGACCTTTTCCATGCCCCTGCACTCCAACTGTACAGCTACATACAGCCACAAGACAAGCTTGGAAATAACTCTCAGGAGGAGGATTTTCCTGAAAAAAGCCTCTAAATGCTCAAAAGAAAGAAACAGAGGGAACATAAGCAAATTCTCCCCATCAGGTTTGTCAGTTCAGAGCCTCTGTATTGACCTTCTCCATCTATTTCTAAAACTACGCTGTTGAACAAACAAATTTTCAAAATCCAACCAGGTAGAGTTAAGACTTAGGACCATTCCCCAGCTCTGCCACACAATTGGTTGAGACCTGAGCCTTCCCTACTACAGCAGGAGAAATTCCACATACCTTGTCTCAGAAAAAAGTTACTAAAATCCAATTGCAAGAAGTACACCTAAAGCTATCACCACTGTTATCAGGGAGAAAGACTGACCTCAGATGATCCACAACACAGATGTCAAGAGGAGAAAGATACTAAGAGACAAGAAAAAGACCTGTCTGTGGGGTGCATAGTTGGATACCTGGTCAGTCTGAGTCTGGTTACCTCCAGACCCATCTAAAAGAGGTGCAAAAATTTTTGGAAGGTGCAAAATTTTTGCATCAACAATACAAACTCAGCAGAAACAAAAGCAGTGAAGAGTATCACCCCCTGGATTAAGACATGAAAAAGCTACAGATCACTTGTTCAGCCACTTACTTGTTTGAGGTCATCACATGAATTTACTGCTTGTGTTTCCACTGGCTCTGACCTCTCTCCTGCTGTTAGATGGAAGCTCTTTGTCTCACAACTCAGCTGAACCTCAGCTGCAGGTGCTGCTGCAAAGATGATATTCTTCATTGGACTGATGCAGTGATACATATTAAGCAGAAAGACATATGAAAATGAAAGTCTGAAAGCCCTGGTGCTATTTTTCTCATCTCACAGCCACCAGTCATGAGGATTCACTTATTAATAGAGGGTGTATTTTAAATTAAAATTAAATTAAATTAAATTTTAAATTAAAACAAACCAAAAACCACTTGTTATTGTAAGCATACTAAGGGTTAAATCAAATGCTAGAATGATTCCCAAACAAATTTTCTCCAGAAAGCCCAGGAATTTGGCAGGAACTATATGTGATTTTCTGCCTTCTCTCACAGCTGTTAGGATACGATCTGCAGGTTCTTCTGTTTTCTTTTGTGGAACATTATAACTGCACATTTCAGACCAGTGCTAAACCTTCAGTCTCATAAAGTGCTTTACCAGCCTGCAGAGCAGGTGCTCAGGAGATCCTTCTAGTTCTGTTATCTACTGCTTGGAATTACTAGAAATTCCAGTCCTACATACACATTTGGAAAGTCAATACTTTGAAGGGGCTCAACATCCCTTCTTCCAACTTACACCAAAAACTGGTGGCAATCAGTAGAAAACTTCCACTTAAGCTTTCTGCTACCAAGACAAGTCCCGTGTGACAGCACCCCGCAACCCTCTGTGCTAAAACCCAGAAGAATTGTGACTCCTACATTAACTGGAAATGCAGCAACATCCACTTGAAACACGTGGCCAAAGTGCTTGAGAGCTACATGCTTACAGTTAAATAATACACTCATAAAAATGTCTCACCTTGCAGCATCTCTTCCTGGGACACCTCTTCCCATGCCTCACCTTGGGGCATCTCTTCCCATGCCTCACCTCGGGGCATCTCATCCTTCTCTATCTCACTTGCCAAGCACTTCTTCAGGGTCAGCAAGGAACCTGATCTTGTCTGCTCAATTACAATGGTATCAGACATGCTTCTAAGGACTTCAAACATGGAGAAAAATCCATACTGCTTGTACTGGAACGTCCGGCCAAAGCGTTTGAAGAAGGCTTCATCAAAGTCCACGAGCAGAAGTGGTGAGGAACTCAGCAGATCCTGCAGCTCTGCCTTCACTGCTGCTGGCAGGACAGGGGTCTTGACCCTCCGAGAGAAACTCTGGGGATTCTTAGAAGGAGAAGAAGCAGGAGCAGCCTTTGCACCAGCACCCTTCCGTGCTTTAGCACTTCTCTGTCTGGCAACCAGTTTAGCAATGGCTTTGGTAGTCTCATCTGCAACAGCTACAACAAGACAGAAATAAAGTTTTGTGGTTTTGGTAGTCTGTTTAAAAGCTCTACACAGGCAAGATTCCTCCTCTTTTCTTCCTTTCTTCTCCATCCCTCACCCTTTTCAGAAGGTGGTGTCTCCTTCAAAAGCTGTTACACCAAATCGTGGCAACCACTCTTCCACCCCCTTTGCAAACTGGACTGAACCATTTTTTTAATTGCCAACAACCAATTTGTGCCCCCACCCCTATAAATCCAGATCCAGGCAGGAAGAGCCAAATTCTTGGATACACAACAACAAACTCTGCTGCTGTGAGTTTTGCTGGGAAAACAGTAAATGTCTCATTGCTTCCCTAAACCAGAACCACAGTAAAGCCCCACTGTGGAGCACCCACCCACTCAGGCAAGGTGTCCCAGGTCATTTTTCAACAACTTTTTCTTGTTTTAATGTAGTGCTCTGACATTGTTTAAGTTCAAGGCACTAAAGAAGGAGGGTTTTTCAGACTCTGAGAGGGGCAGAATACAGAGGGGTCAAAATTCCCACCCATTCCTCCATAAAAGTCAGGCACACCAACAACCCCTCTCTTTTTTTTGCCTGCTTCTTGCTTCACTGCTGTTCCCCTGAGCTCCCTTACTATCAGCTCACCTGCTCTTCAGAATCCACATTCATCAGCTCCTGGGAACTGTTGTGGATCCCTCCCCGAGTCAGTCCTGCCACAAGGCCTCAGGCACCTATTCCTGCCATTGTTGAGATTGGTTTGTATATATATTTGTATATTTGTTCCCTATCCCAGGTGTTTCTGCCTTTCTCCTGTTCTAGTCAACCTGCTTCAGTTTTAACTTCCAACTTTAAGTCTCTCATCCTTATTCCCCTTTTATCTTCCCTTGGGAAGGTGAAGGGTAAAAGAGAACAATTCTGTTCTCTGGTTTTTGGTCAGAGAAAAAAGAAAAATTTCACCCTTTTCAATCAATTTTTTGCACCTACCATGTGTTTTCAAAGCAATTCCTCAAAGAAAAGGAAAATGAAAAAGGTTATTTGATAAAGACTAAACTTCCCACAAGATCAGGTAAGGAAGCATTTATGGTTTCTCCCAAGAGGCACCATACCTGGGTTTGGCTCCCGCTGTAGTCTGCATTTACAGAAGTGAAGTTTACCAGTTTTAATGTACCCACAACACATGGTACTGTAGTTTCTAAACTAAATGCAGAAAGCAAAATGTACAAAAATAACTGGAAGCCAATGTGCCTTTTCAGAAGGAAAGAATGAAAAAGCATTAAAAAGATCAAAATACAGGAAGAACCATCAAAGACAAGACATTGAACAGAGCTATATGAAAAAAAGAATAACATTTGTGACACTGGGAATTCATTCTGCACATCCTCAAGCATCACTTCATCCCACTATGTGGTTCCAAACAACTCATCCATCCACAAAGAAACAAACCCTCACCTTTGAGGATACAAGTGCCTTTCTTATAAGGACAGACTCTGACAACATCAGGCATATTTGCCACCAGCTCCAAGGTGGACTGGAAGCCCAGGTCATGTAGAGGGAGAGGTTTGCCAACCATGGCCATGTAGTCGTTCTCCAGCTGTGCTGGGGTTAAGCCCTCTTTGGCAGCCAACAGCAGTGCTCTCACCTCCTTCTTCAGCACCTCCATAAGCTGTGCCCTCTTTGACATCTTCACCCTAAAGGGAAAAAAAAAAAAAAAAAGGCAAGGAGAAAACTCAGGACACAGTTGCTCCACTTTTTTACCACTTAGCAACTGCAAGCTATTGGGGCAGCAACCCATGCTCCCCAAGCACCACTATCAACCCCTTTATTTCCTTGCCTGCACCCCTGGAGCTACCACCCTTCAGCACCCCTTGCCCCAGCTCAGATAATGGCTCCTCCTGCATTTGCAGCCTTTCCCATGGGATCAAGACCCCTACAACCACCGCATCCCCCAGAGTTCGGTGCACCCCTAACCCTCCACCCCAGGGACGCTCCTCTACCACTTCACAGGGAACCCTGCGCCCCCAAACTGCTGCCTGAGGACCCCTCCCCCTCATCCCATAGAGTCACTACGTCCCTAAAAACCCCATCCCGGGGACATCCCCATCCCGGGAATCCCATGGTGCCGGCCACCCACCCTCCCTTCCTTCCCCCGGCTCTGCCCGCACCCACCGCTCCCACCTCCCCCTCTGCGCCTGCGCTCTCCTTTTCCCGCCCTTCCGGAGCGCGAGGGCGGGGAACGCCCCACTTTTCCCCTCATGGCTGTGGGGTGGTGAGGGGTGGGGGGAGCCCCGGGGTGGCTTCTGAGGTGAAGTTCAGCTGCCACACCGACCCCCTTCTCGGTAAAAGCGTCCCATGTCCCCTCTGACAGGAAAAGGGTAGGGGGTGGCCTTGAAACGCAGACAGCGGCGTGGTGAGGAGTGGCTTTTGTGCCTTTTTATTCCCACCTGAGAGGAAAAGCCGCTGCACAGGTGCTGAGGGACTTTTCGCCAAAGAGCAGCGTGACCTGGGTTTTAGTGAGAGACCTGGGTGTGTTCAGCCTGGAGAAGGGAGGACTGAGAGAGGATCTTATACATGCTTATTTTTATTTTTATATTTATATTTATATTTATATTTATATTTATATTTATATTTATATTTATATTTATATTTATATTTATATTTATATTTATATTTATTTATAAAGGCAGCTGCCAAAAAGATAGGGTCAGACTGATCAGTGGTGCTCAGCAACAGGACAAGGGACAAGGGGCACAAAGTAGAAGACATGAAGCTTCATCTGAACATGATGGATGAGATTCTTTACTTTGAGGGTCACAGAGCACTGGTACAGGCTGCCCAGAGAAGTGGTGGAGTCTCCATCTCTGGAGACATTCAAAAACAGCTTGGACATCATCCTGAGCAATTTCTAAGCAAATATAGATGCTGTATGAATTTATTAATTATTCCCCATTTCTATTAAACTTTTCTACTCTGCCACTAGCCCTCCCCATCCATTGCTTACCTGCTGATGAGGCATCCAGCAGAGAAACCTGGGAGCTGGTGCTCCTGCCCTCCCTGCCTGCAATTTCCTGGCTCTCTGTGGGTCACAAGTCTCCAATAAAGCAGGAATCTGTGAAAAACACAAGAGCAGCACCTCCCCAGCTGGCTTCTGGGATCCCTCCAGGCACTCCTCCACACCAGCGGCCAAGCATCCCTGAGCTCAGCACTGCCTTGTTGATAGGGAAGTCACTGCTTTATCTTCCAGCCTTGCTCCAGCATGATTTCTAGCTGGTTTCTTTTAGTGCTATCAGTGACTTTAAAACACTTTAAAAGTGTTTCTTGCAGTGGTTTCTGTTAATGTCACCACAGGCTGTGTGGCGTGAAAAGAAAAAGCTTTAATGGTTGCTCTGCCACACTGCTGCTATGGCAAACTTGGGAGTCATTTAGCATAACCTCTTTTGGGGATTTCAGTTCAACAGATCTAACCCTGCAGTGGCCTCCATACCTTATACCAGTCAGGAAGGTTCATGCCTGAACTGGAACCAGCTTGTTTCCCTCCCCAATAAATTGTGAAGTGAGGTGACTCTAAGAGGCAGGGAGTTTGCTGCCAGTGTCCCTCCACTGTGCCAGCCACAGGATTTCTAGAGATCACACCAGTGTGAGATGCTGCTCACCCAGCTGTTCTCTGCAATATCTTCTTCACAGATCTCACCAGTAAAGGCTTTTCACCCTGGTGTTTGTTGTCCTGGGTCACTCTCACCTTTTGAGGTCTTTGGAGCCATATGTCTCACAAGTTACTTTTAGTTTGCTTTTCAACAGCTTTGCAGAAACCATCTACTAAAAATCATATGAGTGCCTTTGGTTGTATTTTATTTCCAAAGGCATGAAGATGCCCTCGAATCCACCCTATCCAGGTCTAAACTTCCTTCCCATCTGCACAGCAGTGTGTGATGAGAACAGAGCAGCTGGGAAACAGCTTGCTCACTTCACTGTCTGTTGTCTGATAAATATCACAAGCCTGTGGTAAACTTGAAACAAGCCTCCTTAATCTGACACCTTCCCTTCTCTCCCCCCTCCCCTCCCCACGGTCTGGTTTTCCTGCCTGCAGCAATAAATTCGAGCACAGATTCATCCAACTCCCACAGGCTGCTGTGTGCTCCTCTGCACAGATGAAGATGGATAAGAGGTCTCGGAGCTCTTCCAGGGAGTCTCACAGGAGATTTGGGGAGTCCCCAGCTCCACAGAGCAGACGAGAGAAGAAGGAGAGTGGCCGAGAAGCCAGCAAAGGAAGGGGAGACAGAAAGCAGGAGAAAGCAAAGGAGATCAAGAGCACTGCAGGGGCCGACGGGAGGGTGCACACATCCACGGTGGTGGACGTGGATGAAGTGGTGTCTGATGAAGAAATGGAGGCAATGGCATTGCTGGACAGTGAGCTGCAAGAGGAAGGTATGCCTTAGGGAAGGGTTGGGGCTGGAAAGCTCTGGGCTTTTTGACCTTGTGTGGTCAACAGGGTGATTCTGCTCTCTTCAGCAGTGAGTGTTATCACACACACGTTGCACAGACTACACTTGTAGCTCCCCTTCTGGATAAGAGCAGCTCCTCTCCGTGTGTTAGGTAGCCTATCATGACATGAGGGAACATTGTGAGTCTTTTGGCAGAATGTGTATCACAGGGGACAGGGGCACTTGTCTGCTTCTACACCAGTGCCTTTGCTGTCCTGGAATGACACAAAGGTTCAGACTTGATCCTCCTGCCTCTCTGGGAACTAATTTTTCTCAACTGTCTCTGCCTGCTGGAATCTCAGCTAGAGAGCAGTGTGGTGGAGCTCTGGTGATCTGAACCTCCCTCTGGGCCTGGTGGCTCTGCAAAGAGCTCCAAAGGTAAAGGGGCAGGTAAAGGGCCAGAAGGGATTAAAAATGGGAGGGATGCCTGGATGGTAACTTCATTACTGGAAAACGTGGTCTGCTCTCTAGGCCTAGACACAGCCAGAAGTAATCTATTTATTTGCATGCCACACCTGAAGATTTTCCCCCAGGCAAAAGCACAACAAATAGCAGCCAGAGCAAGATCATCCACCCTCATTTTGGGGAGATGCAGAAGGTACTACTCACCTGAGGCTCACCACCTCATCAGCCTCCAGCACCTTGGGATGGACTGCTGAAGAGCACAGGAAGATTTCAGCAGCACCAGTGGCTTGGTCCCACTAAAATCCTGTTTCAGAAGGACCCAACACACTCTGATAGAAAAGGGCACCTCAGGCTTTGCATGTTCAAAGCTACTTCTTATTTGCAATCTTTCTCTTTGCCATTAGCTTATCTTTCCAGGTAAGTTTCTGAAATCCCTGCTCAGCCAGTGAGTTGCCTGTTCTGAGCCTTTTGACACTGCTTGATAGCCACAGGTCTTCAAGCTCCAGGCTGCTCTCCAGTCAAGGCACTATGGAGAAGCATGGCTCTTTTTCTGCTGGTAAAACAGGAACAAAATCTGCCAGCACAGCCTAGCAGCTCCTGGCCACCTGGGGCAGGGAGTATTCTTTAACAACAGAGAGTGCCAAATAGGGAGAACACTGAAGCTGATCTATGCAGGCACTTGTCAGGCCATCATATTTTGGACCAGTCCTCTCTGAACACAGTCATGTTGGATTTCTCCCTAGGTGTGAAGTCTCCAGGTCTGGGCATCTGTGAGTGGCTTCTGACCATCTTGTCATTCCTGTTTGTCCTAATGACCTTCCCCATTTCTGTCTGGTTCTGCATGAAGGTAAGAAGAGTTATGGGGCCTCTCTAGGTTTAGCATTTGATGTCTGATGTGGATGTAACTCCCTGGTTCAGCACATGTTGGACATGAGCATTAAGCTTCCCTGGTCTGAAGCCCTATTTAGAATCACAGAATGGTTTCAGTTGGAAGGGACCTTAAAGACCATCGTGTTCCAACCCCCCCCCGTGGGCAGGGACAGCTTCCACTAGATCAGGCTGCTCAAGGCCCCATCCAGGCTGGCCTTGAACACTTCCAGGGAGGGGCTCAAGGCATATTTACAACCCTTCAACTCATCATTAATTTTGACTTATCCTTTATGACATGTAGCTGCCTCAGAGGGCTGCACCAGGGTGCAGCCACTAACTATCAAATACTCCTGTTGCAGTCTCAGCAGGTGGGGGCTTAGGTTTCTCTTTTTTAAAAGAAAAATACTTTCAAATATAACTAAATTTTTGAGATTAATCACTCGGGGAGGGAGAGGGAAAATCTGCTAATAGCTTTTTCTCAGATTCATAGCATGGATACAAGTATGCATGTTTTGATTCCTACCTCAGGAAATTTCACGTTCTCAACAGGTGTCAGTCGTAAGGCTCAAACCTCACACATGCAAGCACATGCACATATGGTTATCTTGGAAGCAAAAATAAAACCACAACACAACCTCGAGCTCAAGGTGTTTTAGCTCAAGTTTGTCCAGGCTATAAGGAAGTGGAATGCTGGCCAGCTGTAACATGGGCTTCTCTCCCAAATGCTGGGCTGTCTCATTGCTGCTCCTGCTCTGCTCAAATGCAAGGCTGGCCAACACTTCTGGAGTCAAGGGTCTCCATAACACCATGAGCTCACAGCTGCTGAAATCATCCCTTCTGAGGGTTTTCCCATGCTCCCATACCTGTCTGCTGGGCATAAGGCTGCCCCTTTCCCTATCCCTAAGCCTTTATCTCCAGCATAGGTTTTGTTTCCCTCTGCAGGTAGTGCGGGAGTATGAGAGAGCAATCGTTTTCCGGCTTGGGCATCTCCTTCCTGGCAGAGCCAGAGGGCCTGGTAAGGTGTTTACTGAGCTACCACCAGCTCTGACAAAACTCACACACTGCTGCCCTCCAAGCAGGAATAGCCAGAAAGGAGACAGGATGCTTTTGCTCCCTTCCTTTTAAGGCCAGTAGTTTCTAATGGCTTTTCCCATCACAGAAACAGACTCAGAATTTGATCTTATATATTGCTTTTCCACTGTAGTTCTGCATGCCAAACCCTCCCCTCTTCTCCAGAGCAGGAGGGGCAATTAGTGTGGTTCTGATGATCACAAGCTGCCTTTGTTTTTCTCCCACAGGCCTTTTCTTTCTCCTTCCCTGTCTGGACACATATCACAAGATAGACCTGCGCCTCAAAACCCTAGAGATCCCCTTCCATCAGGTATGGCTGACACCCCCTCTATATATGAATTTTTTAAAATCTCTTTAACACTACACCTTATGCTTCCAGCCTTCATCCCTGCATAGAAAAGTTGGAAAAAAACATCTTGAAGTAACCCTAACACCTCAGAAAATGGAAGGCAAAACCAAAAAATTTGAAAACAGAAATCACCACACTCAATTTTCTTCTTTTTTAAAACTACTGCTTTTAAACCCATTCAATTTGACATGGCTTAGGGGTAACATACAACAATAGAGAGTGACTGGGCCAAAAATACTGGACCAGGTTTTTTTATCCACTACACTTAAGACATGCAGCAGGGACAGGAGCTCAGATTAAGATTTTACAACAAAGTAAGGGTGGTACTCTGCTCCTGTATAAGCTTAGGAGAAAGAAAGGGCTGAACCCTCATTTCTAACCCTTGAACCTGCAACCCCCTAGGCCCAGCTCTCCTTTTGGGACGTGTTGTCTGTGTTGCCAGCTGGACTGTCCTTGTCTGGTAGCATCTCCAGGCTCACCTCCATGGTGTACAGCAAATCTTTCTGCAGATACAATAACTGAGCACACACCTCAGGACACAACAAATGCTCTCAAACACAAATGGACCAGGCAGCAGCAGGCAGGGAAATGCAGCATAAGAGGGTGACCTACTAAGGCTCTTTCTCAGATGCACTGAGGAGACTGCTTGCCCAAAGGGGTCAGCACATCTAATTTGCTCACAGTTAGTAACAGAGGTGGAAACTACAGACATAACTATCCAGCTAGTTATCATCATTCTCTTAAGTGTGTGCTTTTCTATGCTACCTTAGAGTTGTCAGAAGCATCTCCATCTCCCCTAATTCCCTCTGCTTAGGTGGTGACAAAAGACATGGTTACCTTGGAGATAGATGCCATCTGCTACTACCGGTTGGAGAATGCCTCTCTCCTCCTCACCACCCTGACCAGCATCTCCAGTGCCATCCAGCTGCTGGTGCAGACCACAATGAAGCACCTTCTGGCACATCGAGCCTTTTCTGAACTTCTCTTGGAGAGAAAGAGCATCAGCCAGGAGATAAAGGTGCTTCTGCAATTAAATTGCTTTAACCTCCTGGGAAAAAACACCAGTTGGAAGTGAGGGAAGTAATTTCATTTATAAAAAGCCTGACTCCCTGCAAGGGGCCAAGGCCAGGGCTGGTGTTCTCCCCATGCTCTAAACATATTCCTCTTTGCAGGTGGCTTTGGATGCAGTCACAGGCTGCTGGGGGATCAAAGTCGAGAGAACAGAAATGTAGGTAGGAAATGGGAGTACAGGGGACTTCCCTGGCCCTTTGCAAGTACCTATCCTGCCCTGCTCCCTCCTAACTGCTCCTCTTCCTGCTTTGCCTCTGGCTCTCTCCCTGAAGAAGGTAGAGCCTCACTTCTCACCTCCCTATTTTCCCCAGCCCTTTCACCCTCGTGTTAAACTTTTACATGCTGAGACTGTGCTTGCTCCTGCACTGACAGCTGGGGCAGGATCCTTAGCTGGGGTCTCATCACCATTTCACCACTACTGCAGGCAGTTTGCATGCAATTCTGGTAGCCCAAGAAGCACAGCAAGCACTGAACCCTCTCTGTCCCACTCCAGATCAAAGGTCCTAGGGTTTTATGCTTGTAGGGATGGGCTCATCACTCAGAAGCCCATGCAGAAAGGTGGCACTTGCTCATCTTATGAAGGAGCTTGGAAGAAAGAGCCAAGCAGTGAACAAGTAAATCTGTGAACAGGAGGAAATGCCTGTGCCTGTCTTGAGAGCAGTTTCCCAGTGGATTCTCTGCTGTCTCACAAAGCCCCAGAATTACAGAGACAAGAGGTCACCTCTCTGCTGCCTGGTGATTAGAAATCCAGGCTGGAAAGAAGGATGGGAATGGTGTTAACAGGTAACAGACATACAAAGAGGGACACCCAGGGAGAAAAGAACATGAGTGAACTGCTCTGCAGAGGCTGAATGATAAGCCCATTCCAAGCCTCAGATTTGACCCTCCAGTGCTGCCAGAAGAGCCCAGAGCCCAGCTAATCCCTGTCCTTTACTTCCACAGCAACAATGTGCAGCTGCCAGCTGAAATCCGGCAGTCTCTGGCTGTGGAAGCAGAGGCCCAGAGACAGACCAAAGTGAGGGTAAGTTGACACTGAATACTTCTGATCTTATTCCAAAGCATTCCTCCTCCTTTTCTCACCCCTGGTTTGAGGTCCCTCGGACATGCCACACAAGGATACAGCTCTGGGAAGATGTGTTTCCTTTAATTCATGTTTAAGAGCTGTGCCTAGCAAGGGAACCTACAACAATACTTTGGGGCAGCCCAGTGGAGTGCCAGATTTGGCATCAGGCCTACAGGTAGGACAGAAAAAGCACAGCAAGAAGTCTGGGGCTATCCCTGGGCACATGGTGATCTCCATGGGGACAGGGTTTACCCTTTTGCTGTCACCAGTCATGTACCCCACACCTTGCTCAGCCAAGGCTGGTTTCCAACTCTTGCATGGAACTGCTCAAGAGCCTGGGTAAGGTTGACGTCCAGCACCCTTCCCACAGGCCTCCCTTGGAGAATATCCCTCTCCCATGCTTTTTTCAGCCAGGCTGTGCCCAATTGTGAGCCCTGACGGGGCCTAGGAAAAACAAGTTAGACTTGCACTTCCAAATTTTTGGAACAGCAGGTCTAATTAATAGTGTGATCTACAGACAGCAAGAATTCCATAGTGGCCAGATCCCACTGTAGTGACCAGTCCTGCTTACTGTCAGCCCCAAAGGAACTGTATTCCTTCCTCTGCTTGGTAGGTGATTGCTGCTGAGGGTGAGAAGGCTGTTTCTGAGTCCCTGAGGGTGGCAGCTGAGATCCTGTCCAGTGCCCCTGCTGCTGCTCAGCTCCGTTACCTCCATGCACTGCACTCCCTTACTGCTGAGAAACCAGCTGCTTTCATCCTGCCCTTGCCTTTGGATGCCATGAACCTGGTCTTACCAGCTACTCAGAGTTCTCCAGCAGTAAGCAGCCTCCTCACAGACACCACAAAGCTCCCAGAAAGCCCAAAAGACAAGAAGGACTCACCCATGCTCTAAGAGCTATCCCAGAAATGGTTGCCGTAGTGCCTTCTGGTCCATTCTACTCAGAGAACAGCAAGAAGGCAGCCCACCAACAGGTCCTGGTCTGGAAGCAGGAGGGACATAAGCCCAGGTCTGTAATATAAAGGTGGATTGTACATGGAAGAAGCCTCTGATTGTTTTGGAAAGGGAGAGAAATACGGAGCACAAGGAGCATCCCTGCTGGGATGTGTGGGAGCAGGGGGTTCAGAGAGCCCTTTTAGGGCCAGGGGCCTGGTCCCTAGGGTCTGATCCACCCTGCCCCACCACCTTGGCAGGAGGGACAGCCTGGCCCCTGTGGACTTAAATGCCCCCATCCCCAAACCAAACAACTGGGCAGGTGGCAGTGTGAGCCTGACAACTGGTGGGGGAACAGGCATCCTGCCAGCCTGGTTCTCCTGTTGAGGAGGGAATGTGCTGGGTCCTGGATAGGGGATTTCAGGCACCACCCGCGCACACACACGTACATACACACAAAGGCAGCCAAGGTGCTTAGACCGAGTTCTAACACAGGAGGGAAAGGAGGAGGAGGAAAGAACAGCCTTTGATCGGGCCTTGGCACTGCCCGGCAAAGTGTTATCAGCTGTGCCGAGGAAAGGAGGCTGTGCTGCTGCTCGCTTCCACTGGGGGGTGAGGCAAGACCAGTTCTGAGCCTGTGGGCAGCTCAAATGGTAGAGGTGACCAGTTTAACCATCTCCCACTGAGCTGGCAAGGGGGAATCCAGCACCTCTTGGGAAGACCCAGCTGAGACCCTCGAGACTTGCCTAATGCAGCAGCCTCAGTAACTTCCATGCACAGGGAAAATCCTCAAAAGTCCTGTTTCTTTCCCATGACCAGTACTTTGAAATTACCAGAAACCTACAGATACTGCAGTCCTTCCCTTGGCAAAGATTCTATCTGCACTCAGTTTCTCTGATCTAGGTACCCTTTGGGGGGACATCAGCTCTGCTCCTGCTCTTTTACTGCAGCATTTCCTCTTACTTCAAAGTAGACCCCCCCTGCACAGCCACTCCTGGACCATCATTTGGCTACTGGTGGCCTGTAGAGGCCAAGGCAGTGGGGACTTTGTGGCCCTTAACTTCCCCCCACAGTAACTGACTATCATGCACAAGTCTAGCAGGGGTTACCACAACACTCTTGTGTTTTCACTCCTTTTATTCAGTCTCTCTTTGCCAGCTGGAAACACACACATCAGTACATATCACCTGTGATACTTCTGTTAAATGCAGCTGTGTCAAGGATGCTGTACTTAAGGGCTTGAGTACATCCACCCATAAACTCGTCCATGATCACACAAGCATCTGAGCCTTCCCACCCATAAACTCACCCATGATCACACAAGCATCTGAGCCTTCAGGTGTAGCTTCACATCCAAATCATTCCACCACAGGGTCGATCTTGCTTGTGTGTCTGTAATAGATCTCAGAGTTTTCTCATGGAAAACAAGCTCTGGGAAGTAGAACAACTCTGTAACCTTCCACTGGTAAACATGAGCTCTGCTGTTACTTCTCTAAGGCTGGTTCTGGTTAGTTTTCATTCAGGTCCCTGGTTTCCCAACGTAGGGTGCCATAATACAGAGTGAGCTGCAGATGATCTTTGCTCTGAGCACTTCCCTGGCTGTGTTTCTAACTCCGTGTAAAATGATCTGTCCAGACTAAGATTCCTTGGCACATCAAGGACCAACACTTCCACAGATAATGTCCCAAAGGAGCAACACTTAGCCTGAGGAGTGACTCTCCAGGTACATGTAACACTACATCAGGGCACACATATTGTCCTATTTGCACTCAACTCTGCAGAAGTCAGGCATCATTTCTTCAAACATGTAACTTTTCTGCAGTTACAGAAAAGGCAAATGATAGCTAAGAGCATCCTCAGCTCCAAAGAACATGCCTTGCTCCAGCAAAGAGCAAGCAAGGAGTCCCAAGCAAAAGACTTCTGTCTTTTACATAAACAGAACTGGCAGAAACTTGTCATTTTACCTTCAGGAGATATTACATTCAAAAATCTCACAGAAGAAAAACCTAATTAAAAATGTTCTTCAGGATTAGGGATCTATGATGCTTCCAAAACAGAATCTATGTGGGGGATTGTATGGGCCAGTGTGATTCCTGACAGTTTCACTGCCTGCCCTTCCAAGCTGTGTGGGTCAGATTGCAGTCACACTGAACCCAAGCAGCTCTGATGGCCTTGCAGAGCTTCAAAGCTGCACAATCTTCCCAAAGTTGGGGACCCAACAGAGGCAGAAACCTCAGGTGGCCACCTCACTGTGGATGCTGTAGAGGTTACTGTGGACAGGAAGTGATGGGCCACAGAGCATGCATTTTAAATACCATTCCAGTGCCCTAAGTGGTGGAACTGGCATAATTTAAAGCCTGATTTTATGACCTTGGTTACCAGCAGCTCTCCTGTTGCAGCAGTTTGAGAAAGGCCTTCAGGATCATGCTTCAAGGCTGTTTCATGCTTTCTGAAAGGACAAAATCTTTAGATGATTCCAAGACATACAAAAATTTATCTGTGCATTTCTGTACAATTTCTTCAATACCACCCAGATGGTCACTGTATCATCCAAAGCCCAGAGGATGAAGGAGGTACCCATTATCAGATATACAGCCAGCCATGCTGGGACTAATAGAAAAAACTTGATATGAGAGGAAAAAGGTGGAAATGACATAATCCAACCTCCATGGGTCCGTGATGCATGAGGCTGAACAAGACTGAAGAACACAAACAGATGATAAGCACAGGGTAAGAGGAGGGGGTGAGGCAGGGGGCTGGCAGGACAGGTGTTGGGTAGGAGAAAGTTGGGGTAGCAACTCCCTTACAAGGAAGAGAAGCTGTACAGATATTAGGATTGTGGGAGGAGGTAGAGGACAAGCAAGACAGATATGGAAGTGACAGAGCCAGCATAAATGCTGAGATGGCACAAAGGTACTGGGGTAGTAGGTAAGGATTAATGACAGTGGATTGGGGGTGAAACATTACTGGCCATATAAATGGGCACAAAAACAACTCAGACATCACTGTGCTTTATAAATATTTGGTTTATCTGGATCTCTTGGAGCGGCCAGATGTGGAAGCTTTGGGACTTGAACAGGTCTCAACTTCTGAGATGCTATCTTGGGAACATTTTTCTGAAAGAAAAACAAAACAACAAACCAGAGGCATTGAAAATACCACAGAGTTAAAATGTGCCCAGTGTATCACATCCTTGAGCTTTGATGTCAAAGAAACAGGATACAGTAAAGGACTATGGGGAGAAGTTTGAATTCCCATTCTTTCTCTTTCTCCACCTCTTACATATTTGGGGATCCAGTTGACAAAGGGCACAAATTTTCATTCACAACAGAGAGAAGTAACTCACTGCCACACCATATGGGTGAGATCCATAGCTCAGCAGTGTTTAAATAACTCCTGGAGACAAAAAATGTCCTGTGCTATAAACACACAAAGCCTGTGGCCTCTGAGAGTGAAGGGACCTGGAACACTGTATTTCTTTTCTACCACAAGATCAGTGATCTCAAATAGAACACTCACAAGGAAGATGAAGTCAATTGCAGTGATCTCCTAGATACAGATCCTGTGTCATACATCAGACAAGATTATTTTCTCTTAAAAACTAGGGCCATGTTCAGCAGTTCTTTCTCTCTCAACCTGGAATCATGATAAAAGCCTCCTTGTCTGACCTCTGACAAAGAGGCCAGACAAAATCCTAGGATATGCCCAGGAGGAGAGGGTCCTGCACTAAACAAGAGATGAACCTCAAGGCTTGCTTCTCTGAGTCTAGAAGGTTCAGAATATTGATTCTTCCTGACCTTGCTCCTCTTTGCATGTTGCTTCTGGGATGAGTTTCCCCTCATTCCCCAGCTCACACTCGAGGTCTCTGATTCTCTGCAGAGCTTCTTCCAGCTTCTGTTCGAGATCTTCAGATCTCTTCTCTGCATTCTGAGCACGGATCTCCGTTTCTCTGAAACACAGAAACAGATAATTCTGAAACCTGAAATCTAAGCAGCTGCTGGCAGGTTATATAAAATATTTAGAACCCTGAAGTGCTCAGTAGGATTGACTGACTCCACAGAATATTTATGGTTTCAGAGAAGGGCATAAAATCTTGTCAGAAGATCTATGAAGGACTACATGGCCCATCAGTGTAAATCCTTGCCAATGGATTAATTTTAAAATAATCTCAGTGTTTGCCACCAAAGGGTGAGATGCTGATCTTCCTTGTGCACAAATACAGAGCACAGACAATCCTATTAGCAAGGCTAAAAGAGATGGGGTTACCCTGGATAATGCAAGCTCACAGACACAACAAATATGAGGTAATGTAGTTCAGAGTGCCAAGCCTGCTTAGGCATGGAAGAAGCCCGTGGAGGAAGTAATGACCAAACACAGGCCTTGATGTGATTCTGCACAGAGCCACTTAGGTTCCCCACAGTTAGACACAACATGGAATGACTTTACCTACCAAGTCAGCTCCTGCAAGTGCTAGCAGGACCTGAAGTATGAAGAATTCTCGCAGAAAAGGATAATGAATGGCTCTGCAACGTGCCTCATGAGTACACAAAATGGAAAATCCACAAATAGATGAAGAAGAGCTGACATGGGTCACATCTTCAGCTAACATAAATCACAGCCAATAACACCAGACAGTGAGAAGGAAACCCCAGAATTAAACCAGCAGATACTGGATGAAGCAGAACCTTATCAGAAAGCGGAACTGGCACTTGCCTAGGATGAAACCCTGCCCTGCTCATGCCTCCAGTACAGGAGCTGTACTCACAGGAGCTGTGCTTGCAGATGTTCCAGTGTTGCCAGAGCTTCAAACTCTTTCTGAGAAAAGGGAGTTGATGACTTGGTGGCAGTCATATCCCCCTGGATGGGAGGAGCAAAACCTTCTGTAAGTGAATGTGAAGCCAACAATGCCACATTTCTGCAGCATGTGTCTCAGTGCTGGTGTCTCAGTGTCTTCATGACACAGATCTCAGAATCAGCAAAACAAGTAAACCAAGAAGCTAATTCAGACACTGAACTGAGCTTGACATTAAAAATAGACTAAAAAGCTTTTCTGACTTAGACATGCAAGTCTCACTGACTCATACTCTTGGGTTGCTGATGAATTCACTGGGGTACAAAGGTTGGAGACGATTGCAGCCTGACCATGAGCAAAAAAGAAAAAAACCAAAACACCCCCAAACCAAAACCAACAAAACAACAAAACAATATTCAGAGAACAGAAAGATGCAGCTCCTCACAGGGTCCAACAGGCATAAGTCAGTTTTCTCCATGTGAAGATGGCAACTAGGGTTTTTCTACAAAAATAGCTGTTGAAAGGCTTTAAGCGTTAAGCTCCACATCTCCACCACCAGACCCAAACCATTGGTGTGTGGAGACTCCTACCCCTGTAACAGAAATGATGTCTGACTTCAGAGACTTCAGGTGGATGTTGGAGTCATGTCCTACATATCTGATCATGTCTGCAGTAGCTTCATCATCCTCTGCCAAGTAATCCACACCAGCACCTGGCTGCTCCTGAGAGAGGAAAGGAACAAGGAGATATCACTGCCTGAGTGGCATTCAAGGCAGCTGTGGAACCATGTTTCCCATCACCTACACTGAGCAATAAATAAAAAGGCCCTGCTGGGAAGTAGCATATTGCAGCTACTAGCCACCTGCTTAACAGCAATCTCCACCCTTACTTCTGATGTTTCCTCCTCTTACAGGTTTCCTACTGCTCTTGGCATCTTCAGCTGCAAGCTGTTCTTGAGTTGAAAAAATGTTTGTGTCCTGAAGCTGAAGCTTTGACTGCAATTCCTGTAAGGAACCATAAGGATCAAGTTAGTGGCACACTCCATTTCTCCAGATAACCAATGTACAGCTAGTTGATCTCTTTCTGTTGCACATATCTAGGTTTGGACTCCAACCACCTAGGAGGTTCTGAGTATGAATATGTTTCAAATCACAATTCACTATAGCAACTGCCAGACCCACTGTGGCACACCTGCTTTGTATAAGGCACAAAACAAAAAAGAAAGGGACAAAAAAAGACAGCATGGACACAAACACCATCACAAACACCTGGGGGTTGAGTTCAGAACTGATGCAAACCAACTGCTGAAGACACTTAATCAAAATCCATTTCTTCATCATCTGAATTTAGCCAGTTTCATATGAAATTAGGCCAACCCTATATCAAACACATCTGATTGTCACAAGCAGCGTCAGAAATCCATGGAGCCACATAAGGAATTAAACTAGAAGATCAGGCCTATCTCCTAGGCAAGACAACCACCAGCATGTCAGCCAAAGTCCACCTCAGTGGGTGAAGCAAAACCTATCACACCATGGGATATTACCAGTGGGTAATATCTCCTAGCTCCAGTGAAGATCTGGTTTTGCCTCAGGCCTGCCCTTCCAAGAAGCGCTGTGATTTTTAACCAGCTTATAGTGATAACACCTCAAAGTTCTATCTGCCACTTTGAGGTCTCCATGCCAGACCATTCCTCAAACTGCCACTGCTTCCTTAAGGAAAAGTTTTGAAACTGTTCTTCATTCAAACTGGTTCAACCTAGAACAGCAAATACAGTTCCTATCTACCTCTGATCCAAAGAGGTTTCTCAGATCTTCTAAATCCAGAAAGGAGACAGGACTGCCTTTGATCTCTGAAAGGAGAAGACTACACACTTGAACCCAAGCACAGCATTCATCCTGGAATGACATAACAGAAAATTATTATTCAGGGGTTATTGAGAAAATAGCTGTTATCCGATTCATTTTAACCAGAGTTGAATCAACTGCCATTCATATGGAATAAATCTCACAGCAGAATCCTTACATATGTATCATAAAACAGAACAAGGAAAATATTAAACCATCTGATCCAGGTTTATCTACCAGTCAGTAGGTAAAACCTGGGGGACTGGAGTAATCCATTGAAGTAGCAAGAGTCTTCCTCCTCCTTAAAACCCTCAAGTATATTTTTCTCTACCTTTTACAAAGTAAATTCAGTCTCATCTACCCAGACTCAGTCAGAAGAACACAGCCACTTTTTACCTTGATCTTACTCAGCTGCTTCAGCTCAAAATCAGCCTCTAAATCCATCTCTGACCGTTTCTTTCGGACGATGGCATTGACAATCTCTCTGCAGCAGCTGCAAAGGTGCAGAATGTCAGTGGCCCTGCCTTTGGATGCTTTATTCCCTTCAGCCAGGATCCTGCTGCTCTCAGCAAGGTACAGAAGCTCTCTGGAGACCTCTACACTGGACAAGTCTCCAGAAAAGTTATCCTGTCCTACTTACACAACAACCTCCCAGACAGGAGAGGACAACACAGGTGGTCCGTGCCAGTGCTGTACTAACCCACAGAATATGTGTGAGCACAGAGCCCAAATCAGGCAGAGGCATTGCTCCTGGTGACCTGGGCTGCAGGCTTGCTGCCTGTACTGCCCTTACATTCTCAGAAGTCACCCTCAGAAGAGTGAGCAAAACCCACACAGTCATCTATGCAAACGTACTTTACAGCAACACTGCGTATAAAGCAGGCACTGCCATTCTCTTTAGGTGTTCCTATCCTATTAGGCTCCCTACAAACTTCAGTGTGGTTCATTCAGGACATGGGAAAAGATCCAAGGACAACGAAATTGATGGAATGTGTCACCATGATCAATCTCTCAGCACACTACATATTTTTTCTTGAGAAAATCCCCCTAGATGAAATGAAAAACCACTGCCAATACCGGATTATAAAACCAGATATTCTGTCCATCTCTGCAACCAGATCTTCAGCTTCATGCTGCAGCTTATGAGCCTCCAGAAGCCTGAGCTCCTCATCCATCTTGGCTCTTGACTCTTGCCGTGGGGGACACTCCCGGGACATGGTGTTTGCTGTCATGTGGCTCAGCAAATTCACCAGCCACAGGGTCAGATTTTGGTGCAGTTCAGTCACCTGAAAAACACATCAGGGCAAATCTAAACCAGTAAAATAAATGACAGGTCTTGCCAGGAAGTCTGAATTTGGCACATTTCACACAAGTCAGTATCCTGCCTGATTCCATTTACAAGGTGACCTAATGACAGAAACATTTGGTTTAACCATTTTTTCTCCCATATTCATTCCCATTACAAACACATCTTTCCACATCATCAATATGTCCTGCCCCCAGTTCTTTAGGATCTGCTGCATACCAGCCCCGTGGTGCTTTGTCTTTTCCAGAATCCAGCAACAACCCAAAAATCACACACCACGCTTACAGAACATTTTTAAAATGCACAGTGAGGTTCCTCTAGGCTACAGTCCTGGGAGAAAAAAAACACAGAGCTAGCAGCCAAAACAGCTCTCTGAACAGCAAATATTAATGTTATTCCAGAAGAAATGCTTGCTAAAAATGAGACAATAAAATTATGTTCATGAGCTGCGTAGGAGACCTTTTAGCTATTCTTAGAGTTCTCTTCTGCTCCTTTGGCTGAAGACAAAAGCCACAGCTCAACACAAACATGAAAGAAGGTGCTGAAAGAGAAAAAAGTGTTCCTCACACTGGCACTCTGGCCAGATGGAAATTAAAGCAAAGGCTGAATACTGAATGTAGTGCTCTTACTGCAGTTTCAGGCTGGCACTTACTTTTTCATTAAGAAATGTGATGTTCTTCTCAACCTCTTTATTCATAGACAAAACCCACTGCTGAATCATCTTTAAAAATTCTCTAAGTGCCACCCTGAAGAAAAAGACAAATACAGAAACAAAACGACCTTTAGTGCACCAGACCTGAGGATCTCCATCCCAAAGACACCATTTGCTTCCCAGCTCAAGAAAAACAACATATGCTGGAAAGATGACACAGATATTTTTGTTAAATCTGTGGGGAAACTTGACATTTGCTCTCTTTCATATACATTATGCATGTGCTCTGCAAATAATTTTTTTCCTGATGATATTTGCTAAAGACAATGGAGCATCATGAGGAGGTATATGCTTCCACAAATCTGACTGCAAAGGAATCACACAATTATTTTTTTTTCCTTCAAATGTCAAGATTTCCAAAGCAGGTGGTAGCTCTGAGGGAGACTTTCATGTTCCTGGAGTGATATTGAAGCCACCAACTGTTTCCACAGATATTGCCAAATCAAAGCAAATGAAATGCAGCTGCCTATCATTTTAACACTTTGGTTGATCATGTTACTGCCACTTTGGTGCAACAGGGTCTCCACAAAAGAACATTTCTCTTTTCTTACACGTGTGGTTTAAGATACAAGGCCAGCCCAGACACACTGAACACCTCTGTACTTACGGGAAATGTTGTTTCTTATCACTCTCAGCTTCATGCAGCTGGCTGGAGCCTAAACAGCTGATCACTGCCTCCACCTGGGCCAGCCACACAGGAATCTCTTGGTAAAATGCCCACAGCTCAGCTTGGTGCAGACCAGAACCTGGCTTCAGCTTTTGCACCTTGAGTGACCAACCTTCCATACTTCTCACCAAGGCTGACAGAATCCTAGCTGTGCCTGTAGGGGAAGACAATGATGAACCTTTAATTAAAATTCTTTAAGCCAACAAAAACAAAGCTAGATTCAATGAGGGATAATGCCAAGAGGGACGAAGAGCTTCTGTGGGAATTCACTACACTTAGGACTAAGAATAAGCTGTTTAAAGCAAGTTGAAAGAAAATGGGCTTAGTTTGAAGCCCTGACTTCACTTTTTGTCTTGGCCAATTTGTCTTCCTCATTGCATAAAGGCTTAATCTTCTTTTTTAAACAGCTTTGCAGTCACAATATAATTCTTGAAAGGTGCAGGTACACACAGAAGATGCAGTACACACAGGGTAGTAAATTACTCATCTGGCACAAGATGATGGATGTTCTCTATATGCTTGAAATATATGCTTGAAGCATAGCAATGTTTGCTCTTGACAGACAGTGTTTAAGTTTTCTTTAAATGTTGGTAAGGTCCTAGGCTCCATGACATCTTGTAGCAAAGACAGCATGTAATGCATGGGGGGATGATGACAATTTTTAAAATATTTCAATAATTTTTATCCATGGCTTGGTTTCCCCATTGTACAGCCATGGTTAAATTCTCCCCTGGGTTAGGAGAAGTTTGACAAAGTAGTGCTGGGATGTCCACACTGGTAAGAAGAGGGGATTACCCTCTGCAGGGTGGAGCCTTTCAGAGCATATGACAGGAGCCCCACAACCACATATTAGTTTTATAACAGTGAGGAGGCCAATTAATAGTAAAAATTATATTACTTGAGTTTTTCTGCCATGCAGTATCAGCTTAAGATTAAAGATGAAAAAAGGTGGGCCCCAGAAGGACATGGAATGAGGGAGAACAGTCACTTCTGATTACTTACATGTGGTCTGGCCATATGGGACCTTAGACAGTATTCTGGATCCTTATTAAATAGTGGCTTGCTTTGGGAATGTCACCGCTTTTGTCTTAAAGACTTAAGTCCTTAGTGAAAGAGAAGACCTAATTGGAGCTCACTGGAGACCCAAGTGCCAATTTCAGTGTCAAAAGCTTCTTACTCACAAAGAAAGTACATTGGGAAGGCTTTAAGAAGTGAACAAGGAAGACTGAATAAAACCAAAGACTTTAAACCAAACGTTATAGACTTCATGTAAGTCCTCTTTTATATCACCTGTCTAAAAGTTATCCCATTGTTCTCTCTGCATCTCTAATCCTTGTTATTAAATACCAACCTCTTTGTATTTCTGGCACATGCTTCTTGAGATCAGGTAATCAGATCTTAGAAGATAATAAGTACTTCAGGTAACAGAGTGCCATTGCCTCACAGGACAAAATTACCATGTTCTCAGTGATGTTTCTCACCTGTTCTTTATAATCTCTTTCATTCTCACTGTTTCTTACCAGAGATGCAATGTAAACAGAAGGAATATCTTGTCTTTTCTACTGAAAGGCCATAATATTGCAATGTAAAAATGAATCCAAGCCATTCAAAATACACAGCTTTTTATGGGTTGAGAATACCTTTCCTGTGGTCCAGTTCCTAAAGCTTTTGTTAAAGTAAGGTAAAATCCCTTTTTCTGGACTTCAGTTTTCTGGAATTCAATTTTGCATCAGAAGTCTGTGCTGTGCTGCTCAGCCCGTTGCTCAGATCATGACTACGGAGGCTTCTAACAAATTGCTTTTAACTCTTGGCCATTTATGGCCCTGTTAACTCCTCCTCTCTCCCACTTTCTAATGAGAGCTACTGGAAATATTTAATTCCATAATTAATTAATTAAGCTGTCTCTAGGACAGACAGACTTATCATTCTATCTCAGCTCCTTTACTAGGCTGAAATATTACATGTAGAATAAGATAATGTAGGGAAAAGCACGGGATAACACTGAGTGGAATAAGAAGTTGACAGTACAAGACAGTACAAGAAGCAGCTTGGCACACAAGTAGCAGTTCCTGACAGTACATGTTCAGTTTAGTTTTAGTCTGTTAAAAGGAAAGAAGAGGATTAAAAAGCCAGAGATAAAACAATGCTGAAATCAGAAGTGAGTCAAAGGCAAATGAAGGCAGAGGCAAAGGCTGGGAAGTTTAGTTGCAAATTACCCAACATGGTTGTTATCTTACACAGGACATGATAACTTTATATCAGGAAAAACATTTATTTACATACTTCATTATCAAGATAATTCAATATCTAGATTAAGATAACATTGTGCCAATGATAAAGAAATAAAAAAATATTACCCTCCAAGACAGTGCTTTCTAGTTAGTGATCTCCAGTGTGATGTTCTACTTTATATTTTAAACATCCATTTTCCTTTTCCCTTTATTTTCTTTTTCATGCATTACCTACATATTCACAGACTTCCCTCACAGGCTCACCCTCTGAACATAACATGACTTGTTCTACATCACATGTTCTTTGCACTCTATCACATCTAAAATTTCAGTCAGGTTTCTTGGTGTTTATCCCTTGAATGCCCTTGATTCCAGCACATATCTGGGGGCCAAGACTTGAGCTTTGAAAAAAGCCAGTACAGATTATGTCAACCAGTCCTTTATTACCTGCTGCTTTCCTGGCATCCCTAAGGAAAGACAGAACAGCAAAACAGGTCATTCCTTACCATTATTCCCACTTATCCTTCTATTGTATTGCTGGTAGAGTTCATGGGCCCTTTGCTTTATTTCTTTCAGGGCAATGTGCTGTGGAGACAACATTCCATCCAAGTGCCAGTGTCGATTCAGCACTGTTTGTCCCAGCTCCATCCAGTGCTCCTGCAGGCTGGCAATGCTCCTCAAACTTTCAGACTTTCCTAGGTGCACCTCCCCTCCATATTGCTCTAGGTCTTCTCTTAGTATCTGAAATAAAAGTAGCAAACTCACTGTGCCCCCAAAAGTTGGGCCACCCCTTGGCTGCAACAGAAATATGATGCAAATCAGCTAAGAAAAGTGTGAGGAATCCACCAGCATAAAGATGTCACAGTGAGTAGACAGTACATTAAGTTGGAAACTTATTGGTGACAATTCTGATAATCTGATAATCTATCAGTCACCAGGACTGTTGGTCAGAGAGTTCTCTAATGCATGACTTAGTTTAATGCACTGACTGAATTATGGCGTTGGTCAATTATAACTTCTTCTGTGTAGATTCAGAGCTTAAGCTTTAGCACAAAAGATTTGAGCTGATGTGTTCTCATTCACCTTGGTGATGGGCATAGGTGCTCACTGTGGCTAAGCTAACATCTGGTAATTTGCTGAGCAGATACAACTTGATAATATAGCCAAGCTCCCAAAATCTTACATTTATCATGCTCTTGATGTCTTGCAGGATTTCATCCAGTAGCTTCTCATTCATCAGAGAAGAGCTAGAGCAGAGGGAAAGAAGGTTTGAGAGCCTAGAGAAAAAACTTCTTTAGTGGCTAAGGTAAAACCAAGAGTCAAGGCACATACTCCACACATAACAAGTTTGTGGTAGCAATTGTAACTCAAAGGAGGACTAAAAAACACCAGGCCCTACTCAACCAGAAATACTTGTTCTCTCACTCAACACAAACACTTGATGTCAGTTAAGAAAATATGTTACTTCCAGCAAAGACAAATATCAAAGTGAAACACATGCTGAAAATTAAGACCTTATTAACTCTAGGACTGAAATCTATATAAAGTGATGTCTTTTGTTAATGCACAAACTGTGCATTGTTTCTGCATATTGTACTTGCCTTTGTGCTTTAACATAACATAATGAACTACCAAAGAGCCTGCAAAATACAATCAGCACACAAAATAACTTTGCATTTGAAACATATCTCAGAGTCTCGTTTTGTACATGTACATTAGAGAACTGAATGGTCCATTGAATGCCTGTGCCTTCAACCACAAACCCACAGCATCAGTTCAGAATTACTGCTATGGATCTGATTATCAAAATGCATGTGTCCAGCAGAAAAGCAGAAGGAGGGATGTGCTAATTACACCAAATCTCACTGCACTGGAGAGTCAGTGCTTGCTTTGCATTGGACCAGTGAGAAGAACTGTCACAAGGTTGGACTCAGTCATTTTTTGAGGTCTTTTCCAACCATGACAATTCTGTGAGGCAAAAATCGAGGTAGCTGAATGCTAACCCCAGTCCATCTGGGCTACTCACAAGTCACAGCAGTGGAAGCACTGAAGGTGCTTGTTGAGCCTGCTGCAGACAATCTGGAGTTTTGCCTGGCTTGACTCCTCAGAATGCTCTGTTTCTGCTCCAAACCGACCCAGCCTCCCACTGAACTGGTTGGTTTCGTCCTGCAGATCAGCAAGGTCTCCTGTGTCCTGCAGGTATTGGGCATGAGAATGGGAAAAGGGTGTGTTACTGTGCTTGTTTTGTTCTGAGTTGGAGAAACTCTCCCTTTGCACTGTCTGTTTTGAGATATGGAGAGATGAGAGGTGTGGGAGATGTCTAATTCCACAGCACAGCCCTCAGAAACCCTTTGAGGCAGGATTAGAGAGGCTCACCAGGCTTGCCAGACTCCTTCTTGCTTGTGTGCTACTGAGGCACCACACAGGCCCACACCAGTGAGGTCAAAATTACACAGGCTGGGGTATGTTTTGTTTTTACAAAGAATGAACAGGGAGACAGAAGAAAGCCCTCCAGAGAAAAAGAGGAAATAGAGGGGAAAGAAGAAGTTTGAGGTAAAGGAAAGGGGACGTGCAGTAAAAAGCAAAAAGTGAAGAGTGAACTTAATCAAATTTAATCTTCTAAACAAAGATTCAGAAGTTCAGTTAACAGTCAAAATACCAAATGAGAACACAGAGCTACATAAACCACACACACACACACACACACACACACTTTAAACAGGCACCCATTACCTTTGAGGACAAGAGGACTATGAAATGCTTGAGAATATTGATTAATGACCTTCCACTCACATGGAGCTTGTGAACCAGTGTGAGCTTGTTCCTTTCTATTATCTGGAAAAAAAATGCTGTTATTAATTGCCCTGGTTTCTTCTGAGAAAGAAGCTGAAGCAGTCCCCTTTCCTTACAATTAAACCTCTGTTCTCCCATACAGCCCCAGAAGTTCTGCCAATGGATTTTAAACTTGAATGGGATAAAGCAGATCACAAACAAGGGGGACACACAAACAAGGAAGTACAGAATTAACCAACAATGATATCTTGTGAGGAAATGCAAGGAATCTGATTACAATATTCTAAATTATGAGGAATAGGAAATTTTTTAGTCAAATACATCTCTGAATATTAATTTCACAGGTGTTCTCTCTGCACAGAACCTGGAGATCTGTACCAAAAGTGCTCTGTCAATTAACTGGTTTCCATTTTAAAAAACCACATGTGAAATACAATAAACTTGAGGTCAGGGCAGGTAGGAGATGCATTACTACCCAGTTGCACTGAACAAGTATGTCCTTTGGGATGAAATCTGCCCTCTGAGTAAGACTGCTGTATATTCCATGCCTTGCAGCACACCATGGATCTCCTGCACCTACCTTCAGAGCCAGGCCATATGCAGCTGAACTCCAAATGTCTCTCTCCTGGGCAAGCACCACAACTTGCTCTTCCAGACGTCTTCTCTGCAACTCATATAAGTCCCGATACTCTTTCAAAAGACTTGAAGAAGGGAAAGACATTGAGATACACGCATCTATGTTTGTCATTTGCACTTACTTTTTCCCAGTTCCTAAAGCTTTTCTGAAACATTTGTTCTCCCTTCCTTTCTTCTTCAGTCATGTCCTGCACAACCTGTAAATTCAGACACTTTTCCCTGAGCCCCGGCAACATCTTTCTGTTGCTTCCATTGAGATTTTCCAGTCAGAATTAATACAAACCTCTAAGTGAATCCATCTGCCTAAGCACTCACAACAGCTCTGATACCAGCCACCTAACTCCCTGATTTCTCAGGTATCTGAGGATGTCCACAAGCCTTGAGAAGTTCAGAACTTCAGGCTGAGTTTGTCTATGAAGAACTTGCCAGCTATGAATGTGGGGTGAAGAAAAGGGAATGCCAGCAGCTGGGCAACAGATATCTTAAAATTAGAAAAATTTTGAACTGCCTTCATCCCTTGAGGAACTCAGGATTTGTAGCAAAATGATATTTGTCATACCCCGTCCTCTTTCCCAGAAGGAAATCAATCCTCACCTCTCCTTCCCAACAACCCCCAGAGAGTGATACCGGCACTCAGCAGAAATCTCCAAAACCCAACTTTGAAGGCAACTTACTCTGCCTTTGCTTCAGCCTCTAGAATGACTGCAGCCAGCTCCTCTTCAGCTTTTCCTGCTTCTTTGGTTACCTTGAAGTCATGCTCTCGTACCTCACACAGCTCACTGGAACAGCAGGGAACAGACTTAATTCAACTTTGCCCAACCCAAAGGTCTCTAGTGAGCACACACTGGTGGGTCCTACACAATCATGCAGAGCTCTCTTCCAACACAAGCATCTCACTGTAGGGGGTGAAAGACATCTTGAAAACCTCTTCTTCCCATGGATGTTGCCCTTTTCTGCAGTCCCTGGTAGACCAACCACCAGTGTGCTAAGGAAAGGAAGTATCTTGGAGATGATTTGAGACTAAGAAGGTGGAGTGAGAGTGTGAGGAGCCTCAAGTGTGGTCCCTGGAACACTCATAAATCATAACCCTATCTTCCTGCTCCTATGGGAGGAAGATTAGAAAACCAAACAAAATCAGTGGACTAAACCTAGGGCACAGAGATAAATTCTTACAACTCAGACCTGGCCAGCTGTCTAACAGAGTCTTTAAAATGAATAAGTTCTTCAGTGATATGCCTGTTGATCAGCTGCTGTGCCATCATTTTTTTGTAGAGGGTCTTCATCTGCTCAGGAATCCGCTCCAGGAGACTCACATACCTCTGTCTGCAGTAAAAAGGGCAAAAATGGGAGTTTACCTGAGAATGCAGATCTCTTACCCCATCTGCAGACCCTTTCTAGAAAGGGTCTAGAAGCAATTTTTTTCTAGAAGCAATCCTTTGTCTGCTTGGAGTGGGAATTTTAAATGTTGTTATTAGTGGTAACATAATACTGGTAATCTGAGCATGGGAACCCCACCTATGAGAGCTGTCCCAGGCTATTCTTCATATAGAACTTCCTCTGAAATGTCACACCAGTAAGATGTGGTCACAGTGTCACCAACTTCAAGCTCTGGGTTACCTAACAGAGGCTCCTTCGCCCCAGTTGGGAAATCCTGGGAATTCCCAGGCAGGGAAAACCTATTTCAATCCTGGCATCAGAACACTCCCCAGTTTATTACCTGGCAGCCAGCTAGCTTTGCCACACAAGGACTTTGGGAAAGATCTGCAGCAGCACTCCCAAGAGGACACTGCCATAAGTGAAGACGGGGATTAAAGGTTGGTTAATGGTGACCTGAGCTTTGAAAGCAGTTGTCCTCTCTCCACGCAGTCCACGCTGACCTGACGAATCAGCTCATGGAAAACAATGTTGTAGATGTTCTGCTCTGCCCTCATCAGCTCCAGGGAATCATGCAGCTGGCAAAACAGGCAAGAAAACTCATAGCCCTACAGAGCCTGGCCAGCTCATTCACACCAAAGGTTAACACAGATCTGTCCTTTCTCCAGAAGTTTCCCTTGGAGGACAAAACACTACTAAATGTAAAAAGGAGAAAGGAAAGCACCATCCTGCATGCATTCATTTTCAAACCTCTTACACACTATCCTGACTAACCTCCTGTCAGCATCTATGGGAGCCTCTCTGCTAATTCATGCTCTACATTCTTCAGAAATCCTTCCCCACCCACTTAAACCTTCTCCATTACTGTTCAAGAATAAAAAAAGCAAAGCTAGGTATAGATATTCTTTGACATCTGCTTTTTGGTTGTACAAAGGTCTCCAGTGATGTGTTTTGTAACACAATGGCCTTTCTCCCATGGAAGAGATGAGACAGCTATGGCTTCATTCCTCCACAATAACAGCCAAATTCACTCTTTTCTGGAATTTTTTCCAGAAATGTAACCACCTACACCATCAAGCCAACTGTTCTTCGTGGTTCAGATGGAGATGAAAAGCTTCTGCTCAGGAGAGAAAATCCCTGGTTATTACAGGACCTACAGACATCTGGCCTTGGCAGAAAGTAGGTGCCAGCAGACACCTTGAGCACAGCAGGGATAAACACTGGGGAAAAAAGGATGTTATTTTCCTGGGTACAAGGCAGTTATTCAGGGACAAGTGAGTTACTCACCTGCGAAGGTCCTGTTACTCTGATTAACTTGTCTATTCCAGCTTTTTCCAACATGTTGTCCATCACCTCCATCAGCTGCATGACCTCTAACCTCCCAGAAGGTTTTCTGACAGACCACAGAGACATCATCATTATTCTACTTTCCCAGGAAAAGAAACTCAGTTTTTTTTCCCCAACAGCTTCGTGCAGGGTGGTACTTACATGGATGGGAACAGCCGCAGTTTCTTCTCACGGTCTTTGAGCAGTGTTGTGTATTTACTGAAATGAACACAAATGTTAGAACTTGATTACAAAGCAATCCTTCCAGTTGGATCCTTCCTTCCTACAGGATCCTGCTCTCTCCTGCAATCTACTGGTCCTGTGGTACAAGCTGAGGAAATTTGGAGAGACAGAGGGGGGTCTGCAGGGTTGCTCTTCAGTGTCTTATATGAGAGCTCTCATGGCTCTTCCCCCAGCTGGAGGTCTTTCTTCTTGCCACTAATGGCAGAAATCTTATAGGAACCTTCTTCCCATAAGACTGCTCATGGTACTTGGCTAAGAAGCAAACGATGGGTTTAAAAGTAACCGGTGGGGCCAGAAAAGAACCATACCACCCAGCCAGAAATCAATCACAGAAGACCATTGAAATAAGATGCTGTTGTATCTTGGCAAACATATTGTGAGGATTTCACTCCTGATCTTAGTATTTTAACCCCTGAACAAATACAAAAAGCTTAATCTTTAAATTTAGCAAGTTGCACAGGGAGACCAAAGAGGTCTTCAGTAGCGTTTTCTTGGGCAAGTCTTGGTCAATTTGATTCAAAACTCACAGCCTGGGGAAAAAGGAAAAAAATCCCAAGCAAACACAAAACCAACAACCCAGAGTGGTCACATTCAAGATGCAAGCAGGCCTATACAAGCATAATGTGAGAGAAAGAACTACCAAAAGCCCACCCAGGTTCCTGGCTGAAAGTGATTCTAGAAGAAAAACAGAGAAAACAATGAAAAAAGCAAGAAAAAGTAACCACTACCCTCCCCCCCCAAAAAAACAAAACAAAACCTCAACAATAACAAAACCAAACCTAACAAACCCAAATAAAAAAGGGATAAAGAAGAGCAGAAACTTCTAAAAGTTGCCTCCAAGGATCAAACTATATTTCAGCTTCTGCATTCATGTCCAGCTACAAGCAGTACTTGTGTGCAGCAAGTTCTCTGTTAGCCACCCCAAAGCAGCAGGGACAAAGAAGATGGGGTTACATTGCTCTGCAGGGTTTCCTGTAGCCTCTTGTTAGCATGAGATTAATACAAACTCCCTTCTATGCTCTCCCCAACAGCAAGATTGGTGTCTCTGGGCAGTATCCTCAGCTCCCCATTGGTTTATCCTCCACGTCTGAACAACTGAAGAACACTCACTCATCCAAGTATTTCAAGGGCAAAACTCCTCTGTTCTTCACTATGTGGAATTCCCTGGGAACCAGACTGTCTGCCAGGATTCCTTGCTGGGGATAGGAAAGAGAGAGAACAAAAATATCAGTATAAAAGATGAGAACACATTCCTGGTCCCTTCCCAAAGAGGACACAGGTTTGGCAATCAGGGGAGGGAAGTGCACATAGCAGCTTTTCATGCTGCTTTTTGCATTTCCTGCTCCACACATCTGCAGCCTGACAGAAATCCATCCAAAATCAGACTGAGTTAACCAACACCCACTGAATTGCTGGGGGGAGAGTTGGGAGACTGTAGCCACAAAGAGACCCAATGAATTTTAGGACCAGAGTAACACTGGGACACGTGCATGAGGACCTCCTTTTCTTCAGTGATACAGGCAGAGAAACACCCTAAGGGCAGCACTCACAGGAGGATGTGGAACTCTACCAAAACTCCCCCTCTGCTCTCCACAACACTCAGCAGAAGACCTTCTGTCCATCATTGCTTTCCTAGCTTGGCCAGTTGCAACATCACACAGGTAAGAGACATCCCTGAAAGGGAGGGAAGAGCTTGTTCACTGACCACCCTGCAGGCTGCCCCCCACCCATCATTCCCCTCCTGACAGCCTCAGTCACCCGTGGGCTTACTCTCAGCCTGAGACCAGGCTCATGGCCAGGCCTCACTCTTCTGGGCCAAAAAAGATGAATGATATTGTGTTTTTTTGGTAAATTAACTAAGCTTGTATTGCCTATCAATTTTTTACATCTGCTGCCAACACCTTATTGCATACATATCCAACCTCTGATAAAAAGCAAAACATTTTTCACTTCTTAGCAACCACTAAGCATCACTTATTTACAAAGAAGTGTAAAGCTATTCCCTGCTAAGTCCCTTAAAGCCAGATGAGCTTCTTTTCCTAATCGTGGATGACAGAACATCCCTGTGAGCCTGGCATCCTGGCATCCATCCTTTGGAAGGATGGTTCTAAGAACTGCTCATTTAGCAACTCATTTACTTATTATTCCTGAAACACCTTTCCCTTTAATCTCTTCAACTCAGATGGGGCAGCTGGTGCCTTCATCCAGCCACATCAGGTAGCACAGCCTAATTAAAAAAAAAAAAAACAACAAACAAACCAAGGGGGAGATCTAGCTCTGCATTCCTAGCTCTGTTGTCTTTCCAAGCACCTCCTGATCCCTTCTTTGCTTACCTTCCAGCACCCATCAAACTGACAGGGTGGTCTGTCAGGTGCCTGAACTTGCTCCGATGATTAGGATAGTGCCAAAGCCGATCTGGGGTTTGCAGGCAGCCCTGCAGGCAAGACACACGTGGCTGTCACTTCACAGCAAGGAAGGTGCCAAGGAGTGGGAGAGGTCAGTGTGGTTATCTAAACCAGCTATGCATCATTGTTACTGTCTTGGGGCTAAAGAAACCAAGATGGGCAAAAGTGCCTCTGCCAGAGCTTCACAGAAGCACATTTTGCAGGGAATTGAAGGCAACACTACAAGTGCTGTAGTCAGAAAAGGGGTGAGATACAAGATAAATTCATCTTATGAGGTTGGCAAAATTTCCATTTGGCCAGGGAATGAACATGCACCCCTCATGAATGGCCAGTTCTGGATGGAAAAAGGCAGGAGATGGAAACACACTCACCCTGAAGCCCATTGTGGTTTTGGAGGCTTCCCGGAGCTTTAAATACTCCAGGCTGTAGAGGGAACTGCTGGCACAGGCCAGGCTTCGGAAAACCTCCTCTGGAACAAAACTGTCCTCCAGGGAGGAAGAAACAGGCTTGATGGGGTCAAGCATCCTTGAGGTGCCCCTCAGCTTGGGGATCTCTGGAAAACAGCATGTCAGACCCATTTCAGCGATATTTATTCTGCTGGTGAAAGAGAAAACAAATCTGATTTTAAAATACAGGGCTGAAAAGAACATGAAGTCTTATATACCAAAACAGGATCTACTCTGTCTAATCCCTTACCTCAATGCAGAATTAACCACCTAATATACTGACAGTCAATCACATTTTTGGTGGTTGTTGGATCTTCAGTGGAGAAACAGTTGTTGTTGTTCAGTGGAACAACAGTTGCCTTCTGACAAAGAGAGATGGCACTAGAAATACAACTGCAGCAGTCTATCAGGGACACAGATGCCAAGGGATGCTGTAAACAGCTAAAGGTTGTGTTCCAGCAAAGCCACTTCCCTTCTAGCAATTGGCTTTCTGTGAAGATGCCAACATCCTAAAATATCAGCCACTGAGTAAATAAAGGCAAAACTTCATGCAGGTAAGTGCCCTTCTGTAAAAGAAAACCAGAAGGATAGCAAGTAAGATGTCCAGCCCCAACAGCCTCCAGCCCAGCCCTACCTGAGGGGTTCCTCTCACAGACTGAGCCCATCTGTGAGGTTCTGCTTGATTTCTTTCCATCGGCTCTTGCTCCAGGAGCTGGTGCTCCAGTTGTGGGCATGGTGAGCACGTAGTTTATTGTAATGATTTGCCAAGGAAATCTGCAGTAAGGAATGATCCAGAAACAGAATTAGACCCTCATTTGTACTTCAAAGGGTTAACAGTTTATTTTCCTTTTTGCGTTTTGGTTTTTTTTTTTTCGTTTTCCTCCTACTTTTCTTTTTTCACAATAAGTAACAAAACCAGGTACATCAGTTAGAAGCCCCCCAAGCTTTGCTACATCCTCCCCAGGGGTGCTTATTTCTGCAGCTACAAACCACACTGAGAACATGCTTTGACACATTTAACACAACCTGAGATTTAAGTCTATCTGAATTTCTCCAATTATTAACCTTACCACTTTTTTCTTCTTAGCAATATCTTACTAATGCAAAAAAAAAAATCCTATTTTTATTAGTCCCATTATCTCCATGAATCTGCATATGAAGTTTTTTTTCCCCACACTAGCTTTGCCAATATATATTCTTTATCAATGCTCTTGGTATTAAAACTTTTTGGTCTCCTTATCAGCCATATCCTCATGTACTGCTGTTTCTAATTAGCTTAACTGCATTTCTTTGCCTTCAGGTGTGGGTTTGTGGTATAATCTAGGAATCATCTTGCCAGGTAATTTCTTGCCTTGCTTCGTAAGTGGATTCTTGGAAAGAAAACACAAAAATTTGCTAAAAACTTCTGTCAGAACTTTTTTCTCTCTGGGCTTGGCAGTACAAATTATTCCTTCCTGAAAGGAGGGGAGGATGAATGGCACTGTTCTGTAGCAGCTACAGCTTAAGGACATAGACAAGACTTGACTTTAGAGCTGGAAACTATCACATCAAGTTCTTGGCACACAAACCCTTTTCAGGCTCAAGACGAAGGCCAGACATCAGCACTGTGATACACATTTGGCAGTTGCTCCAGTTTCGTGTGTTAGAAACTCTGGTGTGTTCCAAGAGACATCAACTCCTCTGTGCACTTCCAAGGACAACCTTTCCTCTCGTGGAGATGTGATGGAAAATACACAGCTTACAAAAGCCCAATGCCCCCCTCCCAGCTGGTATTTAGCTCTGACATTTCCTATTGCTTTTTAGGACCTAAAAAAAGGCTCCTGTAAACAACCCTCCAGCCATGGGGATCTCCTCCAGTGGCCTAGCCTGGTAACTCCAAACTTTACCAGCTTGCAGCTCCATCCAGGAGCGCTGGGAGGCGGTGGCACCAGGACTCCCCGGAGCTGCGGGCACTGGCAGCCTCAGCCCTCCCTCCCCTCTGCCAAATAGCTTCCAGATCCCCAAAATAAGCTCCCTGCTCCTCCTTGGAGAGGTAGAGGGGCCCTGTACCTGCCAGGCAGCTCCTTCCTGGTTCCATCACCATGGAAACACAGGGCTCTCCCCCACCCCCTTGCATTCCAGAAGATGCTCTCTCCCTCCCTCCCCAGCTCCATCCCACATCTTCCCCTCGGAGCAGCCACCCTCCCAGGAGATGACACCCACATCTTGCCCTGCTCCCCTTTACCCTCCTGCAACACCCCCAAGCCCAAATCAGAGAAGAAATAGGCCAAGGCAATGTTTTTTCCTTCCAATAGCAAAATATATTTCAACTGCTGTAATACAGTAGATTATAAACAGCTCTTCCACGTGACAGGACACGGCCCAGGTTGCACCCCCAGGCTGGGCTCCCTGTCCTTCCAGCCCCTTCCAGCTACATCCAGAAGGCAGGAGCTCAGCAGTTCAGTTTTTCCTTTAATGGGTGGAGTGATTCACACCATTTCGTGTTAAAAAAAAAATACATCAGGATTTCACCTCTCCCACCACTTGCCATACTTAGCTGTCACGGGATAGCAGACAGCAACTCAGACACAGGACTGCTTCACCTCTGAAGGCTGGAAGCCAAATATCCTGAGAGAGAGGACACACTAGGCATAAAGGCTCTGCAGAGGTTCAGTCTTCCTGAGAACAAACCTATCTGCATGAAAACTGGGACACATTTCACCTTATTAATACTGATTGTTGTGATGTTATTGAGCTGCAGCTGTACTGGCTGCCACTCCAAAGCTGGAGGCTTCCCACCTCAAAACTGAAGAGGTTACCATGGAAGCAGGTTGCACAATTCTGTTGGAAAGAACCCCAGGAAACAGTACACGCTGTTGTTAAGAACTTGTCAAGGGCAGGGTGTGAACCTTTGCATCCTCATTGTTAACCAGAACATCAGACTGCCAGCTCTGGCAATCACAGCCTAAGGAAACTCAAACATGGGCCATAATTAAACAATTACTGCAAAAAAAGACTTAGTATATACCCTCCAGTACTCTTCACAAAAATGAAAATAAGCCCACATTCAAAAGCACTTGAAAAAAAAAAAAACCAAAGCAAACAAAACATTACATTGAAAATAATTCCCAATTGGTAATGCTCTGACAGCACTGCCAGATGCCTTGATCTTCAAGGCTAAAAACCTCAACCTGCCAAAACCTAAGACTTGTTCCAACAGCTGAGCATCCCTTTCTGGTTGCCTTTAGCTTGCCAGCTGCTCACACCCTCAGGCTTCAAAAACTAAGGATGCCAACACAGTAAATGATGACATTCTTTATTAGGAATGACAGCTGTAAGGGAAACACCAAAACTGGGCACAGTCTCCTTTTGAGAACACCAGGACAGCAGCAAGACCTGACACAGGCATCAAGACAGCAAGCTGAATCCCAAGTCCATTAGACCCTTTTTGATTGCAATTACAGCTGTACAGAAGTTTTTTGAGCACCACAACTAAGAAGTACTGGACTGAATTTTATCCTGTATTAAGGAGCTGACAAAGCTGTTTGGCCAAGGGGTGGGATTTTTTGATTGTTTCTTAAAAAAAGGAAGCTCAGCTGCTCCAGCACATCTATCTTTTTCCTCCCACAAAAAGTCTGGTGAAAGATTTTAGGATTAAATCCAACCAAATAAGGAGAAAGCAATGCATTTCATTCTCAGGATTTTATATACTAATACTGCCAAGTTTCAGTACATACATTAACTCCTTCCTCTGAAATTAACCCAGTTGCTTCAACAAATACATTCTAGTGGGAAATCCTTGTAGAGGAGAGCCACAAAAGCAAACATTACATTTGGCAAATTTGAGCTGACACAATGTCCCTTCTGAAGAGTGGAGTTCCAGAAACCTGGAAGAGTTTAGGCACCTCCTAACTTTCACACAGTTACTTTATGACTCAGGTTAGGAAAAACGGAAGCCCAAAAGATAGTCAGAAGTGGACTGGGAGAGAAGTCATCAACAGTCCCAATACTGCTGGTATCCAATACCTAGGCTGCAGGTCAGTAAGGAAAAAGAACATTTAGATAACTCAGAAACCACTGTGACCAAGGTTAAGGTACCACCATCAGATTACCTTCCCTCTCTAATCATGAAAGCTGCAGTGGGGCTGGAGAGGTACGTATCCAGATACCATGTAAGCCCTTTTCTGTGGCTAACATCTGGCAGAACAAGGAAATTGAAGGGACTGCCTAATTCACACAAATTCACACAATACCTCTCCCTTTAACAGCATGCATGAGAGCATGCCCTGCCTCTTCAGAAAGAATACCTAGGAAAAGGGTCTTCACCCCAAGTCCCTACTGACAGAAAGGCTGACACAGGCAGATGAGAAGCAGCTCTACCTCCAGCCACTGAGGGTGTTGGAAGCTGCTGCTGCAACACACATTGGGAAGAGGCACAGGGATGTGCTGGCACGTTGAACTGGACGTGGCCATTTCAGATGAGAATGCCCTAAGTATCTGTAAATCAACTGTCATTTCTTACAGTTGGGTCATCATGTTTCAAATCTTTCTCACTAAAGGAAGCCTTAACAACTTGCCCACCTTAAAGAACCTGCCAAATTGAGGCAACAGCTCTTTTACAAGTTAAGTGTGTTAAAAGAGCTGATTATCTGGAGCAAGAGAAAGGAAGAGCTACAAGGAACAAGCTATTCCTCAAGCCCTAAGAGCCTTCAGAGAACAAAAATGCTGTAAGTCTGTTGGGACCTTAATCAATACAGAGAAAACATAACAGTTCAGTGTAAAAAAGTCATATACAGAGTGCACACACTGTGCCCTGCTTCTGAACCCCATTCTCCAATGCAGCCACAAGTAAACTGACAGCCCCTTCTTCCTTTGCCCATTTTAAACCTGTAAACAGTCAACATGTATAGAGTGAAGTTCAAAGCCACCCAGGATTATTTTGGCTTTTTTCAGAGCAAGGAGGCAAAAATCCTGTTGCTCTGCCACTTGTCTGTGCCATAGCTGCAGACAGGACCTCAAAGAACAGAAGTTTCATTGACATCCCATTACCAAAGTCAGAAAAAAACATTGCAAAGGGATTGCTACAAAAGATGGACAGACACCAACAATGAGCTCCTAGCAAATTTGACTACTTTATCTATTGTCCAGAAGAGCAGCAACTTGTGGGGAACCCCTGGATGAGTAGGATTCCAGTAGACTGAACCTTCAGCATTATGTTTTACTGGCATAGAAATGGCTCAAGGAGGGACAGCATGTTGAGGATGCTGCCTATGAAGCCTGTTGCAATCCAGGTCAACTGGTTTGCCCCAGTAATGTTTAAAAAAATTACAGTTTCTCCCCAATAAACAGGAGGCACACCTTCCCTTAGAAAAAGTTCGTAGTGAGTTAGGTCACTGGTCCAAATATTTGGAGGACAACTCTGATCTTCTGTGATGATGACACAGCCAGAGCCCCTTTTTTTACATCTTCATATGACACGACCATGAACGTGGTTTTAAGTAGTCCAGGAACGTGGGCTGCAAACACAGACAGGCAGCAAGTTAGTCACAGGCAAAGAGTGCAAGTTGTGCTCTTGTCTGCTAAAGTCCAACTTCCCTAGCAGGAAAGGTCAAACTACATTTTGACATCCTGCAACCCTATTCTTACCCTCACAAAGTGCTGACTGTACGTACACTTCCACATACCAAGCTGTCTGCCTCCCTGCCACCTGCCTTAACCCTAGTTCTGACACACCAGGTAAATGTCATATCTCATAAAATATTATATCAGGGAGCCAGTCACTTACCATGACAAACTCTTAAGTGAGCAGAATCAATCTTAAAATATAGTTTACCTGAAGATATCTTAGCTTAAAACTGAAATCAACTAGGAAAGCAAGGAATTTTACGTAGAACAGAATCTGCTATTAAGAAAATTACTTCCAAGTCAAAAAGTAACAAAACCCCAAACTATTTCAAGGCAACCAATTCTCAGTGCCACCCTCTTTTGCCTGGGAGAGGCATAATGGGCTCAGTTCTTCTGTGCCTCCTAAAAAAGTTTCTCCTTACTCCACTGGCCAAGTTCTGCAGTGCCATTCACACAGCCTGAACGACCTAGCATACTCTCAAGCAGTGGCTTATTTCCTCACAAAGGTGGAAAAACACCCTCAGATCCAAGTAGTGAAATACCATCCACATCAGAAGAGCACTAGTGGTTAGAAAAAGCTTCCTAGGTTCTCTCCAGTCCCTAGGCTAATTAACCCCTCATGAACTGACAAAGCACGCTGCCTGAAAGGCTTGTGCCATGCAGCTTCTGGCCTGTCCCCACAGGCCACTGGCATGGTCAGTTATCCCACAGGAAAGGTCAAGCACTAACATTTTCCATAGGGCAGTACTGGCGGGCATACCACTCCTGGCTGTAAAGGCAAATGATGACACCTTGGCCCAGGAAGAGGGATGTCCACATGATGACATTCCAGATGGGCCCTTTCCGACGGTCATTCAGGATGAAGTTGAAGACCACTGGAATGAGGGGAGACAAGAAGCACTGTTCAGAAACAAACTCAGATTTAAAGAACCAAAACCCAACTGATTTCACTGAATCCACTTCATTTCTGGAGCAAAAAGGCTGCTCTGTGAGGTCACTTCTAGTGCAAGAAAACCTGACTATGATTGGCAGTAAATATTGTGAGTTGATTCTGACATTTACTTTCAAGAAGTCTGCCAGTAAGCTGGCCCAGCTGTATTCCTCTGGGAATCGATACTGTGTTACATTGGTGACCAAGACATGCCAGCAGTGGTGGCCTGGAGTTCATTAGAGCCCTCTAGCCCACTGTAGCTCAAAACTGAACAAGAAATGCAAGACCTCTAAATGGGCTTTCTGACTGCAGGGGCAAACACTTACACTATGACTTTAAAGAGGAAGATTATGTTATTAATCTCTTACTTAAGAGAAAAAAAATATTTGCCCCTGTACTCAGCACTGATGAGGCCACACCTTGAGTCCTGTGTCCAGTTCTGGGCCCCTCAGCTCAGGAAGGAGATTGAGGTCCTGGAGCAGGTCCAAAGGAGGCAACTGGGCTGGTGAAGGGACTCGAGCACAGATCCTATGAGGAGAGGCTGAGGGAGCTGGGGGTGTTGAGGCTGGAGAAGAGGAGGCTCAGGGGAGACCTCATCACTCTCTCCAACTCCCTGAAAGGAGGTTGGAGCCAGGGGGGGGTTGGGCTCTTTTCCCAGGCAACTCTCAGCAAGACAAGAGGGCACAAGAGGTCTCGAGTTGTGCCGGGGGAGGTTTAGGTTGGACATTAGAAAGAATTTCTTTACTGAGAGGGTGATCAGGCATTGGGATGGGCTGCCCAGGGAAGTGGTGGATTCTCCATCCCTGGAGATATTTCAAAAGAGCCTGGATGTGGCACTCAGTGCCACGGTCTGGGAACTGCAGTGGGAGTGGATCAAGGGTTGGATTTGATGATCTCTGAGGTTCCTTCCAACCCAGCCAATTCTATGATTCTGTGATTGCCAGCCTACTGACATATTCAACTGAGGCTTGGCAAAGAGGAAGCACTGCTATTAAAATATGTACAGTGTCACATGAAAGCAGTAGATCATATGTAGATCTCTTCCCCTCCATCAGCAAGTCTCAAGACTGCAAACCCAGGAGTGTGTACATCTATCTATCTACTGAACCACCTAGCTGCAGAAATCCATTCACAAAGGATGGAATGGCAATTGCAACTCTTGAACAAGAAACAGTTCTGTGTGCCAGTGCCTAAAGAATAACTGGCACCATTGTCAGAAGGGCAAAGCATGCTTTAAAAAAAAAACCAACAAAACAAACAAACAAAAGAGCCCACAACCCACTTACAGCCTCTCCTAGGAACTTACTTCCAAAGCACATAAACAGGCAAAACAGAACTGGGTAGAAGAAGCCAAAGCAGATGCTCAGAACATACTCGTGCACAGCAGCTGATACTGTGAAGACAGACAGCATAGCTGCTGCCTTGAACTTCTTGCCAAAGAACTGGGAGAAAGAAAAATACAAAGTATTATAAGTTATTCTCTTGTGGTTTTAGTTTGGTTGTTTCAATATGTGAGATACGAGAGATATGAGATGAAAGGATAGGAGATAAGATATATGATATGACATCTATGATATATATCTATGCAATTTAATATACATTTAGAATATAATGTAATATATTTATAAGTAAAAGAAAATATCATAACATTACTTTTTATATCATATATAATTTAACATAATGTATATTTAATATGTATAGCTAGAATTATACATTAGATGATTTTGTAATATATCATATCATGTAGTATAATATATTACCATATGCAATATATAATAATCATGTAGTGTATAGTATATAAAACAGTATATTTCTAATATTAGATATTATATATTACATATTATAATACATTGTAATATGCAATATGTAATCATAGTTTATTTCACTTTTTACTGTTTCACTTTTTACTATTTTGTTTCATTTAATTTTATTTTATACCTGAAACAACAAGTGCCTGCTCCAGCCAAGAGGCATACATGAAACCCAAAGTGCTTTACAGAGCACTTAAAAATTTCTAAAAAATCACAGTGGCTGCCACAACAGACATAGACACTGCAGTTTGACAAATACAGTGTCTAGCTTGGTGGTTCAATATTTAGTTAACAAGAAGTATAGATCTGCATGTTGCTCACCCAAAGGAAGTCCCTGTAGGCATAGTAATAGAGCCAGTCATGTACTACCACGTTCCAGGTTCTGTAGTAGTTTGCATAGGAAGTGGAGTTCCACCAGTCCTGAAAACACAGTGGGAGAGTATAATCTAATTACGTGTAAAAAAATTTTACAGGTCTCCTGGGTATCAAGTTGAAAAATATCAATCAGAAAATACCACATAAACATAAAAAACATGCTAACATAAAAAGTTGCACCATCAAATAACGTATTCCACTGCATTACCTACATTCTACTCTGATTATCAAAGTTGGGTTTTATCCCAAAATGCAGACCATAAAGGAAAATAAACAGTGCTAACAGAGCTATTGGGTAAGTCTGGAGGCTGGTTCTGTTCACACACAGGGTATCCTGACTTAGAACAATTCAGACTGCCAAGCAGAAATCTGTTCCACAGCATAACAACAAACTTAAACCCCAACACCATAAAACAAGCAAACCCCCATGGATGCTTTATTTGGTAAAACACCTCTTTCCTTTGGGAAAATGAGTTTTAGGGGCTTTGTAAAGCTTGCTTTGCAAACTGTAACTGTCTCCATACCTTATAGAACATCCTGTCTGCAAAGCGCAGCATCTCGGCAAAGGCGTTGAGCCAGCAGTGAAGGAAGGCAAAGAAAACCAGGAAGAGGATCAGGACTCCTAGGAACAAGGCAGAGTCAGAGCAGGTTTGTAGCATTTTCTCTGCTATAAACAAGAGCCTGTAACACAGTCAAGACTGTTCTTACACGCACTGATGCAGGTGAGCTTTGTGCTACCTATACCAAAAAGTACAAAGTATTTCAGTTTCTCATTACTCCGTGCCATGCTCACCCCAGAGGGGCAATAGCACAGCTGCCCCAGACCCCAGAACTTGGCTCAGAAGACAGTTAAATTCAAATCCAAGCTTTTATTTTGTGCTGTTGATTCTCAAGTTTTAATACTTCATGCTGAAGTCTGCCCAGGAGACCTCATTTGCTGAGCTCTGCCTGGCATGAACGTTACCTTTACACCAAGCACTTCCCTCCCTTCCTCCTCTTCCAGAGATGAGATCACTTGGGTCTTACCTGGCAGAATGGAATTGAAGATGCAGAGCACAAGCCCTCGAAGATTGAAGGTTTCTTGACTACTGTTGCGAAATTGAGGAATGCAGAGTCTCACAAAGATGTAGTAGGCATAGAAAAGTGAACCAAGCACCTGGAACAAAAAAAATTATGTCTGATTCCATAAGAAAAATACACAATTAACACATCAGGATCAATGTGGCCAGCAGGTCCAAGGAAGTGATTCTGCCCCTGTACTCAGCGCTGGTGAGGCCACACCTCAAGTACTGTGTCCAGTTCTGGGCCCCTCAGTTTAGGAAGGAGACTGAGGTTCTGGAGCAGGTCCAAAGGAGGCAACTGAAGGGACTTAAGGTGAAGGGACTTGAGCACAGATCCTATGAGGAGAGGCTGAGGGAGCTGGGGGTGTTCAGCCTGGAGGAGGCTCAGGGGAGACCTCATCACTCTCTACAACTCCCTGAAAGGAGGTTGGAGCCAGGGGGGGGTTGGGCTCTTTTCCCAGGCAACTCTCAGCAAGACAAGAGGGCACAAGAGGTCTCAGTTTGTGCCAGGGGAGGTTTAGGTTGGACATGAGAAAGAATTTCTTTAGGGAGAGGGTGATCAGCCATTGGAATGGGCTGCCCAGGGAAGTGGTGGACTCTCCTGGAGATATTTAAAAAGAGCCTGGATGTGGCACTCAGTGCCATGGGCTGGGAACTGCAGCGGGAGTGGATCAAGGGTTGGACTTGATGAGCTCTGATGTCCCTTCCAACCCAGAGGACTCTATGATTCTATGATCACCACTAAACAGCTCTAGAGGAGGAACAGCAGCTTCCAACACAAGTCCAAATAATTTATTTTACATTGCTGCTAACAAACTTCCCTAAGGGTCCAGGCAGAAAGTAAGCCACAGCCATCTCTGTAGCATCTTGACAGCCAGAAGCAAGATAAACTTGTCTTTTCTGCTACAGCAGCTGGAAGTTTCTCCTAAGTCCTATCAACTCAGAAGTTATGACAAAAGATTTGTTTCAATGCCAAAGCAAGCAGGGAAAATACCCTGTGATGTGGGTCCCAGAGAAAGGCAGAAATAATTGAGAAATACTTACTGGTGTTAAATCTAATGTTAAAGCTTACTTTGCTTTTATTCCAAAGGGTATGTTTACAGGCCAAATCACCTCAGGCCTTCCCTGGCTCATGAGGCTCTGCTGCAGAAGCTGAGGTCAAAATGCAGGTCACTGCTTTTAACACTCCAACTATTTTAACACTCCAACAGATGCATACTTTGTCATGCTCTTCTTCAAAGAGCAAGCAGCCAAAGGCCTTTTCATGCTTTATTTGCATTTCATTGTTTTGCTTTCTAAACTATAAATGCGTTGTGTGACAGTAAAAGTTCCAACCATTGAAAGCCATGACTTGGAAACAGATCCACAAGAAGCAATTGAAGCTCAAGTCCAGTGCTGTGGGAATCACATGAACTTTGAAGAGTTGGACTCCAGGCCTCATCATTTCAAAACTGGTACAAATATCTGAAGACAGGTAGTGTGCTAGTGAGTTACAACACAGCATCAGTGCAAACAAAGAGGGCTGGAGCACAGGTACTGTGCTCCACACATATATACAGCTTTTGCTTGTATGGAACAGAGTCTGAAGGCTTGTTTAAGACAGGATTTTTATATTTCTTTTCCTCTTTGATAACGACCAGTATCAAACAAGATCAAATTTTGAAATGAGATCAGTTTAATTACATTAAATCACATTAAAAAGTATTCTTTTCTAGTAAGCCCACAGCAAGTAAGCAGTGTTTTAATGCCAAAGGGAGAACTGTTTAGCACACTTTAGATGATCTCTGAAAGTGGATTCTTCAGAAAGCTTCACCACTCACCTGTGCAAACTTGGTAGCTACATAGCCCCATCTTATAGTGGGATTCCTAAGAAAAAGACATCATAGCATATCAAAATAGGACCTCAAAGAAGCAAAAAAATCTCCTCAGTTATTAACTTTACTGACCAATACTCTGAAAATATTGCTTTTTGAACTCCAGAGTTCTTAACCTCCTAGTATCCAAGAGATGTCTGCCCAGATTGCTGGTTCCTCTCTTCAAACTACAGCAGAATGACTACAGTAATGCCATAAATGGGAAAGCATCTGGAGGACAGCATTATGCAACTACGTAGGAGGTGGTGATCTGCCTGATAGTCACGTAAGGGACTGCTGACTTGACACAAACTGCAACCCAGCAAAGTACAGAGAAATTTGGGAGTTCCCAGTTTTAAAGGCTTCACCCTTTCCCTCCTTAAACTCAAGAGACAAGGTTGCTTCTTGGCACCACATAATACAAGACACAAAACTGCTGCAGGAACTGTGTGTCACTGGATATTCAGTAGCAAGTTCTTAATTTCTTACGCTTCAAGTGCATGTCTCAAAGAAATAAAACCAGCACTGGAAAGTCAAAATACTATTAGAGTTTACATGACCAAGTTACTGACAATGGCAGCTGGATGAAATCTCTCACTCATAAATTAAACAGATCCCATGCAGGGATGCTCAATACTGGCTTCAATTTTTAGATTAATGTTCTATTGGTGCTGCTCACATTACCTGGGGTAGTTATCTCTGTATATCAGGGTGGGAGCAAAGAGGAAGTAGAGGTATTGGGAAATTTTGGGAACAGGTACTGTGCCTGGAGAGGGAGAGATAAAAAACAAAACAAAACACTTTTCAATCTTTCTGCTTACTGATGGTTTCATTTTCCCCGTGCCCTTTCACAACATACAACCCTTATCACCTCAAAAAAACAGTCTGGAAGTAAAGGCTTGCAATTTACAGAGAATAAAACAAACTGGGCCTGTATCAACACGTGGGGTCATGATCAGCTCTAGTATGACTTGCTGAAAGAGATTCTGTGCTTCTACAGTCACTGTCATTTCAACTAGAGATCACCAGGGAAGTGTAGGCAGCCTCTACATGCATTTTTCTTCCAGATGCAGAAATCAGGGGTGCTGCTGCAGTCATCACAGAGATGAGTCTGGGCTGAATAACAGCTTAACTGATTGTCTGCTACCACATGAAAAGGTTCAAGCTGAAATGACGACTTAGAAGGTCAGTCTGGAGCCTCATCACCTGCCCAAAGTCACCTACTCAAATCCTACCTCTCCAGTTCATGAGGACAGCTCAAACCAGTGGAGGGAAAAGAGCAGCTGGTTATGCACTAATGTCAAAAATAGGAGGGCAAGTTACTCACTGGACTTGTCCTTTACAGAGGAGAGGACTCTGGGCACATTCTCCCGTACAAATGAATGAGCCTTCATAACAAGACGAACCTGTAAGGATGAGTGAGTATCAAATTAAAACCTTTTCACTTTCCCAGCTTCCAAATAAAAACTGGACCAAGCATTTTCATAATCTTCATTTTTCTCCAATTTACCCCTTTTCCAAGGGAAGTGCTGCTTTCTTTGCCCACAGGGCTGTTTAACTGACATGAATTTAAAATACTGCAAGATGAAACGTAGCAATAATCGTGACTCAGGAGGGTCAAAACATCTCATTTACACTCACAGGACCACAGCATGTGCAAAGACTCCAAATCATATCAGTAAGTCACTAACCAACTAACATTAACTTAAAATCAAAGAAGAAAAAACTTCACAAAAACCTATCCACTTCAGTAGACTAGTGTGCTTGGAAGTTTTCAAACTAGCTCCTTGATACCAAATGCATTCTACAGCAACTACCACTACATAGCAGTAAGGTGGTGTCACACAAATAATCCCTGACGGGACTGAGGGACTACTATTAGTCCAAAACTAATTCTTCACTCTCTGACCATTTTGTTTTACCCTGATGGTCTGATCAGTTTCCACACTCCTGCACTCTTCCCCTCCTTGCCTCAAAAAGAAAATTGCAGTGTCAGAAAAGTTCTGACTACAAGAATAAATCAGTTGCTTCTTTCAGCCTTGAAGTATGTTCAGCAAAAAACATTGTAAAATCTTAAATACAGTATAAGGAAAAAAAATATGGTTTCCAGGTCAAAATAAAGTTTACTATCCAGTATTTTTCACTGGATTAGCTACCTGTAGGTCTGTCTTCAAGTCAAAGACAAAATCTATTCACAGCCCTGGCTTAATTTAATGAATAAAACAACACTTGACTCCTTAAAAAAAAAAATCCATTTTGAAAACAGGATCCATATATTTAAAAGATACTGGGTAAAGACTTACCTGTTCCAGTATTACAATAAAACGGGAAGCTGGAGGCAGGGCATATGATACAGCAACATAGGTTGGTCCAAATCCAAGCCAAGCTGTTTGGAAGAGTGTGAACAACATCCCATAGAAAAGAGACCGAATGATACGATGGGAGGAGCTGCAGTAGCCTTGGGCCCACCAGACAAAAAGGTTGTAGGGGATGATAACTGTGGCACAGAACATGCACAGCCAGGTACAGAAGACAACTGGGAACTTCCCAAAAACAAAGACCAAAAGATCAAATCCTAGGACCAACCTAGAGGGCACAAAAAAAAAAGAGAGACAACATTCAGTGTCACTAGAAATACTTCTACTCCACTAAGTGGCTACAAAACACAAAGCTTCCACATCATGGTTGTTTGACAGTCTAGACTGTGGCAATTTTCAGCTCAGAAAACTTGAGGGCTGTCAGTGGCAGATATAAGTGATCACCCACAAAGCACACCAGAAAACTAGAGATAAGGACTCATGCCACAGTTGTTTGTCAGTTGTTTTGTTTCTTAAATAAATCTGAGAATCCAGCCCTATTAGTTGATTTTAGAGATAAAAACCTATTCTCCTCTAAGGTCCAAATAGAATTAAGTCAGGATCAGCTAAACAATATTCAAGCATGCCTGAACCTCTTCTTACACGTAGACAACTATTATAAATCCACACACAGATCTAGTTTTGTACACTGAAGATCAGATAACCAGCAAGATAAAGATGTAATCGTATTTGTGTACATGGGATACAGCTTGCCAAAAAGATCCTATTTTAAGCAATAAGCAAATGTGAGGAAATCAGCCTTTCATAATCTTATTCAGTACTGGCTACCTGCAAAGTACAATCTTAACAAAGGCTGTGCCAACATCCTTGATATTTTCTTCCCCAGCATAAACTAGAAGTTCTCTTTTTGTTTAAGCATAAGTACAGTGTTCCAGAACTCATTTTTAAACAGAGAAAGGACTGAGTATTTAAAATTTCTCTAAACACAATCCTCCCTCAAGCAACAGAAGAAACTGCAAGCTACTGTTTCATTAAATTTATTCAACAAGAGAAGTGCACATTCAATGATGACCCCTCCCTTCCACCAGCCTTATCATAACCTAGGCACATCAGGCTGAACCATGTTGGCTGTAATTCTCATGGAATACACCTGCAGGATTCTCCTTGTATCAATCTGATTAGAAATGGCAACATCCCAAGGAAGGATCCCTGCTTCTTTCTGCACCATTCTGCTCTTCCATGTACCTCTGACGCTCTGGAAGCAAGCACTTCCCAGCCATATTCCCTGTTTCCCCAGAGCATTCCTACCTTCCTTCATCAATGAAGTCCACTAGAAGTGTGCTGAGGATGAAGACGATGAGAAGGGCGATGAACATGTGGTAGATTGTCCTGATGTGACTCACTTCAAACAGCTCACTAAGGGAGAGATTTGGATGCTATCAGGCAACTCAAAAAGCACATCACACCCCCAGTAGCTTTCAAAGTGCTTCTCAGTAAGGGAAGATGGCATCACTTGCCATTCCAGTTCCAAAGATTGAAGTTAATGCACTGTTTGGGTGCCAATCCACATGGGCACTTCCCTGTGGTTTACCCTCAGACACCAAATAATTAGCCATTATCTCAGTGGCACTGAGAGGACTGTAATTAACATTTATTTACAACTGGGAAGCCCATAACCTTCAGTAGAGATGTTTTTGAAAGGAACAGTGAAGCTTAGATGGATTAGTCCACAGGGGCCTGAATATAAGACTGTGTGGCAATGGGGAGAGCACATCAAAGCAAAGGTTTGCTATCAAGGGTATTCCCAGTCAGTTTAATAGAAAACATGAAATTAAGGTACTCACTCCAAGAGGGATCTTCTGGCACTAAAGATCTTCCCGTGCTCTGGGGGAGCCCTTAAGGTCCTGCCAACAAATAGGAGAACATTTGAGACAAGAAAGGAAATAAGGCTTCCAGCCAATCTTGTTATAGAACAGCTTAAAACTGATTTACTTGGCTTTGTGAAGCTCCTTTTCTGAGGAGGAAGCTGGGAAGAGAGAGGCTGAAGGTGAGGAGTCCAGGAGGGCCGATTTTGCTACCAAACTGTTCACAAACTCTGTGAAGTGACTGTCCACCTCCTTCATGAAAGCTGGCTTCAATTGCTGGTACAACAAAAACAGAGCAGAAAATTGTTTAACTTCCTGGATACATTTTCATAAAACATTTATATCCCTTTTTATCCCAGGGCAAGACAGAGTAATGCATCAAGAAAACATTCCTGTAGAAAACATTCCTGTAGCATCCCCCAGCAGCTGGAGCCAACTCCTGGGTAAGATCAGGAGTTATCCTGACCTGTTCACACACCTCAGGCCAGAGGACTCTGAATACTGGTTGTTTTCTATCAGATGCAACACAGAGGAGTAAAGTAAACATGCTGATCTTCATTTTATGTCTAGGGTGGCAGGTATTTCACATGCTCCATGTAGGTATTTCACATGCTCTAGAGTGCCTAGAAGGCTGAGCTAAACTTAATACATGAGCCCCAGAAAACAATTCTCAGTTTTAACCAGTGTTTAAAAGTTAGCATAGAAAACAAGTACAATGAGATGTACTTTTTAGCCCATCTAGGGCTAATGAAGCAAAGATGGACCTTCTCATCCTCATGGCTAAGTAATCACTATTGATGTTCTCACACATGAACACAGAAGCAATCCCCATGTCAGCACAGAAAAAAAGACTGAATTTAACCTTCCACTGCTACCACTGCTTGCATTAAAACTTTCCCCTACCACTGCAATTACAGAATGCACAGAAGATTTCCCACTAGAGCAACAAGGGGGTAACATTGTGAAGCATTAAGACTGAGCAGTAAGAGAGACAAAATTGCCAGGCAGCAAGACTGAAGTTCAGGAATTCAGGGGATGGAATGTCCCAGTTGAATATTCTACACTCATTCTATTTCAGACAGCTTTATACAGGTTATCTGCTCTAGTACAGCCAGTTGTGACAAAGTTGCACCATATTTAGCCTCCTAGTGGTTTTGCTCACATTTTATTAGACAAAGGCAACTTCTGAAGCATCTGCTTTACCAGAGACTTATTGATGAATATCCCCCTCCCCACCATCTTTTTGGAAAAATGCACTGATACAGAAAAAACACCAAAGATAATCAGCTGTGAATAAAGCATAGGCCACTACTTCCTGTTTCACCCGGCAAAGAGTTTCTTTTCTGGAAGAGAAAACATTACTTAAAACTTCCAATAATAAGTTGTCCTGGTAATTATTACAATTCATCTTCAAAAGGCAGGCTATAAAATGCCACAATGTTTTGATACCCTTTTGTCTTGCCTGAAGAATAGCACAAGTAATTCATTCCTGCATTTTTTTGCCTGTAATATATTGGATCTGCTATTTAGTCTCATAACATAAGCTTTCAAAGACTTGATCTCTCACACCCCAGGCAGAGTTTTGAAAACTAGATACACTTTGAAGAAACTGTAAAATAAAATGTTCAAAGTTACTTATTTTTGAGGCTCTGGAGAGCTCTTTGCTGCAGTGCAAATTCTCTTTTTCTTTATATACAGAGAAAATATGGAGGTTTCTCTAAGTGTTATGACTAGAAAAAAAAAAAGCCAACAAAAAACAGGCAAAATTAATTCCCTCAAGGAAAGAAAAAGGCAACATGCAGTCACAGGACTTCCATGAGAACTTTGGGAATCTAAAGATCCTTAGATCCTCTGGCACTTTCAGTAGACAGCGAGTTGTAAGACTTCTGAGAATTCAGATCCATAACTTCAAATCCTCAGACACCAAATGATTTTCCCAATACTTGAGCTTAGTGATGAAGCACAGCTGAAAGCTAAACCCGAGCTCCCAAACCATGAGTCCTTCTAGAATGTTCTGCCAGATAGTAATATTCAGGACAGGAAACAGGCAGGTTTTAAGAAATTACTTTGCATCCAATTGCATAGTGTGTTTTGGGGGGTTTTATCCAAGTGACTATTGGTAATATTTGTCTGACCACCCTTTTGACTGGGAGTTTTCAAGTTTGTGTCCAGATTCAAGGCCCAAGACCTTCTACATGATAACTACTTACCATTTCATCCAGCCTTCCTGCTGATCAGCTGCCTAAGAAACACTCCTGCTTCCCTGATCACCTTCAGAATACAACTGTTTTCTAATCTTTAAGACTGAAAAGTTACAAACCCAAGGAATTAATTTTTAAGGAAGGAAAGAAAGAGACAGGAATTTGCACAAAACCAATGTTTTTTCAAAAAGGCATTTGTGGCACATGACCTCATTTGTCAGCAGGCATGTATGTCTCAGTGCCTCTCATGCTGAAGAAAGGTAGAGAAACATTTTTACTATGCACAAAGGAAAAGGCACAAAGTCTATGTAAAGAAGGAAAAACCAAATAACAAACAGGATCCATTAGCTCCAAGCTGCAGCAGTGAAATGTTCACCTCTTGCACAGAGCTCTTCACACATTTATGTTTTAAGGGGTCTGGACTCCCACTGATGGACACATGGGATCCATGACAAAGCCTTCATACTCCAAGCATACTTTGATTGGTTTTATACAGTAGATCTCCAAAACACTAAGCTAAAAAGCCCTCTTCATAAGCAAAGCTTTCAGACTAACAAAAATGTACTAATAGATGATGTATTCTTGCAAAACATTACTGTTTAATGTGACAACAGCCAAACAAGAAAACAAAACAAAGTCTAACTCTGGCAGGAAATACAGGGCAATACGAAATGAAACCACATAAAATCAGAGGACCAAGGACCCTGAAGTCAAAATGCTCAAGAACTCTACATTCCTCCCATTTCCTGGTGGTCGGAAAGATCTTTTGAAACTGAAACTGCAGTAGGAGGAGAAAGACATTACTATTTAATGTAATAAAAATATTTTTCCCTGATTCGGTGACTGCCAGTATGCAATAAACAAGATTCAACAGTGCTTAATGAAACAGAAGCTCTTAGACTGTGACTGCTCTTGGTTATTGCTTTCTGGGGATCACATCTCACAGAAACGTGGATTTGCTCTTTTAAAAACAGGAGAAAAGAGTTAAGTACTGACTAAAACCTGTAACAGGAGACACTGGTGTTCCTTGGCATAGCCTGCTTTTACAGCATGCATGCACATATCCCTGCCAAAGAAAAAGTCAAATAAAAGTTCCTCCTCCTCTTGCAGCACTCAAACTCCCATGCCAAAACACCCCACACTATTCATTCCTACCAAAATTTGTCTTTTATTTTAAAGCCTCTTTCCCTTTTTTTTTTTTTTTCTTTCAGCCTCATCTCAGCAACAGAAATTCTTTCCTTAACAGAAATTCTTTCCTTAAACTATCTTTACAGTTTAGTTTGCACTCAGCTGAGATTGTCTCCTCCTAATACAACCCTCAGGGACTGCCATCAACAGACATGTATTTGGACTGGGAGAGCAGGACGTGTTCTCTCTATAATCTAAACCAGGAGAGATTTAAACAAGATTATTAGGAAGAATTTCTTTACTGAGAGAATGGTTAAGTGCCACCAAGGAGGTGGTGGAGTCACCATCCCTGGAGGGATTAAAAAAAAAAAAAAAGTGTAGATGAGGCACTTAAGGACATGTTCTAGTAGGCTTGGTGATATTTAAATTTTTTTTTTAATTTGCCTTTTTTGGGAGGATGTTGATGGTTGGACACAGTGATCTTGAAAGTCTTTTTCAACCATGACAATTTCATGATTAAATATACAAATAGAGCACAGACCACACATTAATTGTAATTACAAAACTGCACAATATATTGTGTTATACTGCCAATTATACTGCCATTCAAAGGGCAATCTACTTGGGCAATTGCCAGAGTAACTGATGTCACCATTACACTTTAAACAAAAGAATCAGATAATTATAAAACCAAATAGAAGGGAAAGGATGAAAAGAATGCTGTGCCAAGAGAGAAGCTATCCAGTAACTGATAAGAAGTCGTAAAAAGTTGAGAAGTAACACTGTAGCTTACTTATAAAGAGAAAGTTGCAAATGTTCCCCAGCATTTTACTCATTCTGACAGACAGTAATTTCAGTGACCAAACCGTAACATCCAGTCCTGATCAACTGACAGAACACACCATTCCACACTCAGGTTAGGGTGAACAAAGGACTAGGTTTTCAGACAGGACATCCTATGCATGAACCTACAAACCCCATTTAAATCATGGGGAGCTGTCAGTGACCAGCACTTTTCAGAAGTCAAGCACATGTCTAGAACTCAGTTACCTAAGAGGTTAACTAACCTCCAAGCCTCTGTTCAGTGCTTCACACAAGAAAAGGACCAAGCATTCCAGGAATTCTCAGGAATTTTGCAGTATATGGAGGTTTTTATGTAGTCTTATAGCTATTATTGTAGCTCTGAGGCACATTAAGCAAATTTACAAGCTGCCTAAAGTGGTGTTTAAAACCTGCTCTCCCCATGTTTTAGAAGAGATTTAAGTACTAAAAGCAGTGCTGCTGCTTTTCTTCCATTCTCTTAGCAGATAAGAAATTACTTTGTCTACAAACTAGTGTGTCTCAAAGCTGGGGAGGAAAATGCTGCCAGAAAAAAAGAATTAGAAACAAGAGACATTCCTGAAGAAAGAAAGGCAAGATCAAGTTGTATCCTTGCAACCAACTAGTGTTCCCTGGAACTTAGCTTTGGCTGTTAAGCCAAACTTTGTTTCTCATGTAAGCATGGGCTGCCAAGCACAGGCTGTTTTGTCTGCAGGGAAGATAGGAAGCTTGCTCTATCCTGTCCTCATCAGAGAAAATAAAGTACGAAATAAAGTTGTGAGCTGAATATCCCCCTCATGGGCTGAATTTTAGGAGTTTCACTGCATAAAGCAGTATATATTTTGCAGAAGATGCTTAAATACACTTTAGTTATATCTGTTATAAATTACACATCAGAGGTGTGTAATAAATATTTCACCAGATGTGAAATAAAAAACTTTTAAAAAGGAAAATATCTCAAAGGTGCAAAATACTTCATTTGTCTTACAAGTGCCCACCCCCTACTCTTCACATAAGAGTGTCACAATTACATTACTTCATCTTTACCATGGGATTCTTTGCAATAAAATGAAGCAAGAGTGCAGCATGATTTGCCCTGAAGAACAATGGTTACTATGAAACAATGGTTGGCAATGAGGGTGCAGTTCATTGTTAGGTAACTGCATTTAATTTGGGCATTAAATCATCTTGACATAAGCTAAGACAATGGCAGCTCACATGGGTGATGCTGGAAATACCCAGTGCTATTTCCTTTGATGCTACTGCTCAAAGAGTGGGCTCAGGAAGGTCATCTCCACAGCCACAGCACATTTCACAGACTCAACATGAAAGCAGCAAACTGATAATCACGCTGCCAAAAGATGGTGGTGAGGGAACCTCCGTTTTATTTACAGGCCCCAAAGTTCATTCTTATCTCTGGACTTCAGCCTGTTGGGATCAAGTGAGACAAAACTTCATCTGATAATACAAACCCTCTTGTGCAAAGTCAGAAGAAAGGAGGAGCTAAAAAGGGCTGTACAAAAGTCACTGCACTCAAGCTACGACTGATAAGGGATATTTATATTCTAGGACCAGTGACTCTCCAAAAGACATTCAGGGTCAATTATCCTGCTCCTTCCTACAAGCAAGCATTAGAGTATAACTTACCTCAGCTTCTGCTATTAGCTGCATTTTCCTTGTTATCACATGGTCAACATCAACCCGGCCTAAGGAAGGAAAGCAAGTATTTAACATTTGTATTTTCAGTGATGCTTTTGCATGTCTGAAAACACAGAAAGTATGACATACAGTAGCTGATTTTTTCATTAGTGCTTCTGACTTCTAATAAGGTACCAGTAAGTTTAAAACTAAGTTACAGGAAATTCATAAAGCTATGACCAATTATTCTAAACAGCCATTAAAGATCACAGCACTGTAAGACAGTCAACAGCTGATAAGATGCTGCATTTTTGAAAGCTTCATTTTTCATCAGCAACTCTGCAAATCTTCCCAAGGTCCCTAGACATATTCAGCCTTGAAACAGCAATTAGAACAGCCCTGAGAAGGTCATATTCAAGTGTGCTGATCTTTTATCAGAGCTTTATCTTACACTCTGTGAACTAGACCTAAGATTAGTTTGTCTGGAGTTCACTATGTTGCCAAGTCAGCCAAGCCACAGCTATCCGTAAAACACTGCAGCCAGCTCTGAAAACAACCTAACTGGGAAGCTGAAGGGTTATTTTGTGTTCAAACCTGGCTACTTCCATTCCTTTCATCCCCCAGCAGAAGCATGGGACAGTCTGACTGTAATTGCTCAGCAATTCATTGCTTGAACAGTGAGGATCCCGCCATGCCATAAACATCACCTGATTTGTTTCATTACCAGTACCATTGGCTCAGATGTAAAGCCTCAAAAATCACCTTGCATGAAGAACTATCCACACCTGACATGCCTCTAGTATGTCAAGAAGAACAAGATACACAAATCAGGCATTTCAGGCTAGCTGCTTCAGACAGGGTTTGTCTGCAACAGTTGTCCAGTGCTGGCAAGCCAGCTGGTGTTTCACTTCAGCAACTACAACACAGAAGATAAAGTTACTTAAAACAGCCTTGTACATGAAGCAAAAACAAGATTAAAGCAGCAATATCCACTCCCCTGGAACACTAGCCAGGGTGAAAATACAGCAATGAACCTTGCCTTGTCCATGTCCTTTGGCAATTACAGATACATTACTAATCTTCTCCAGTAACACATGGCTAGTATTACAACTTCTATGATGAGTTTCTAAGACAGCATTACCCCTTCAGAAAAAGAGGATACTGAACTGATTGCCAAGTAATATTCCAGGGAAGCAGAAGCTAACAGATTTGCCCTACAGGTGTAATGAGAAGACAGAAGTCTGAAGGTGCTCTTATGAGAAACCAATTGTAAACAGCTGAAGCAGACCTAAATCAGAGTTAACTCCTGTTCCAATACTGGAAAAGAGTTAAATAAAACAAGAGAATTCATCTTCAATGAAGCTATGTTCAGTTGTTAGTATTAATTGAACCCCTCCACACCCCCAATCTTGCAAGGAAGATAATTTCTTAAACCTGCTACACAAGCTACAAACTTAAGAACAGACCAGTAACAGCAGCCTATCACTTTGTAGCCTTGTAATCCAACAACAAAGCAAGTAATTAGGTTAATATCATGAATTTTTGGCTGCATAAAAAGATGGATTTTTACAGAAACAGAATCTTGGTTGCTAAGCATCTTACCTCCAAGAAAAAAAAAACAAAACTCAGCATTTGAGCTCATCATGCTACTTACTACACTGCACAAAACAGCAGCAGTTTGGAACACAATTTAAGAGAGTACAAGACAGCATTACAGTCCCTTGCCTCACTCACTTTGTGTACTTTGCTGGTCTCAAATGGAGTCCTCCCCTTTCTCTCCCAATAAATTTTTTTTTTAAAAATCAACTTCTTCCACAAGCAGCAGAACTGTATGCTCTTCATATATCTCAATGGCTCTACTGCAATGTCTCTCCACAATGATATTCCTATCTCCCTCCCTCTACCACTACTAGGCTGTGCTTACCTGCTCAAAAGCAGACCACAGCTGTTCAGCTCAAAGCTCAAACCTTGTCCTGTAAAAAGGTAAGAATTTGTGTTTCTTATCCAGCTGCCAGTTTTCATGACTGTATCAAGTTAACTTGAAGCTGTCCCACATGGCCAAAGAGGACAGGACACATGAGGCTTAAGAGACTCAATTATTTCCTTTTATAAGCTAAGCTAAAAATAAATAAACACTGCTTTGACCATATATTTTATGTCAGATCTTGCATTCAAAGCCTCACTTATTAAAACTACTCAGGAATGGGTCACTTTGGAAATAAAACCCCATTTTTTACTTAGAAGGCCTTAAAGGGGTATAGTTTTACAGCCACCTAATGTACAGCTTTAATGGTTTTACAGGAAATGAGGCCAGTGTCTGACTTGCTGATGCTGCAATTGCTAAATTGTACACAGTGTTCCTCCTATAACTTTATTCACCCACACACCAGTGTATGCAGATTAGACAGTTAACATCTTTAAAGGTCATTAAAATCAAGATCTCTCTGTCTTTAGGATATGCATCCCATAACAAAAGTAGAACCACCTTTAAGCTTGTTGCTTCTTTTCCAGAGCAAAGCCTCCTGTGGGAGAAAACCCACCCCAAACCAACAACTCAGGCTGCTGTGTTGCACTGCCCAATAAAATCAGGCTGTGTCACAAGGCAGAGAGCAGAGAACACAAACTCATCATATTCTTGCATCATTCATCTTCTGTTGTGCAAGCTGCTACTTGTGTCCTGGGAGATCATTTGAGAAGAGAACCATCACATGATTTTGAGTTTGAAAAGAGCATGTGCACCTGGCACCAAAAATGAAGACTGGATCCCCCTATATCACTTTGGGATTGGGACATCCCAACAAAAATAAGACTCAAGGCTGCACAATACAAGAAAGCACAACTTAGCATTTAAAACAATATGGGATATGCCTTAAGGAAATGGGAAATACACTTCAAGTCATAAGGAAGAAAATCTTCCTTGAAGGCTAGTACGAAATGTCATGAGATACTAAAGCATGGTTCATTTGGGAAGAGCTTTGCTCACAGGGAGAAATTTAATCTAATGGAACTTGTGCTGCTTTCCCAAAGACGTTTGTAAGACCTCTAACTAGCTAACCACTTGCCTTGAGGTTGTAGTAACTAATCCTCATGACACTTCTGCACAGCCCAAACTCTAAGCAGGTTCAAAAATCAGAAGAAAAAACAATTACCTATTTAATTGTAAACTTTGCTTCCATAGGAAATCAAGATAATAAAATATTACCTGGAGATTGAGAAAGGCTTTTATTGTTGAAAACTTGAGCAATTAAAGTTTCACAAGACTTATAAGCTACCTTCCTTAAAGGATCTCATTGTCTCTTTTTCAACCTATTCTTGTACATTACAGACAAGTGACATTTAAGAGGAATAGAGAAGCCTCCCATTCTGCTGATGTTAGTGTTACAGCTTAGGCTCCAACAAAAACAACTTCTCTGCAAAACACCAGTCAGCACTCTACAAAGTAAGTTCACAAAACCAAACAGTGTTAAAAGACATTTATTTTATTTAACTGCTGTGGTCCACAATTATCTCCAAATGCACAAGTGGGAATAAGTCCTTTGAGCAAAACCCTGGCTTGGACAGTGTTACTGTTCCAGACCATAGCTGCTTCACCAGCCATCAAAGCTGCTCAGCCACTGCCACTCAAAATGTTCCTTCACTGTGGTAGTTAGAACCACCCAGGAGGCTATTGCTATCTACATCCCTGCTCAGCATTCAAGACAAAAATAGCTCTTTGCATAAGAGCCAGGAAAAGCACACCTACTTCAGTTTATTGCCACATGTACTTAAAAAAAAAAAAAAAAAAAGACACCTCTCAAAACAACCAAGCACATCATTTATAGTTCAGAAGTAATTTTTTCCCAACAATGAAAGTCACAAATACAAATTGTACCCAACAGTGCCCCTCTCTAAAAGTTTAAAAATATCTTCATTATTTCTTGATCAGACAAATTATCACTCAAAAGGTTAAAGCAACACAGGCAGAAGGATTTCCTGTTCCTGTTGGACACCTGGCATAACCTGAAGGAGAGTCATGTTAAAGCCAAGCTAGTGCAAGACTTCTGTAAAGAGGGAAGTCTTCCATATCTAAAGCAATACAACATCTGTTAATAATTTGATGCCAAAAACCCTATTCTGACTTATGACAAGGTATTTGGCCACTCAGCAAAACAAAGTTATGACTAGAATGCTTCCAGAGCTCAGATGATCTGCTTAAAGAATGTACAAGTGAGGTGCCCCTGCACTGCAGCTGGGCTAAAAATTCAGTTGTAATTCCTACAGAAACACAGGACCCAAACAGCCTCTTCACTCCCAGGAGGAAACACCAGCGTTCTCTGTGTCATGTCAGTATGCCCACAGGCTCTTCTCCAAACTCACAGGTTACAAAACACCAAAGCACCTACAACTACCAGAATCCACCCTGTCTCAGACAAGACATTTCTGCTTGATCCAATCCACTAAAAAAACTCAATTCAAGCAACTTAGTCACAAATTCATTAATCCATAAGAAATTGCCTTTTGACTCAATTAACATTTACTGCTGTAAGCCAGGCAGCAGACCCAAAAGCTTTCCAAATTAAAGCTCCCTCCTCCCACATCTCTCAGAAAGAACACACAATTCCTGAAGCTTCCTGAACTTTTGCACTCAGAATGATCAGTAGTAACCTCTTGACTGGAAGATAACAACCACTTTCTAAGTCCTGCATTACCAAACAGGCTTACTCACACCAAACACAGATATGCCACACAGTCTGTTTGCAGATCAGTCTCCACACACTTCTAATCCATTTCTGAGGAAACAAGGGCAAATTCCAAACCCACCAGTTTACTATTTTGAATGGTCTAATCTTAGCATTTCAGAGGCACTCAGATACACACTGAAAAGCCATTCCTCTCTAACTTTTTAAGCTCTGCCCATCCAGTTTCTATAAAGTCAGTCCAGGGAAGGTTTCCTGCAACTGGTACAGCACCTGATAGCAATATACCATTAAGCTGAACAGTTTTATATTTATTTATGTATCTCCAGCAGAAAACTTACAAAACTAATCTTACTAAGGAAGCCCAGCTTTTGCAAGTGGATTACTGCTGCCTAGATCACCTGTTGACCTCTGTGCCAGGACCAAATTAGTTGTTTAATTATGACACTGGAGCCAATTCAAAGTGAAGCAATGCAGGAGACTGAAGTTCAGGCACTCTGTCAAAGGGAGATCACAGGCTGAACAACTACAGGATACAAACACATAAATGAACAAATGAATTCTTCTGGCAGTCTCAGAGCTACAAATACTTCCACATTTCTATACATTTGGAGGTACCAGAAAACAAACTATTGCGTATCAGAACTCAGCAAACAACCAGATGGTTTTCAGCAGAACCGATGTAGCTCTAAAACCATGAATTAAAATTCTTTCTCCAAGCAATTTCAGATCAGCCAACACATTTGAGTTTTAATAATAATTTTAAAAAAAAGGATTAATGGCCTATAAGTTTCTACAGGAATTTCACACACTTCTGGAAATAAGTCAATTGGTTCTTGACACAGTAACCTAAGTTAAAAAACAGTTTGCGTTCGCTAATCAAGGAGGATAGAGGGTGAGAAATTACATTTTAGCAACTTAGTTTTTCTACAGTAATAATTGCCATAAAACCACTATATATTAACTTGCAAACAAGATACTGCCTTGGTAGAATCTCTTGACTGCAATAAACATGCATCTTGTCTAAAATCCAACACAACATTGTGTGTTAGATGTTGAAGTACAACCAGGATATTACCAGACAGAGCAGCCTCATGCTGCCTTTGAGTACAACAGGACCAGTGCCTCAGAAAGAGCTACTTAGAAGTGAAAGGTGAGGACCAAAGAAAGCAAGAAAGGAAGTCTGTGGCTACTTCTTTTGCAAAATTCTTCCACAGCAGCTGTACTTTCACAGAAAGCCCTGTCTGCTTACACAAGCATACTGGACTACCTGGAGAGACCACTACCTGAACCATGAGAACATCTCAACTTTGTAAAGCTCCCACCTCTTAAATAACCAGGATTGTTCCCTCCTGTCCTTCACTGCAGGTTACACTGTATTAAAACTCACTGACTTCTTGTAAGCCAACCCACTAGGCACACATACACACATGAAAGCTGGGTACACTTTCAAGAGATCTACCCCAGAATGTTTGTTTACTTACTACACACCCCCAGGATCTCACCTGCAGCAATGTTATGCTGCATGTCAGAGGTATTAAAATGAAAGGCTTTTAAAGATAGGCACACCAACCTACTAAGTGCTAATTATCACAGCTATAATTACTCTTCACCCACCTTCTTGTAATAACTCAAATTCATGCATAACCATTAAAGTATTTTCATAGATAAAAGGTAGAAATCTGCCTCAAAACTCATCATAACTGTTAGTAGCCATCAAATCCATGCGATCTTCTAAAAACAGCATTAATAGAGCAGTCCCATGTGATTCAATTAAAACAACAGTACTATCAGCTGCTTAACATTCCAGTTCTCTAAGTAGCCTGTGGGATGACTTGCCAAAAGATTTTTTGCAATAAATTTGACTTGTCAAAGCTTAAACTTAAATTTTCTCCAACTCCTGTTGCCATAAAAAGAAGTACTAGGAAACAGTGATAATATTCAGAAGTATAATTCAATAAATATTTCCTGGAGTCACTGGCATCAGGGCTTTGGAACCAATAATTACGTGGCATGCTGCAATAAAATACTTTAGCTTTTAGTTTATTCTGTCTCCCAGAGAGAAAGGAAACAAGCTGCAATTTCTTCACTAGCCTCCTGTCACCAGGCTGGAATGCAGTACAGAAGAATCCAGGAATTAGAGACAGTCACAGTGTCCAGAGATTCCACAGGCAAAGCCCCTGAGAGGCTGCCACAAAACTGTCCCTGCAACAGCACACATGCAGCAGGGACCCTTCCACAAAGCCAACTATAACCACATAACTTTTAAGGTGACCACAATACAAATTAATACAAACCCAACTGTTTATTGTTCTACTTTATGGTAGCCAGGGTTGAGACTGGATAGAAGGCAACTGTTCTGACATGAACAGAGCCTCAGAGGAGCTGAGGATAATTTTTTGTGGCATCCTACCTCCATCTGACTGTCAGGATGGGTACACTAGCTTAACCTGGTATGTCAAAGACCATTTTCTTCAATCTTCAGGTAGCCACATACTGAAAGCTTGTAAAGGAAGCAAGATGAAGTCCCCAGAAAAAGCATTTAGCAGAATTACTCAGAATTGTTGTCAAGATGCCTTGGCAACATTTACAGCATTAATGCCTCTCTTCCTCATCACACACATTTCTTCTGTGACTATTAGTAACTTTCTTTACTCTAGATGCCTGCAAGCACTGCAGTACAGAGGCCCCAAGGTAAAGTTCTGCAAGACAACCTAAACCTGCTGAAGAAGTGCAGCTGGTACACAGGGAGCTCCACTTTGGCATCCTTTCTACAGGCAGGAAAAAAACCTTAAATTAAATAGCAAAGAGGCAAGAGCCATGAGCTGGAAAGGACACCTTAGAGGATATCACATGGCAGAGATGCAATTAATCCCAAGCAAAAGAATCTCACCATTGCTTGAGTTTTGAAATGACCTCTCATTCTCAGGTCTCCTCTGTGTTCGTTCATTATCTGGGGTCTTGCAGGTTGTAGTGGAGCCAGATGGACGTTTTCTTACACAGTCTTCACCTGCCATTGTTGCCTAGCAAGACCAGAAAAGAACAGCAAAAATATATGACAAATAATGACAAAAGAGACAAGTTTAGTCTTTACATTATTCAATAATAAATTAACATAGCTTTCTTTGCATGCAAGTTAGACTGTCTTCCTTCCATGAAGAATTGAGAGCAAGGGTAGGGGAAATGAAGCACATGCTTGTACTAATCACTTACTGTGGATCACACTTCCTCTCCTCTACTACAAGCAGCAAAGGAACAAAGTAACCAAGCAAGTTCCCCCACCCCTACCAAAATAGCTCCCCACAACTCCCTTACAGACCTTCTAAGTATTTAAAATGACTTAAGCCTTTGGTAAAATCTTCCGAAGTCCAGAGAGCCCTTGCAAATGCTTTCAGATAGTCAGCCTGACAACACAATGTGTGTTTGGATAGATCTGGAAGGTTTGCTTTGTAGAATCATTTGCATTATGTTGCCAAGCCCCTTCCTGTCAAGTTTTCAGTTCTTACTGAAAGAGCAGCTTTCTCAATAGATCCTTGTACTCTGCTTGGCCAGACAATGGCTGTGCCACAAGCTATGTAAAACAGGAAGAGAAAATCAGGTTTGAACTGTGCCAGATTGAACTACTAAAGTCACTGAGGAGGACAGAGCTGTTAGCAGGGAATACCTGAAGCACCACAGCCAGGCTGAAACAAAAAAATTCTCATTTAAAGAAAACGGGAAGAGGGGATTCCATTTGATCACATTCTCTGTGAAATTCAGCTCAAGAAGCTCTCAAGGACAATTCTCAGGAGTTCCACAAAATAACACAGGCATGTAGGTAACCAACTAACACTGCTCCTTTTTCAGATTTTCTTCACCTTGGCACAAACTCTTAAACAGATGTGTCTTGTCACTAGGGAACAGAATATATTCACCAGCACAGCTGAGCTGTTAGAGACAGGTGAGGAGGATTCATGTACTTGTAGAAAAGCCAAGAAGGCAGGACATAATTATTTAAGGATGGATCTCCTCAGAATACTGAGGCTGACACTTCAGAAGATAAATAAGACTTTTCAGGCCTTGTCTTTCTACATTTGTCCCTCTAGCAGGGAAGTTTGCTATTCTCCTTTCAGGCAGCACTGCATACAGGGATAAAAAGCCCTTTTGCAACACCAACCAATAAATCACTAACTCCAGTGCTGTTAGCCCACACTCACCAACAACATTCCTTGTAACCTTGTCTCTTGGCTCAGAGATCAGAGCCAGGTCTACGACCTATAAAACACAGACCATATAAATTGCAGACTTCACAAGTGGATTTGTACAACACCAGATAGCTCATACTATTATAATTTCCATGATGCAAAGAGCATTTACGTGAACAACAGAAAGAACCAGGCCAGAATTATGGTAAATCTTCCCACATAAATCAGTCACTATCAGGAAGACATTGCTCTTTCCTCTTCCCAGCCTTCCCACAAGGTTCCAGGTACAGATATAACCACATCATGTTAGAGCAAAGGATCATCTGGCCCACCCGAGGCTTACAACTACATGGAGATCCTGGACAGGTAAATACTTCCATCTTTCTCCTCTTACACAAGAGAGAGGCTCAAAACCCTATCAAAGAATAAGAATTAATTATTTTGATCACACGATGGGATCTACAGAACAGTACAGGGGGAAACAGAGCACTAGGAAGTCTCTCTGCTGCCTCTTGATCCAAATTAAGGTGTTCTTGAAAGCCACAACTGTCCTTAAAGATAGAGGTTTTCCATCTCTCAGAGGATCAGTAGTTTAATACTTTTCTCAGTACACATTTCATGTTCTTCAACAAGTGAAAAGGCACTCCTTCCTCTCCAGTACACAGTGGTTACAGTATCTCATGGAAAGGCTAACAGAAAGAAGTTAAAGCTTCAGGATGGGGAAAGGAAAAACCATGTATGAGAGAAGAAGTTAAAGCAATTAATCTAAAGAGTTATTAAACTTGTATAGGCTAAGTGTTCACAACAAAGCCTTTTTCACACTGAAACAAGAACTGTGCTAGGGGAAATCTATGAAAACAAACATTTTCCTAGTCTAATCTCTCTCCATATGAAGAAATGTATAACATTACAACACCCAAGCAGCTATCAGCGCATCAGTGCTTAAAGAGGGCATCAGACCTTCCCTCTAATCTCTGCTAGAACAGAAACAATCACGACATAACACTAATTTTAACTCCAAAATGTTCACCATTGCCTTCACAAAAGGAAATCTTTCCTCACAATGAGTCAACAGCCACTCAGCTCAGCCCACTCCGAGCACTTGCAGGACACCCAGAACCACAAATGTGTTGCAGTATCACAATTGTAAGCAGACAAAATCTCCCCCATTTAATAGGCACGACTGCATTGTGGTACAGGTGGAAGCAGATGAATTTCTCCATCTTCCCTTCCGAAACAACAGTAATTACAAACAGGCCTCGGGTGAAAAGCAACATCTTTCTTGTACATCTTTGCATTTCAAAAGTATGACACAGCGAGGGCATGTATTCTACCCCCAGTACCGCTGATGCTTAAATAATAACCTCGTAACCAAACATCTCTCAGATCTACAAGGTTTCCCCTCGGGCACCACATGAACCAGCAGACCCAGAGTGGTACCCAGGTATCAGCAGAGCTCTTCGCGAACTGTACTGGGACCAGAAACAAAGTTAAGGTCATTCCACAGCTCATCCACAACGCGCAAAACACTGATTAGGAAAAGGAAAAACAAATAAAGTAATCAAACAACAAAAACCCACAATGGAAGCTGCCCAAAGCGCTGCCGGGGCTCCGAGCACATGAAGTCAGCAGCTCCCTTCTCCGCTAACTCCCTGGGACACGCACGGAAGTGCGGCCAGTGCTGCCCGCTGCTCACCCACCCCCCTCCATCCCCCCCAAGCCCCCGCCATGAGGGATCCCGGAGGTCGGCGGGGCGCAGACCCCTTCCCCCGAGCCGTACAGCGCTTGACCGGAGAGCCGCGAGCACAGCTTCACCCCTTAAGCAGCAACTCCCCGGGGTGACACCGGTGCCCTGGAGACATCCCGGGCCTAAAGTCGCCGGAGGAGCCGCCGAAGGGAGAGCCCGCTCTCACCCGCGGGACCCGCGTTACCTCAGGGGCGAAGCCGCCGCTGCCTTCGCCGCTTCCCGCCTCCAGCGCGCCCAGGCCTCTTCCCGGATCTGTCGGACGTCACCGCGCGTAGGAAGCGGGAGGGGGGGGGGGGGGGGGCGGAGGGAGGAGCAGCGGCGGCGTCCATTGGCGAGGAGGAGGGGACAGAGGGTGAGGGGGGTGGCACATGAGGTGCGTGTGGGCATGGGGGGGGGGGTCTTCTCCCATCGCGGCCTCTTCGTCGTCCACGTAGCTTCCCGTCTTTTTCCACACCGCGCCCCGTTTGTCTCTCAGGTGTCGTGGCGGGACGGGGCCGCTCGCCGGTGTTCTTCGTGAGGAGAGTGACGCGGAGAGAGACAGAGGAGCGTCCCTGAGGGCACGGCCGTGACCGAACCCTGCTGGGGGGGTTCGGCTACACCCAGAGTACAGACACACACCCCACACACCCCCTCCACACAACACGCACAGCCCTCACACGCACATACAGCACCCAACACCACACACACACACCCGACGCCCCCCTCACATACCCCTCCAACATATACACCCCACATACCACACAACACCACCACACACACACGTTCTTCGCCCCACACCCCATCATCTCCAGAAAAACTTATTTCAAGGTACTGACTGGGAGGACACAGAAGTCAAGGCTGAGGGGCCTGGAAGAACCAGTGGGTTTCTCTGTCCTTGTTCTTTAGGGGCAACACAAGGATTGCTCAACAACCCCTGGCGCCCAAAGTTTGGTACAAACGCTCATCTTTCCCAATGAGGTTCTTTCAAAGGGCTCTACTGGAGCAAGGGAAAATATTTTTAAAAGGGAGCCCCCCTCGACTTCGGTGAGATCCCGCCCTGCAGTGCTGTGTCCAGTTCTGGGGTCCCCAGCACACCTGGGGTGAACAACCTGTTCAAGCAGCACCAGAGGAGGCCATGGAGATGATCTGAGGCTTCATGGTCTGAGGCCATGAAGAGGTTCTGGAGAACCTCTGCTGTGGAAAAAGACTGAGAGTTGGGGTTTCTTGGTCTGGAAGAGGATCTGGGGAGACCATAGAGCACCTTCTAGTACCTGAAGGGGCTACAAGAAAGTTGGGGAGGGACTTTCTATAAGGGCATGGAGTGACAGGACAAGGGGGTGGCTTCAAGCTGAAAGAGAGAAGATTAAGATGAGATAACTAACAGAAATTCTATTTTCTAAATGGGGTTTTTATGCCAAGGGGGAGTTCACCCTCAAAAATTTAACCCTGGGCAGTGTGAGCTGCAGCTCACCAGTAAGGGGGGGGTAGGGAGGGGCCAAGAAGGGGTCCTGGATGGAGAGGTCTCCTTCCAGTTCCAGCCTGTGCTCCAGAGGGACAAAAACTGTGTGAAAGGTTGGGGGCTGCACCCTTTTTCTCTTTTTTCCCCAGGCAGACACAAGCTCGTGATAGATGGTGAGTCAGAGGAACAGGTCACCAGCAAACAAACTCTAGTAACCTCTCCATAGCTGCATTTCACAATGGAAATAGGAAAGTTTTCCTAAAGTCAGGAGAAGTAAGCCACTAATTTCCAACCAGCAATTGCATCTTTCCTTTGCCTCACAACTTCAGAGCTGTGCTGTGCCAAGTCTTCTGTCACAAATCAAGTAGAAGCTATGATGGGGCATCAAAACATTTCTATCACATTCCACCTTATCAGATCTGTTATTAAAACATTTGTTTTGACCAACACACATCCAAGACACAGTCTTTTAAATGTGTAAGTCTGCTAGAACTATTTGGAAGTTATTTCAAATAACTTGTGGGGGCTCTGAGCAGGGCAGTGAGTGAAAAAGTCTGAAACTGATCTATTTTGCAGTGTATTCTCATCCCAGTATCCCAGCACCAAGCTTTCATGCTGCTTAATAGAAAAACTGTTGTAAAAATTAAAAATCCAATTGTTGCTGATATGCAAATAGCTGCATGGTTGATAGCACTGAGAATTTTCACAGAACTTTGCCCCATTCTTAAGCAGTTGCTTTTATACAATGCTGCTTAGAAATACAAGTCAGGCTGTACATGATCACTGGTGCTCTTGTGCTGAACATGCTGTGCCAGCTATTTACACACCAATCTCTTGTGGGACCAGCACTCCCTGGCTGAACAAGTGGAAAAGCAAGAAAGAAAAAAGAAAAAAAAGAAAAAAAAGAAAAAAAAAAAAAAAAAAAAAAAAGACCCTCCCCCAAAAACAAACAAACAAAAAAACAAACAAAAAACAAAAAAAAAACCAAAAAAAAAAAAAAAAAAAAACCAAACCAAATACCAAAATCAAACCAATCAACTATAAAAACAGTAAAAAAACAAATCCAAAAGTTTCCTCGAGTTCCATAAGTTGTTGATTAAACTGTTCCTTCAAATTAGAAAAACCCTAATTCTGGGTGTTAGGAAATACCACATCTTTAACAGAAAGAAAAGTGCACCTAACTTTCAGAGCAAGTCAATTTGCTTTTCCTATTTTGCCTTAAAGAGGCAATGGGTAGGTGCTACAAGATTTTATGAACACTGCTCTGGCATCTTTTGCACAAAGAGGACATTGCCACCTCTTCTCCCTGCCACCCACACCCATCATCTGCTGTTGCCCTCACTGCTCCAAACTGCTGCATTGTCTCATCAGCCACTTCGTTTGCTCCTCATCACCACTGTGCTTGCAATCTTGATTTTCTAGGAGGTTTTACATTAATGCTATGGGTTGTATTGCTCAAGGATTGCCAAACCACCACTGCTCCTGAGCACTCCTGGCTGAGTCACTGCATGGTCGTTCTCATTTGTTGACATGGGAACATTTGTGGCCCTGACACCCCAAGCTTTTGCTTCAGCTTCACTTGCTTTCAGCTACCCAGTGCCAGGTAGCAACTTGGCTTCTGCAGCACTGCAGAGGGTTGAAGCTTTCACAAGCCCTCTATAAAATCTGTGCTTGGTCCTGTTCCTTCCTGGCATTCTTGGCACTTCTGCAAAATATATGTGATTAACACTGCCTACTTTTAATTCTGTGTAACTCTGTTTTAAGATTTGTGGTGTCAGTCAGCCCAAGAAGTACCTGTGGCTGTTTCTGATGCCCGTGTTTATTGACCAGAATTTTTAATTATTTTAAAACTTCTATTTGGGCTTTAAAGTCAGTTATTCGAGAGCCTCAGTACTTTCACATCTTTTATTAAAGTGTAGTATGTCCTATAATAAGCTGTTTAAAAGTATAGTTTATGATTTTCCCAACATGTATGCACAACAGCAACATCCTAATGTATAAATGAAAGAGCTCCCTCAAGTGGTTAAAGATATTGCTACAAGGTTAGATCTATAAAGCCGGTTATAAATGTAGCAACAAATGAGCTTCCCTTTTTTTTCATAACCAGATAGAAATGGTATGGATGCAAGACCGAGGCCAAAATTCAGTCAGGTAAGTGCTGCAGCTAAAAAAAAATACAAAATTTAAGAATCTATAGAGGTCTTCAGCCTGATCTGACTATGCATGATCAATTTTTGGCAGGAAACCTAAAATCTAGCTCCAGCAAATATCACATTGTTGAGAATGCCTGAAGTGCTTATAAATCATAAAGATTGCTCTTTAAAAACTCAAGTTTTCACAGTTCCTGCTGTCATCATGTCAAGATTTTGTGTGTAATTATCCGTGCTCCTTTTTACCTCATATGAGGTGGAAAGTTTTCAAAATACTTGGTGAAAGAGATTCAGATCAGCAAACTTTGGAGGAAAGACAGAAGCAGCAGAAATTAAACTGCAATTTCAGTGAGCCATCCCTTGCATAGTTGCTTCCCAAGCAGTGAAGTTGCTGGTTTTGCTGGCAGATGAAACAGTCAGAAGGAAACATCCCTCTTGCATCAGAGGGCAGTGGAATACTTATTCAAGCATTGAATTACTTTTTGCTACTGAACTAAAAACAAAATTAAAACAAAATATAAATTAAGACCTCCTGCCAGCCAGCCTTGCTGCCTCCCTCTCCCAGCCCAGGGATTCAATTGATGAACTTCTTGTCATGACCAAGCATGAGGTGCAACAGCCAACTTCTCTGCTGCGATTCCACACTAAAAATTAAAATTTGTGTTATTTTTTGAGCAGTGATTTTTTTTTTTCCCTACCATTGCAACAGAAATAATAATCTTGCCAGCTGGCCTGGTGTAATAATTGGGGGTTAGATTGTTATAGGAGTTTATTTCTTCAGGATGTTTAAAAAGAACCTTCTAATCTGGCTAAACATCAAATAATGAAAAGTATTGAATCTGTAAAGGCAGAACTACTGACTAACCCTGCTAAGCCAAACTGTGTTTCCTGAAGCTGTTCTTCACCCTCAGCAACATACCAGCTTTCTCTTTCTTATTAGAAACAATTTCACCTGGGTTGCAAACACACTGTATATTGTCATCCTTCTCCTTGTGACACCAGCTCAAAACAATCAGATTTATTTTGCAGCACACTCTGCTGCTTATTAAAACTGCAGGGAAATATTGAACTGCCTCAATGAGAGGATCTCTGAGGTTGTTTTAGCAGGACACCCATCCCTGGAAGAGTAACTTGAGAGAGTTTAGTTCCAGAACAAACAAATCAACTTACTAGTATTGATTCTCCAGCATATAAGAGCTTTCTAAATATTTTTGTGGAAATGCAGCACTGAACCTGGCCAGCATCTCCTTCCCATTCCTAGAATAGCAACTGTGCATGTTTCTCATGACTCTAGAGGCGGCCAGATGTGTTACACTGCTGGGACGCTTCCTTGTGAAGGTAAGGCACAGCAGGTAGAAGAGTTTTTTACACATAATGACTGCCTACTACTCTTTAGCAGCAATCTCTTCCTCTCCATATTCTGTAAAAAGGTGCATCCTTTCTCTTTTTCCTAAATAAGTACAGAGAAGTTTGCTATTGCTCTCCCCAGAGACTCTAAGGTGTTTAGGTGGAAAAAAGCAAGAATTTTCTACCATTTTGTTGTCTCCCACTTATTTCTTAGATTATAAATGTGCTGAATGCTAATGGACATTGAAGGGAATCGGTGCTTGTGGAATGAGTGTCCATGATGATTCCCAAGACAGTTATTTGCAGGTCATCATACAGTCCTACTTATTTGGAATTTTGCAAAGTGCAGTTTATAGGGACTAATAATTTTCTGTGTGCAGTAATCAACTTTATCACTTCTCTATGTGAGAGATTTCCATGGCTTTCTCCACTCCCCAGCTGTAGAAACAGAAACAATCTTAGGGCATCTGAGATCTTAGGGATCTTAGATCTTTTATATAAGATCTTATAATCTTATATATTTTTTCTCTATTACTATATATAAATATATAGTTCAGCTTGTAATTTTTTGCCCTCAAAACTGCCATTATGAAGCTATGGGAAAGGTATTGGACTTGATAGATTTTGAGGAAAAAAGCACAGAGCTCTTACAGAGGAATGTCACAAAGTGGGCTTGCAAGGTGCATGGAGAACACCATGGAGAAGTCTGGGGGCACTGAAATGGCAGCCAGAATCAGTGTCAGAAGTGGTTGACCTTTGTAGTGAAAGACCAAGAAAATGTGAGGACATGGGAAAAAAGAATCCTCATCAAACACCAGGACATAATTCTCAAGGATAACAAACACCTTTATAAAGCCATTGAAGGCTGTCAAAACCAAAAGAAACCACATTTTCAGCTTTCAGTGTTGGACCTCTTTTCCATCTTGTTTTAATTCGTGCAAAGATTGATGGCATCTACCAAAAGTAGTCCCAAGCAAGAGACAATTTCTAAATCTGCTCAGCCAGCTCTTTGGCTGTTTCCATGGCAATGACACAGTACTTCCTGCTGCTCTCCCTTCTGCAAGAACCCTTCCCAAGCTTGATATAGATTGATAACACCATGCATTTGTAGCTTTCCTGCCAAAAGCTTCCATCTTTTCTACTTAAGGCCATTCCCATCTGTTCTTTTGTGCTTCTCTCTGATTTTGGAAACACCAGATTAGAGAGGGAATCCATCCATGTGTTCATAATGATTCAGGCCAAGGAGGGACTGCTGCTGGTTATACAAGCTGGGGGCCTGGAGACAGCAGTGGTTTCCAACCTTCCTGTCTTGGAAACAAGTTTTGAGTGATGGCAAGGGAGAATGTTGCAGGGCTAGGAGTACAAACAAAGCAGAAAGAAAGAAAATCCAAGTTTCTGTCTAGTCTCCCAAAAGAATCAGACTGAAACTTGGCACCTCTGGCCACAGCAACAAGTAGAGCAGTAAGGAATGTAGACTTATTACAATGCAGCACTTATTGAAGGAGATGACAAGCACAAAGGAGTGCTTCCAAATCCCTGAATTCAGATAGATTTATGTCACAGCTGAGTCTCTGGCAGCTCTCAACAGCATTTCATTGAACGTGGAAAAAAAAGGAGTCAAAGTTAAAAAGCTGAAAGAGGAGTTTTAGCTATCAGCTGAGGACTAGCAGAAATGGAAGTTTATAATGGAAGGTGAAGCAATCTGCAGGGCTTTCTGCAGTTGATCTGCATTGGGCTGAGTTCATGTGGTTACAAAAACATCTTTGTGCTCAGCACTGTTCTGTTGTTGGCCTAATGCCTTAAGGGTTCCATGCTTTGGAAATATGGATGGGGAGATGAGAACCTGAGCTTGTTTAAAGGATTTAAATCTGAAGATGGCAGACCCAGGAGAGGGGTTCTGAGTTCAGGCAGGTCATGCAAGAAAGGTCTTGTCTTCACTAGCAAGTTAGTATGAAATATAGTAAAAGTGTTCCTGATAGGTCAACCCTTAAAAAAAAAAAATCCCTCCGGCAATAAGGGGCTGGAGAAACATGAATTGGGAAGCTAACCAGAGATGTGGGTAAACCTCAAGTAAATTTACTCCACCCTTTACCACTGCCATTTCTCTACAGTGGGGACCCACCTTGAGCACATTCAGAACAAGCAATGCTCACTTCCCACATTTTTTTCCACTTGTGCTCTCCTCACCAACTGCTTGCTCCTCACTTCCTGTTCATGAGCTTCTTTACCCAGTTGCAAGAGGCTTCCATAGTGCCTGCAACAACAATTACCCAACTTCAGCACAGAAATCTTTGTTTTATCATTTTGAAAAGCCATCTAACAAGACCTAATTTTCCTGCTGATCAGGCATCAAGTTATGGGAGAATCACTGTCATGATGCTACTTCTGTTTATTATTTTAGGAGGCAGGATCCAGGCTGAAAGCTTTCTGGTGGCATTCCAAGTTAAGCTGTCATGAGAAGAGAATCCAATGTGCAAAACCTCAGTGCTGGGGGAAAATCAGAGAGTTTCATCTACTCAGAGGAAAAGTGAAGAACTATAAATGCTAACTCAGTAACTCCCTAGGAATGAGCAAGTGCCATGCTGAGACTGAATGCAAATCCCTGAGGCTGGATCTCTATTTTAGACTGCACAGTAAAACAGCTCCAGGGAACATATAAACAGAAGATGGTGATAATTTCACAGTTTCTTCCTCCCTGTGAGGCAGAAAATAGAAGTGCTCTGAAACTCTTTCCTAGGAACAAAGAAATAATGTTTTCCAGGGCCATCAAAAGCAAAGGAAGATAGGTGTGTTCTCTGCAAACAGGGAGAAAAGGAAACACAATAATCCCCTGCCATGGCTACTAAAGCAGTCTCTCAGCTGATCAGGAAATCTTTTGGACTGAAGGTATAGAAGTGGTCCCTTGCTGAAGAGATGTTGGGAAGGGATGTGAAGGTGGCCCAGGTAGACCTCAGAAGCATGCACAGTCCTCAGTGACCTCATGATGCATCAGCATCTCCCCTAGCAGCAAAGATTATTCATGTGCCTCCTCTGCCTGCCCTTTATCACAAGCCACCCCTGGGAAAAACTTCCAAGACAGATGACTCAAGGTAATTTGGTAGTGTGACTGCATCCTAAGAAAGAGCAGACAAAAAGGGAAAGGCAGACAGCCAGGCGGTCTCGAGCACACTGAGGTCAAATTCCCCTTCCTGTCACTCCCAGGGATGAGAAAGCTGAGGACGGCACAGAGAGGTAATGGACATATTCCTGTGCCTGCTGGAGGAGACAGACGAGGCACCAGGAGGACTTAAGCATACAGTGGTGTGAGCACAATATAATCTCTAACTGTCAGAAAGAAGATGCCCTGGTTTCATTCTTAAATGTCTCGACTTCTCTGCATAGTTCAGATTGCACAGCAAATGCCTCAGCTGTAGGAAATGTGCTGCTGGCTCTGGGGAGGCATTAGTCCAGGTTGGCTGCAGCTGGGAGTCTGCAGCATGACTTCAGGCCTCATTGGGTACACACTTGACCAGTTTTCTGCACAAACATAAAGGAGAGAAAGGTTTTCCTGAGAAAACAAGGCTCATGCAGCTTTCCTCTGTGTGTGTGGAAGGCAGTGTCTCTGTGTCTGCCCCAGTTGTCTTTTACCTCCCAGTAACTTTTGGATCTGTTGGCCAATGTTATGCAAATCTGATGAAAAGACAGAGGTTCCAGAAATTCTCAGTTCCTATGAGTTTTGTGAAAAGTTCAGCCTAGACAGAGAACAGAACCTTAATTAATGCTCTGAATGAAGGGAACCTGCAATTGAACTCAAGTTGGCAGTGATCACTGTAGACCATCTAGTCAAATCCTCCTCTCAAAGCACTCTTAGATTCTAAGTTAGATGCTGCTGCTCAGGGTTTAATTTTGAAAACATGAGGTGTCATAGAAACTACTCTAAACCTCAGCTTCACAAAACAAATGCACCAAATGCAAGTCCTGCAACTCTGCTTAACAGGTAATTAATTTTCCCTCCTTTTGAAGAAGGTTTTGAAGTGGCAGCTGATGATAAAGCCTGCCACAATCCCTACACCAGGCAGTCCATAGGACTCTACTTATGGTAAATACATCTAACCAGCATCTAGCTTATTTATTTTGGCATTAGAAGTACAAAGATTAGACTCAGAGACACAAGGCTTGGTGTATCTCATTGTTTGATTTACCAGAAGCCACAAGGGAAGGAGCACTGCTCTGTATGACTGGGAACCACAGGCTACAAACCCAGCCTGCCAAGCTCATGAGAACAAGTCATTCATTAACAGAACACTTGCTGCTAGACAAACACACACAGCTGGTATAGGAGAATAATTTGGATGTGAAATGAGACTGTAGTTGGTTTTTTAAACATTTCCTACTTCAACAAGCCTACAGTCTAAGCAAAGAGCACACAAAACACATTAAGAGCCTGATCAGAGGAATATTTGGGCATATGTCTTTTCTGAAAGGTTTGGTAATGTGAAGAGAGGTAGAATTTGTAAAGAGAACAGAAGTATTTGCAGGTTTAACAGAAGGAACAAGTTTTAAATTTAGGTGAGATCTGTATATGCTTCTCTCTGGGGTACTGGTCTGTGCACATACAGAAGTGTTCCCAGAAACATCTTAGAACCCCCTGATGCTTTCTCCTGCTTCAGTTGCACAATTACATTTTTCTTTACAATAGTTTCACACTGCTGAGCATTTTTTAAAGGAAATAACACTAAAGTCAGAAGCTGCAAAGCAGGGATATTTAATACTACATATCTGTGTGAGGAAGAAACAAAATGTCCTTTGAAAGATACAGTAATCACTTGCAATTCTTGCATAATAAAATAAAAAAGCCTACCAAGGAAGGATCTATCCAGACTTTGTAGAATGAAACAATAAGTTACACCACACTTTGGCTTTTAAAAAGGGATTTCATTATTTATGACACTTGCATAGAGCATGGCACCATTCATGGACAACACACATGGGCATTTACCAAAGTGGTTCAGAGCAAGGCTGGATCCCTGCCACCCTATGTTTACAATGCAGAGCATCAATCCTGCAAGAAGTCGTACCCTCTGCCTTCCTTACAAGATAAAATATTAAATTCAGAAGACTGTACAACTCAAAACAACACCAGGAATGCAATCACAGAGGAATTATTTATTGTAACAAGGGCAACACTGGAAGATACTGTTTTCAATATAATTTAAAAAGGGGCACAAAGGTGCAGGGAACTCACTGGCTGGTAAAATATTCTAAGCATGAGTGACAGTGCGAGGAGGCAAGAAGATAGAGGTCAAGGAAGTACTTGCCAAGTCTCAGTTCCATCTTATTTTAGCTACATGTCTTAGAAAAACAAGACAAGGAAATTATTTCTTTCCTGCTAATGTAGCTTTTATTTTGTTTTGGCTACCCTGGAGGTTATTCTAATTCTAATACAGTACAGTAGTCATCAGAAGACTCTAAAGTGGGGTGAGGTCAGTCTCTGAGGCACTGATGGAGGTACTGCAGGATAGTTTTGTGCTCTGAAGCACTTTCTATCCCTTACCTAAATGTCAGCTCTCTGGCTACAAACCTCTAAAGAGAGAAAACAGAAAACACAGGAAGAAAAACTCTTACCTGCAAACTAGAGGACCCCCTCACTGCCCAATAAGCCATTAGGAATCACCAAAATGAGGCTGCTCAGCATGACTTAAGGAAACCCTGGAATTCTGATGGCAAAACACTCCCACTGACCCACCTGCAGATGAATGCCTAAAAGCCTGAGTGGTCACCAGGTACTTCATATTATCTCAGTGCTTTATCAGTGATCACACCTTGTCAGCTGGGTACTAATTTGCAATTTGCATCAGGTGCAGAGACTTGTAATCACTTTTGTTTGGTAGAGACAACATTTTCCAGGGAAAAAGGCAAACAAGCAACATTTTTAATGCTCTACTAGTACACCTTTCTACAACCTTTTGAAGCTTGTGAAAGGCAGTGCAGCTGCAGTACTTGAAGAAATCTCTCAGACAGGAAAACAATTGCTGAAGAAGTGCTATGATCTGCTTATTTGATGTCTCCCCAACTCTGCTCTTACTCTGCTGGAGGGTGTGAAAAGGTTATGGGTTACACCATAAAAGTCATAGTTCATGCAGAACCTCAGAACAGTTAATGTGTTGCTGTTTACAGTTAGTAGAGATGGCCACAGTTATGATCCATGAGGGTGCTGAGTCACACAGCAAACCCAAAATAAAAAGAGAATGAGCACATGAGATGCTGTAATGAGCTGGCTGTCTCTACACACTGACACGCTCATCTTTCCCACTACACTAGTAGTTCCTTTTCTCTCACTGCACAGAGTCCTTTATTTGCTTGCTCTCCCAGTAGGCATCAATATTTGGGCTGGTAGCTGGCAGCGTCAGAAGAATGGTTTGAATGAGGATAGTGCTGAAGCAGCAAAGAAGTAGCAAAAGGCTGTCTGCACTGACACAAAGGAGGAGTTGGATGGTGGGATGCGGCATTTAGGGGGTGTGGAGTTTTAATTTTGTCTAAGGTGGAAGAGAGAAGAGTTATCAACAGGGGAAATTTCATCTGTCAAGTGTGGCACTTGAACCTTCCTGTGCTCTTGGGCAAAATCTGTCAGAAAACCATACCTCCCCAGGAAGCTTTTATGTCCATAGACCCCCACTGAACAGGCACATGTGTACTGCAAGATATCTTGGGTGCACTGTAGATAAATTCTAGTTTAAATCATAGTAATGATTCAAAATAAGTTCTTAGGACTACTCCAAAACACCACCTATTGTGCCATGAAAGTTCTGTGCAGACAGTATGTTCCAGGAGCTGCTGATCAGAGAAGAAAAGGAGAATGCTTCTTCATGTTGCCATGAGAAATGTGCTCCTTTGAGATGGCTCAGTGCTTATAAGCTTCCAAAGTTTATTGCAGAGTCCCTAACCTTGTGTCATGAAGCTTTTATCAGATTTTTAAATCTTTATATATTTTTTTTAATGTCTCTCCTGTCCCTTTGGGCTAAGAGGTGGCTGTCCCTTCACACAGGTGAAGTGCAGGGTGTTCCAGGGATGCTGTGCAGCAATGTCCTGAGCCATCTAGTGGACATTACACATTTCAGACATCCAACGGGAGTTACAGCTCTCCTCAGCTCCACAGCATGTCCTGGTACTGTAATAAAAGCATAAAAATCCTGACATGTTATGTACATGTATCACTTTTGAGAATTCTCAAAAGGAATCATTAAGGCTTATGTTGTTCTAGGCACTTAACAAAGACCTTAATTAACACCATCCCTGTCCTAATACCAGCCAAATGTTTAACACAAATCTGCTTCTCTGTATAGCTTTGAGAGCCAGAATGTATATGAGCTGGAAGAAGAGCTAAGATTACTCCTAGAGTTAATTTTCAAGCCACTGACAGAGTACTGTGAGTTGATTTTTTTTCTTAAGTTACAAACAGAAATTGCCAGGTTGACCCAACACTTAAGCTCAGGAGTCTCCAGCTTGTCCACAGGCTTCTTCAGGCACAGAATCCAAAATTCAGGAAAGATAAGAGCAGCACACTCATGACAGGCAATGCTGGGCACATCAGACTGCTTAAATTCCAAATATTTGGTTGGGTGATTCTTGGAGCACACCATCAGTGCTTAGAAGAAGCTTCAAAAAATGGATATACTATACAGTGAATATTTAAAGTCTGTTTAGAAGTGTTGCCAGAAATATCACAATTCTTATCAGGTAAATTACTCTGACCTCAATGCTGCCTTTTTTACTTGGTCTTTTTTATCCCTAACAGCTCATGAGATGGCAGCTTGACTTGAAGCCCAGAATTGCCAAGAGGACAGGAACTGTTGCTGATGCCCCATTAATGCACAATGCCAGGCCTCTTCAAAAGAAATTAACCTTCTGAAAAACAGCCTCTTTCTGATACTATGTGAGACTGATCACATCCCAGCTGATAACAGTAGGTACAGGTTTTTACCTCTTTTAGGCACTTCACAGTCTTTGCATGGTTAATGAGTGTGACACTTTGTGAGGTAAACACTTATTAGGCCCTGTTTTAACAATAAGAACAGCGTGGCTCAGTGTCACTGGTGACTTAGCAGTACAGTTGTCCTGTTTGGGGAGTTTCTTGTTTATATCCCCATCACCTCTAGAGTTCCTGCTCACCAAGCAGAGCTCAGCATCCCCTGTTTATAGGATACCATGTAAGCAACGTTGTTGAGAGGACCAAGTGGGGTGCAGCCTGAGGGTAGGGCTGGGTCACAGGTTTCCAAGCTTTAAGAGTACCACATGACTTTTAAATACAGTAGCAAATGGCAACTATGCTACAGCTCTCTTTCCTATGCAAAAGGACTTTTTAAGAAAGCTCCTGCCTTACTCCTTCCCCAGTTAAAATGTTTGTGTGTCAGACAAGTTCCATGCAGTCAGATGTTAATGTAATTTAGATTAACAGAGAGATTTCATGAGATCTGAGGATGAACAGTGCTTAAACCCAATTCTTCTTACTGTACTTACATGTAATAGTCTCTTGACACTGGCATCTTCTTTTAAAATTCTAATGGCCTTCCTCTGGATAGTTTTTTAGCATCAGTGAATAGAATGCATTAGGAAAGAAAAACAATATTTCTGTTGATTTTTAAAGAGTGGTTCTGTCCTACATGACAACTACAAACAGCACAAGGGAGTCCCATATTTGTTGTCTCTCCACAGTCTCCGGAGAATATTTTGTTTTGTTTTTTCACAAGGCAAACCATTTATAAATGCCAAACTCTGCAAATTTGAGCTGCAATTAGACCAGGAACTATCTCCACTGTGGATTTTACCCACGTGGGCCACTTCTGCCCAAGAATGCCCACCCACTGCTCCTAAACACACAACCATGCTTGTAGAAGGCCCTGGGTATGGCAATGCTACACCCAGATGTTAAGACCTCTTTTATTGTGTGTTATGTATTATCAGCAAGTCTGTCTAATTCCTGACCTCTCCCAATGTTCTTGATCCATTAATTTTGGGAGTTTAAGCATTTCCATGTGCTCCTCACTCCCAGACAGCATCCAAGGACACACCAGCTCAGTGGGATGAGCCACCCTTATTTTAGGCATAATTATTATTGCTGCAGGGTGCATGTGACAGCACGGATAGGATTTGGTAGCACCTCATGCCCTTGGGAAGATAGAAAATTTCTTTTTCCTAAGAATTCCCTGCAAGCAAGCTGACTTCCATGAATTGAGAGGGCTTCTCCTCACTTCCCAGCTCCATGGCAGCCACACAGAGGTTGCTCCAGCCCCAGCTTGCTGTGACTCCACGGAAGCTGGCAGGCCACGAGAGTCACCAAGCTGATTTGTCACTGTCACAGCAGTTTTTAAGTGATGCCATGAGGGCACCGGAGACACCGAGGCTCTCCCGCCAGGACGCCACATTGCCAAAACGGTGCTTAAACAGTCACTTAGAGATGAGAACAACACACTTCATAGCGCCGAGGCCCTCTCAACTGCAACAAACAGTTGGATCGCTCACGCCTGACCTCAAATCGAGCCTCAAATCGCCTCCCTCGCAGGGAGGGACGCTCGGAAGCGGAGTGACCCCGGGACCGGCTCCTCACTCCCCGCCGCCCGACTCAGCGCTCCGGGGCGGGGCGGGGCGGGGCGGGCGACCTCCCCCGGCGGACCGGAGGTGGCTGAGGGAGCCTCTCTGTCCTCTCTCTCCTGACGCTCTGTGGTTTAAGATGGCGGCGGGGGCTGAGGGGGCGAGGCCGTGAGTCCCAGGCCGGAGCGCCGCGGGGGCCGGCGAGGCGAACCGGGCCAGGCCAAGCCGAGCCGGACCGGGCCAGGAGAAGAAGCGGCGGGAGGCTGCCTGCCGGGCCCGGGAACGGCGGTGGTGGCGACGGCATGTGAGCGTGGGCCACAGGCGGGAGCGCGGCGATGGGGCAGCAGGTGGGCCGCGTTGGGGAGGCGGGCGCCGGGCTCCAGCAGCAGCAGCCGCCGCCTCAGCAGCAGCAGCAGCCGCGGGGACTGCGGGGGAGCAGCGCGGCCAGGCCGGCGGGCCGGCGGAGGGAGGCTACCGGGCTCTCCGCCGAGGGAGGCTTCAATATCTTCACCCAACACGGTGAGGGGGAGAAAGGGGCCGGGAGGGGGTGCGGTCGCTCGCGGGTCGGGGGGATCAGGACAAGGGACAAGATCGCCTTTCCCTTCCTCTTGTGTTGGGGGGGGGGGGGTGTAACTGAGGAAGGGGAGAGGTGGTTGCTGGAGGTACCGGGGTGAGGAGAGGGGCCTGTGGGAGCAGGACAGCCCCTGGTGCTGCTTCCACGTCCCGGGGGATGTGGGACTCGGCCCTGATTCTGGCAGCGAGATCGGGGCCGTGAAAACTTGCGGGGCGCTGGACGGAGGATTCCCACCCCCCCCTTCCACGGCTGGAGGGAGGGGGCACCACCAGGGATCCCAACTATCAGTGGTCGGTTGCTGTCACTGCAGCTGGTTCTACCTCTGGTTGTGTTTGTAAAGGTAAACGTTCCCTATGCTTTGTCTTGCTGTTTATCGAGGTGCTTGTAGCTTGCCCATCTAGATCTATAAATTGTTGTTGCTACATTGCTCTTCACAGAGCAAGCAATTTTATTTTAACCGGAGTATTCCAGCTTCCATCTGAGTCCCAGTTGAAGTTTTTGCCTGTTCACTTCTGTCCCTACTGCAGCAAGCTGATACAGGAAATGTTTGATGTAGTGATTACTTTCTGAAAGTACAGTCAGAAAGGCAACACCTTAACATAATGTACAGGTTTGGGAATCTGGAAGTCTGTCTGCCTTGACAGGAGTGTTGAGAATAGATGTGTGGATGCATCTCTCAATCCTGAAAACCAGAATCTGCTGTGGAGAGCTTGGATTGTTTGGTGTGAGGTGGAGAGAGATGCCAATATTTATAGAGCAAGGCTGCTTCTGACAATACGTATTTTCTTTTGCTTAATAGAATGAGCATAGGCAAAAAGATTAAGGAACATTCAACCAGCAGTCTAAATGTAAATATCATCTGCTGTTACTGCTAACACGTAAGTATCTATCAAAACAAGAGCACAGCACTAAATCTGATTCTTGAAATCTCAGTGTTATCACAGCTTTTGAGTTGAGGGAGCAGTATCAACTTTAAAACCAAAACAGAACTCTCTGCTAGCTGAAGCTCCTGACCCACTATTGGAAAAAAAAAAAATTATAAAATAGACTAATACTGCAAATTCAAAATGCTAGGAGTAGATCTTGAAAGTTATGCACTGACACCACTTCTGTTCAATACACTGAAGTCTTGGCCTTTAGCAGCAGAGGAAAATTGCTGTGTGTAGACTAAGTGTGACTTAGTGATGATATTAAGTCACACGAGTGTCAGAGCAGGCTCATGACAAACTGTCTGTGTTTCCATGTTTTGGTACCAAGATGACAATTTGGTTCTTGCTCTCACAAAGCAAGGACAGAAAGGGTGTTTGTGTGAAGCAGGGCACACCATGTGAGGACGTGTAGTTACTTCAGAATAACACAGTTGAGTGCATCTTTGCCCTTATTGCTGCATGCTTTAGTGGTAATTTAGCACAGCATCCTGAACAAACACCTTCTGGCTCCTTCCTCAGCCCTACTAATTTTTGAAGGTGGTGTCTGCTTGATGGAAAGAACAGGGAAATCTGTATTGTGGTACCGTGCTATTGTATCATGAGAAGACACCTAGACTTCTGGGGGTTGTAGGTCACTCTGTTATTGAATTCAGCAAGCACTGCTCTATAGCTGAGCAGAAAAGTCCTAAGCAGTCACTGATGTGATTTGTTAGCTGTGGAGCAGAGATGCAAAAGAGAGTGATGGATTTTGCAGCCTTTTGCAATTAACCCTTCGAAGTGTCCCCTTGCCAGCATTCCTGGCATGTAATCTGTGACTTAGAAGAGCAAGCAATGGATCACTGAGCATGTTGATGTGCCAGGTATCAACATTTCTAGAAATGTACTAGAAAGGAAGAGTGCAAACAGAAGGGTTATTCCCCACACTGTTCCCATGTACACTGTGTCAGAATTCACTAATACTACAAGGACAGCAACCCAACAGGGAGAAGCTGTAGCCAAGACAAGTTATTACCAAATTCCTACAGGTCAGTGTAAGCAGCAAAGATAAGTAGTGCTTGGTGCCTTACAGGATAAGCTTGCTTTCCTTTTTAGAGAAGGGGAGAGAACAGGAAGCAGCTTATCTCCTTATCCTTCCAGTAGTTTGAGGGAAGGGGTACAACTGATGACAACCAACAGCACGGACTCTGCTCAGCTCCTCTTATGACCTTTGAACAGGGACGTGCTCTAATTTTCTTTTTGAAGAGTAGTGATAACTGCCTACTCTACCAAGATATTCTTTGGAACAGTGTTAGCTTGCTTTTCATCTGTGAAGAGACTTGCTGAGTGTTGTAGAAAACATACTGCAGGAAAATCAGATTATTTAAATCCTGGGATGGAAAGCCTTTGCAGTACCTGTTTGCAATACTGCTACAGTTGCCTTGGGGTAGCAGAAGGCTCTGCCACACTTGAGCTTTTGATCCTGTAGGTACAGGACATTTGTTCCCTGTTTTGTTTTCTAGAGGAGGAATTTAGCAACCTTTTGCTAAATGTGCATCAAGGTCGGGCAAGAGAAGCCTATACTTCTAAAAATAAATTATCATTAAAACTTCCTTAAAGCAGATAGAGTGCTATATCACATGGTAAAAGCATTCTAAAATAGGAAGATAATAATACATAGTGTGATTAAATATTCTTATATAATTATTATAAAATATATTATTATAAAATAACACCATTCCTTTGAAATTCAGTGAAACTGAAAGACTAGATGCAGAAAAATGTAAAGAAAGAGAGAAAATAGGGTCAGTTTAACAACTGCACTTTGCAGGAAATCTAAAACATTCTTTTTTTTTTCTCCCAGGGAAATGCAGGAAGCTTGGGCCAGAGTTACTTGCCTGCAGACTTTTCTCTAAGTAAATGCCCTATGCAGATGCAATATAATCACTGTGTTCAGTGCCTGACTTTTTGCACTGTACATCAGAAATCTTCTGGGACCATAAAATATAAATAACTTATTGTTTGGGGAATAACAGATAGTTCAGCTAAGTGTCTATAGAAACATCTGCAGAACATGAAATTATAGGTGTGTTCTCTATTGCATCATTCCCTGTGATACCTAAATTATCCCTGCAGATTCAGCTGCATTCAGTACTCATTTTTATACCTCTGTCTTAAGTTGGTATTTTTGCATATTGTGTATTTCACAAATGAGAGAACTCTAAATGGAATGGACTATATATTATGGACTCTTGATCTGTTAGAATTCCTGACACATACATTTTTCTTATGTACTTTTGGTGTAGGGGAACAGAAACTAAAGAAGGTAAGACTGAGATGAAGTTACTTCAAAAAGATGTTAGTCAGAGTGAACTCAAAAATCAAATTTCCACGCCCAGACAGATCTCTGATTCCTCATTTTCCACATGCAGCAGATGGTGTGGTACAGGTTGTTCTAGCAATATTTCACAACTTGCTATTGCTTGCAAGTGCAGTGTTTTGCAGAAAAAAAAAAAAAAAAAGGCATTTTTTTTTTTTTAAAACAGGAACATGACCAAGTGGAAAGTGAATGTGTAAGCTACTGAACACCAAAGCAAATTGTCAGAAGTGGCTTAAATCATCTTTTTTTTAATTTAGCAGGACAGACAGCTCACATAATTAGAGCTGGAAGGTAGCTGGACTATTTCCTAGAGATGCTGCAGCAGGGCTGGCTTTGGGAATACTGTATGGCTGGTACTAATTACAGATTCTGGGACAGTAGGCTTGAAATCATGTTTTCACTCCTGTTTAGGAGAAGTGACCTGTTCTGCGACCCACTGACTTCAGTGTATGTCATGTTTATTTGTTCTCAAAGCAGGTCAGTGCTTGCTGAAGTAAAATCATTCTTCTTAAATCTTTGTTTTATAAGTAAAGCTAAATGAATGTGTGATTTATCCTACCCTGTTTCTCTTAGTTGTCAGAATTTTAATGTTTCCAGTATACTCATTATCCTGAGGCTGTCTTTTAAATACCACTGACAGTTGCCTAGAGCAACATTCATAAGAAACAGGGCTAAAATCTACCTTACACAAAACAAGAAACAGCAGCTTATATATGTAAATATAATGCAGTACAGATGCACGTGAAAGTTATTAAATGGAAGATGGGTTGCTCAGAGCCTTGCCAAGTTCATTTTCACCTGGTTGTATTTCAGAAGTCCAAGGATGGGTGACCTCAGACTAAGGCCTCACCTACAGCTGTTTCTGAACCTGACAGCTTAAGTCACAGCTTGCTGAGTGGGCAATAGTTTCTTCAGCAGCATGCAGTTATGGATCACCCAAAGCTGGGCAGCAGTAGTGCAAATTTCACCTGGCTTTGCAGGTGAAAGTAGGAATACAGGATCCTTAACAGAGTACTAACTGGTAAAGAAATATTTTTTGTAGTTATTTGGGCCACTAGCAGCCTCTCTCCCTCTGAACACAAAAAGCTTGTGCTGAGGAGGGCAACAGTTGACTTGCTGGGTCTGAACTAATGGTTCCCTCACTGTTAGTGCATCATCCCTGACATTTCTCTGGAATTGTGGTTAGGAAGGACTTTATTTTTAAAGGCTGATCTTGGTATTATCCATAGAAATGCTTCTCTCTAGAATAAGTGACTCTTACAAAACCATTGAGGCTTCCTGTTGGTAACACTGAAAAACCACAACAACAAAGCTTTGTTATGTTACCCATATCTGGTTAGGAAGTTTTGTGTGCTTTGTGGTCTGTCTGTAAGGATATGAGCATCTCTCAATATGATAGCTTATCTGCAACTGTCTATAAATGAACATTTTAATAGATGACTTGTAGCATCAGCTACATCAGCACAGAAATTTTAAAAAAGTCAAAAAATAACACACCTGTTTTGAAGAGAAGACAAAGATGCACAGAAACCTCTTGCTAAGAATTGAATCAGTTTAATTTCAATCTTCCAGTGCTCTTTAAAGGCCATTTAAATGTATTTCTTTAAATACTGAACTTTTTCAAGAATTTCTTTCCTCTTCTGGTGTCACTCCCACCCAAACATTGTCCTTAGGATTTTAATCTTACTATGATACTCCCATTAAAAACAATAACATGTGTTAAGAAACTTAGAGCTTCACTTACATTTATTTTAAAGTATTCAATGACAATAGTGGCTCGAGAGTTGGTACTACAATTATTTAAGAAAAACTTTTCTATGGAGGAAACCTCATTTTCTGTTGGACAGTTCTGCATCCACTCATCCTTTTAATTTGATAATGTTATTGGTTTGGATTTTGATCTTTCTGTTGATTGTTTTTGTTGTTACTTAATACTGAAGTGAAACTGAAGCAGCAGCTCCTTGTTCTAACCTACATATGTCAAAGGCATAGGAACCATCTCCTGCTGCTGTTTGGGTCAAATTAGAGGTCAGGAAGATGAGAACATTCTGGATTTGTGACCTTATGCAGCCCCCAGTCTATTTCTCCTTCCTTTTTGCTATAATAATCCCCAAAACAAAGTATCAAGTGTGTCTCTATTGCTTCTGTTTGTCAACATCTCAACTGGGATATGTAAGCTAAAGACAATGCTGCAGAGGAAATTACAGGAATGAACAAAATGGAAAAAGAGGAAAAGGTAAAAGAGAATCTTGCAACTCCTCTCTAATAGCAAATTTAAGTACACTGGAGATTCTATCTTAAATGTTCAACTCCAGAGATAATGCTTTTAAAGTACAGTCTTGGGTATAATGATGCATGTTGAATGAGACTGTTGGGCCTCCTGAACTGATCTGTGGTCAGGTGTAAATGGATTACTGACTGAAGTCCCTGTAATGAGCACCATTCTGGGTTGGGGGTTTCCCCACATAGCTGACAACTGAATTCAGGCACAAAAATATGAGTTCTAAGCTCCTGGAGCACAACCAAATGTTAATTTACAGGACTGTTGGTTTTGGAAAGCAAAAAAACATTAACAAAATACCTCCTTCTGTTCTGTTCTTCCCAGAGGTGGAATAAAGTACAATGGAATAGTGAATATACATATAGAATCTTTGGAGTTCACAGGTGGGATTTACAGTGGGTTGGCATAAGATCCCAAGTCACTTTTGTTGCAGGTCAAGTGCAACAAAAGTTGCTCAGCACCGGGGCTAATTTTGAAACTAAAGAAATGATATTAATATTGGCTATTTTGGTGATAGCATGTAGCATAGGTCATGAAATGTTCTAGACTTGGTGTTCAACTAGACCCATAACTTTTGAAAAGTTGACTGTAGAATACTGTACAGTAGACACATCAGAACATACAGAAATGGCAAAGTGAAGAAACTTCCTCATTAGGAGCTTGTTCAAATATTATCCAAGTAGATCAGTATTAGTGCCTACTTTTACACTAAGCATGAGGGGTCCAAAAGGTGTTTATAGACCATGAACTTGTTTTCTTGACAAAAACTGAAAATATTAGTACATCATCACTTTTTAGCCCCTGAATTGTGAAGGTAACCCTGCCAACCAAACTGGACTAGAAATTAATATAACCAGACCTTTCTTAGCTTACAGGGTCAGCTCAGTTTACCAAGATTCTTTCAAAGCCTTTGCTGCTCAGGGTTCATTTTGCTAACCAGCTGTGTCATGGGGTTAACAAGACTGTTCAGTTTTACTGCTGCTATTCAGAAACTTGTGGGAGACTGTGCAACTGATGAGAATATAAATTTAGTGTTGCTGCTTAGAAAAGCCAAGAACAGAAGCTAAGACGAAATACAGCTAAGGTAGAATCTCTGTAATTTACTTAATAGAAGAAAAATAGAAAAAATACTCAGCTTAGCATTGAAAGAATTTAAAAAGAAGTAATTTCAGAGTTATTTCTGGTCCAGTGATCTAGTGTGTCAGAACTTGCCAGTTAA